>NW_015386540.1:2225016-2261947 GCF_001527695.2 Protobothrops mucrosquamatus
CACCACTTGAACACCATTGGCATTGACAAATTCGCTATTAGTCAATTGCAAAAGGTGGCCTTACTAGGAACTGCTTCCATCCTGCGACGATATCTGTAATACCATCAAACATCCACATCTGCCTATCCCAGGTCCTGGGTAAGGACTCGATAGGTAGACAAAATGCCAAATCCAGTCTGAACATCTGGCTGACTGTGCGATGATCCATAATAATAATAATGATGATGATGATGATGATAAAGTTGGAAGGTACCTTGGAGGTCATCTAGTCCAACCTTGATTCTATTCCTCTGTTAATGAAGTCTAGCACTATGTTGGCTTTTTTGGCAGCTGCAGCACACTGCTGACTGGCTCATATTTAAGTCATTGTCCACTAGGACTCCGAGATCCCTCTCACAGTTACAACTATTGAGCAAGGTACCACCTATACTATACCTGTGCATTTGGTTTTTCTTGCCTAAATTTAGAACCTTACTTTTTTCACCATTGAATTCCATTTTGTTAGATAGCGCCCAATGTTCAAGTCTGTCCAGATCCTTCTGTATCTTAAGCCTGTCTTCTAGAGTGTTGGCTATTCTTGCCAGTTTGGTGTCATCTGCAAATTTGATGAGTTCACCATCTATCCCCTCATCCAAATAATTGATGAAGATGTTGAAGAGCACTGGGCCAAAAACAGCCCTGGGCCACCCCACTACACACTTCCCTCCATGTAGATGCAGTTCCATTGACTCCACATTGAGTGTGGTTGGTCAGCCAGTTATGAATCCATCTGGTAGTGATGCTGTCTAACCCACATTTTTCTATCTTATCTAATAGTAGGTTGTGGTCTACTTTATCAAATGCCTTACTGAAGTCCAAGCACATTATATCCACAGCATTCCTCTGGTCCACTAATTTTGTCACTTGGTCAAAGAATGCAATAAGATTTGTCTGGCATGATCTGTTTTTGACAAACCCATGTTGGCTTTTGGTAATGACTTTGTTTGCCTCACTGATTCGTTGCTTGATTATCTTTTCCAGAATCTTCCCAGGTATTGAGGTCAAGCTGATAGATCTGTAGTTTCCTGGATCCATTTTTCCCCTTTTTTGAAGATGGGAACTCCATCAGCTCTTTTCCAGTCCTCTGGTAGTTCCCCAGTATTCCAGCATATTTGAAAGACATAGTTCAGTGATTCTGAGATCACATCTGCCAGTTCCTTCAGAACCTTAGGGTATAATCCATGTGGTCCTGGTGATTTGAACTCATCTAGGGTAGACAGGTGCTCACTTTCCATTTTCTTGCCTATCTTAACTTGTGTTTCTAATCTGTTTTTTACGGTATGGTTTTTGATAGGTTGGATTGTTTTTTCCTTTGTGTAAAGATGGATGCAAAAAAACAAGTTAAATAGTTCTGCTTTTTCCCTGTTGCTTGTCACCTTCTTGCCACTTTCTTCCACTAATGGACCAATCATTTTCTTAACTTTTTTCTTGTTTTTTACATGTTGAAAGAAGCTTTTTTTTGTTATTTTTTACTTTTGTCGCAAGTGTTAGTTCATTTTGAGCCTTGGCTTTCCTAACTTCATCTTTGCAGGCTCAATCTATTTGCTGATATTCTGCCTTAATTATGTGCCCCTCTTTCCACTTTTTATATTTGTCCTTTTTGTCTTTCAATTTATCAGAGAGTTCTTTATGCAGCCATGCTGGTTTCTTTTGAGAGCTGTTATTTTTCTTCTTCATTGGTATTGTGCTAGACTGGACTTTTATAATCTCACTTTTCAAAATTTCCCAAGCATCTTGAGTTGTTTTCCCCTGGAGGATTCTCATCCATGGAATCCTTCTCAAGCCCTCTCTAAGTTTATTGAAATTAGCTCTCTTAAAGTCCAAGACTCTAGTTTGACTGTGCTCTATTGCTTGTGCTTCCATATTGTTGAATTCCAATACTGCATAATCACTCCCGTCCCAAGGTTCCTGTGGCTTCAACACCTTCTATCATTTCATCTCTGCTAGTGAGAATTAGATCCAATATGGCCAATCCCCTAGTTCCCTTCTCTACTTTTTGGAAGACAAAGTTGTCTGCTAGGTTTGTCAGGAATCTGTTTGATCTTCCACTTGGTGCAGAGTTTGTCTCCCAGTTGATGTCAGAGTAATTAAAGTCCCACATTACTATTGTGATGTGCTTCCTACATACCTCAGCTAGCTGACTAGCCAAAAGTTCATTTATTTCCTCTGTTTGGTTGGGTGGCCTATAGTATACACCTATGGCAATGTCATTTTTCCCCTTTTATATTGACCCGAATGCATTCGAGACAGTTTTCATCATTGTTGTGCTCTATTTCTGTAGAGATGTAGTTATTTCTTATGTACAGAGCAACTCCACCTCCTCTTTTATTTGGTCTGTTTCTTTTAAATAATTTAAATCCCTCTAATTGTGTGTTCCATTTGTGGGTTTCATCCCACCAAGTTTCCATAATGGCAACAACATCATATCTGCTCTCATTTACCTGAATTTCTAGTTCACCCTGTTTATTGGTCATACTCTGTGCATTCGTGTATAGACATTTGAGTCCTTTATGACTGACCCTGTGTTTACTTTCTACATAACCTGTGTGGTGCCTGACTACCCCTATTTTCCTACCACCTGTTTGATTAGTGCACTTGGTGTGGCACTCACTATTAAAAGCTTATATCTTGGAATATCTTTCAGATATTCCAATGCACCATTGTTGCTATTTTATCATGCAATTGTTTTTAGTCTGTCTGTGCAATCTTCTTGCAGCAGCTCATTAGGTGATCCACTGATTCTTCAGCTTCTTTGCAGAGATGGCACTTGCTGTCTCTTGCTGTGTTTTTTATTCTGGCTTTATATGCATATGTTCTTAAGGCTTGGTGTTGTGTATTATTGTTTTTATTAATATGTCCTTGAGTTAGTGTTGATTCCTGGCAACATCCAGTTGCCTGTAATTTCCTGACACCACTATTCAGAAATGGTTTGCCCTTAATTTAAAAGATAACTTTCTTTGAACAAGAATCCAACAGTGGATGATGGGAGCTGATCAATACAGAAACTAATTTTAGTGAATGTCTTTACTCCCTTCCCCCTGTAATTCTATCAGGTTCCTCGCTAGTTTTCCATTTAATATTGTTGCTCTTTTGTAATCTTTTGTCAATGCAATCCTTTAGAATCATTCTTTAAACTATCTCTGTCATGGTTCCGACAGATGAAAGCCTTCAAAAGAACTTCAAAGCATTGTTTACCTTAAAGAATCTTTTATTCGGGAAACAAAGTATCGGCACTACACAGTTGAACCCCAAAACTAAATTCCTCTCCCCTGGATACAAAGTAGCAAAGTACAATTCCCACCTCCAATAAACAGTCATAAATCACATTGCCCAATTAGCTTGCAGCGCGGGCTTCCTCCCCAGTTCTCCAGCCCGCCAAAACGCTATCAGCTCTGGGTCCAATGTCCTTGGGTTCCCACAGCGGAGTAATTATTGTTATGACTAGGTGGACTCTCATCCCTATCCCCCCTCCCAGCATCAACTAATTCTAAAAGCATAGAGAAAATGGCTGCATTTTCCTTTGTTGTCAAAGCAAGAATATCCGATGTTAGCAGCGTTGACATCCTCATAACAATCAATCAGATAAAGCTCACACATCCTTGCTAGCAAGCAGGCTTCTCTGCTGATGGACACAGTGGGTTTTGTACCTAAATATACCTTTACACTGTGATAGTCATCTGTGTCACACTGATTTTGAATGCATTGGTTAATGCATTTAATATGTCCCTTATTCCATTTTACTTATTTATTTATTTATCAAATAAATAGATACTCTCACTCACTATTTATCAAATAAATAGATACTCTCACTCACAGAGACTTCCTAGCATGACAAAATTGCCCAAATGTCCCAAAATAATTTGCAAATATCTTAAACAGTTTTGACAATAACACTTAGACTTATATACCACTTCATAGTGCTTTACAGCCCTTTCTAAGTAGTTTACAGAGTCAGCCTATTGCCCCCAACAATCTGGGTCCTCATTTTACCCACCTTGGAAGGATGAAAGGCTGAGTCAACCTTGAGCTGGTGAGCAAAGAGTTAGCCTGCAGTACTACATTCTAACCACTGGGCCACCATGGCTCTTGTCAGATGTTTATGCTATAGAAGTGGGCAGCTTTGGCTCCTCAGCCCTGTCTTTTAAGACTCTTGAAACATCCTCTGATCACTACTGCAGAAAGCAAGGTGTCCATCATTTTGAAGAAGCACATGACAATTGGAGTGTGAGTGCCACACAAAGTGTAATATATAGGGTTAGGGTTATATATATATAGTTTATAGTTTATATAGTTCAAAAAAACAATAAGCTCTCCTTCAAACTCCTCCTCCCAAATCTAGGAGAAAACTAGCCCCACATACTTTGTATAATTACATCACCTACTGCAGTTCCTTATTCCCCCAAAAATGTTAAGTAAAGCCTGCCACACCCTAAAGTCTCCCCACCCGCTAAACTTCATGCAGGTTAATTCAACTTTCTAAGTAAAACAGAATAAACTGTATTATGCACCAACCCAACCCCAGAGAATAAATGAATGTGATAATTAAAGGAAAAGCAAGAGAGGACCTCCAAAATGATACTTTCTTCTTCAGAGTCACTCAAGACACTTCAGTGCTTGAAATGAAGGATAAAGATGCCCATTTTTGTCTTGCCATGTTCAAAAGCTGATAGCAGTTGAATCATACTGGCCTGATTCTTCCAAATGGTAGGATTGAAGTGATATATCTTGGATTCTACCTTACCTCATGGAAACCATAAAAGCCTGCAAATAAATATCAAATATTGAGAACTAACAACCTCCTATCTATAGTAGTAAGCACTCTGAGGACCACCCATACTGAATTGGACATCCCCCCCTTTTTTTCTTTTTTTTTCTTTTTTCTTTTTTTGCTGTGAATTAGTAACTATTCTTTGAACAGCCCCCAGCAAGATAATTGATGCTTGGGAGAAAAAATGCATTTAGTGTCAAAGTACAATAGCATAAAAGACTGAATGTCAGAACTTCACAGAACCCATTGTGAAATTGTGAAATGTCACAACTCCTTTGCTGTCTATAAAATCCTTCATTTCCTTTGTCTTCTAAAACATTGTTATGTTTCAGTAGAGCATTGCAGACCTGAAAGTAATAAAATAAGAACCACACTGATGTTCTTTTCAGCCAGGCTCTTTTTAGTTTTGAGAAATTAATATATGTTTAAGGGAGTGTTTTGTTTTGCTTTGCTATCTTGCTTTATTTTGTTTTTAATGAAAAACTGCTTTATATGTTCACGTTGCAATCACATATAATTTTATGTTTCACACTATCTTCTCATTTTCTGTTCTCTGATCAATTAATCATTCCTGTATCCCTTCCTCTAACCTTCAGTCAGCCTATTTACCATTGTCACACATACACAAATATTTCTCTCCAGAATGGTATCATTCATTTATCTTTGTGCCTACATTCTTTTAAATTACGGCTGTTCTAATAAATCCTTGAACAATTCCAATAATTCTAATATACCTATCAATCTAGCTATTAAATTATTCTGAGTTCTGAAGTACTTATAGAATATATTCCCTTTGGAGTTATCTTTGGTCCCAATGACCCAACTTTTAGAAAGCATTTGAACTGATTTCTAAAATTTTAATATTATCTTTGATATTTTAATTTTTACATGTGATTCTTATATTGTATGCTAATTCTCTTTTCAATTTAATGTGTCCTTTTTGTACTGCATTTTTCATTAACAAAAATATTTTAATATCTTTATTAGTAGCTGCCTTGGAAATTCTGTTTTTGTCGAAAGTTAGATATAAAGATGATGATGATGATGATGATGATGATGATGATGATGATGATGATGATGATGATGATGATGATACAGTACAGTCCCAATCTCCAAAAAGAGAAGATTAAATGATCTTTTCAAAGATATGATTGATAACTGCTAAATTGTATGCCCATTTCTCTTCCATTTTTTAGTTACCTATCCTGTTTATGGGAAAGAAAAAAACAGGTATAATAGGGTCATATTCCAAAAGACTGTAAAAAGAGATATGGAAAGGCATAAGAAATGAAGGATGAGACCTTATGGGAAGTTTTGTGATTATTTCAAGTTCTTACACTTTGGATTACATTGAAATTGAATTTATTATTCATGCTAATGAATGGGCAAGCAAATTCCCGCCTCACATTCGCTGACAGACAGCAGCTTCAGTGCACATTCAGGCTAATTGAGATATAGATGGAGATCAGAAACACCACTAGGTTATTTTAGAAATCCTCCACTTTTACAAGAGACAAAAATTTATTTTTAAAATAAAGAGAAAAAATAGAGAATTAAAGCTGAGAAGAGAAGTCTTAAAATTAACTAAACTCTGCAGTGATCTGGAGGAGAAGTCCTGGATAAACTGAGCCAGAGGAAATCTATTCTGGGAAAATAGATTAAAAATGTTTAGCTGGCAACAATAAGTAATATTAATTTTTATCTAGTCTTTCTATGTTTAAAGTCTAATATTTTGTCTCTGATATTTATGTTTTGTATACAAGGTTACTAGTGCTATTTTTTTCTTGTAATTTCTTTACAGCCAGCTGGCCTCTATATTAAAAACACACCAACATCATTTCATCATCTGCCCAGAACCATTTATTTTCTTTAACATTTTTCAATGGGAGATGCTTTTAATTTGTGATCTGTAATTTTAACAAGTCTATATTCTTACCCAATATGTCACAATGCTTTTCTTGTGACTACTTAAAGCAGGGTTTGCATCCCAAAAAAGGGAAGAGGAAGAAGTAACTATTTTTCTTAGCCGGACATGTCTGTAGGATAAGAGATAGTATTATAGAATTTAATTCATTGTCTATCTTTCACTCCACTCCTCTAAATAAATGAAAGTAGCAGATGATCTTTCTCACACATTAGATTTACCCGGGAAGATGCCAGGCAAAGCACCTGTTGGAAAATAGGTAGTATCAGCAGTAATTACTAAGTCACAACTCTAAGAAAAAAGATAGAATTTGGATATGTAAATTCAGGAGACATCTGGAAAATATATTAATTACATTATCCCTACATGATGGCAGTGGTAAAATAAAGTGGGCATCAGGGCAGCCCAAGGCAACAAGAAATTGTACTTCTGTTAGAAAAGAAAATTCAAAGACATGGTATCTGATATGTACGAAAGGCTATTCTGGGATGGAGAGATGAGCATTATCCCCAGCACCTTTTTTCCCCTTTAATTTTTTTTTAAGAGAGACATAAAATCCTTCAAACACATTTTTGGGGGTTCTATAAGATAGCTAGATTTTTGTGAAGTGTTAGTACTTTCCAGAAGAAAATATTTCAGGGAACAACAGGTCAGATCCTGAGACAGTGCCCAAAGCCAGGGCAGCCAATGCAATGAAATCGATTACCTCACTTGACTTAAAGGGAAATTCAAGTCAAATAAAAAGTTTAAAAGAATGGAGATGGAAACCCAGAAACAGAAGAGAAAGGGGGAACTGGAGCAAGAGGAAAGTAAAAACTATACAGCTGAGGGGAAAAATTTAAACAGTCACAGCTGGAAAAAGAACAAAAGACATTTATTTTTCAGAAAATAAGGGGCTGAAAACTGAGTGTGTTTTACTGCAACCAATCCAATACTCCCAGCCGCTGTTGTAGACATTTCTAGAATACAAGAAAGGGGAAAATCCTGAGCACTTCATGAACAAGTTATAAAAGGAATTGTCACATCTATAAAGTGTGGAGGGGAGTACAGTTTCAGAAGTCTCATTTAACAAGTTCCCTTTTGTCCTTGGTCTATACCAGGGGTCCCCAACTCCTGGGCCATGGACCGGCACTGGGCCATGCCATGCCGGAAACCAGGACGTGTAAACAAGTGAAGCCCCATCCACAGGATGCAGGCAGCACACAAAACCATTCCCCCCTCTGGTCCATGAAAAAACCTCTCTCCACGGAACTGGTCCCTGGTGCCCAAAAGGTTGGGGACCTTTGGTATACACAATGGCTCAGAGTAAAATGGACTGCTATGTACTATTCAAGGTCATGATGAAATCCAGACTAGGACAAACTTCTGAAAGCGCCTTACAAAACATCAAAATTCTATGGCACCAGAGTGATATAAGAAGTTCAACAGAAAACAAAACAAAAGATACTTGATGTGAACATTTTATCATACCCAATCCCATTAGGCAAAGTAGGGATCATAATGAAGACATTGATCAGTCTATTTAATCAGTCTGTCTATTTTAATAGCTCCAAGAACAATTCCCACTACATTCTGAAGCAGTCTGATCCACATTCAGATAACATTTACTTTTCATGTAGGCAACGTTTCCTAATGTTTAACCAAAATATACTTACTTGCTTTTTTCTATTCACTAGTTTCATCTAGAGCACGGATGTCAAACTCGATTGTGTCACATGACATATCGTGACATAGCACGACTTTTTTTTTCTTTGTGGAGCTGGGGTGGGCATGGCCCGCCAGTTTGACACCACTGATCTAGAGCATTGACAAACTAGGTGTATGAGAACCATTCAATAATTGAATACAGATATATATCTTCATTTTCTGTCTTTATAAAGATTCTTGCAACACATACAATGTGGATCAGAGCAATAAGTTATTATCAGGATAAATTTCATACTATCTAGATCAGTATCATCTGTGATATACCACTGTGCATTTCAATGATTTTATTAAACTGAAAACTGTATATAAAGTTAAAAATGTATGAAAACCAAGGTTAATTATATTCCTCCATATATTAAATTGGGAAATTAGGATCAGATATTGTTATAAATTCAGAGAAAACAAAATTCTCAAGCATCACTTCTTATACGAAAGAATATGAAAATCACGTTCAAACACAACTCACGTGTGTTTCCATTGTAGCTTGAACCTGAACCTGAACCTACAAAAGCAGAACAAGTCAGTGATGAAGAGACTTTGCAACAGGGATTTCTCTATCCATCTTCTATCAACAGACAGTGCTACATTTTCTTTCAACCTTCAGTTATCATAAGCACTTTCCTCAAATTTGCAAATCTCTCTTTATTATATTCAGTATTTTCAATATGTAGTAGGAGAGAAAAATTACTCTAACAGACATTTAGGATTTTTACTTTCAGGATGTGCATATGTAAGCAATTCTACTTGATGCTTAGTAGTCCAAAGATCTTTCTTACAATTATGCTTTGTATCTCATCCCTGTATATAAAAAAGTGCTGAAATTGCTATTAAATAGACCTAAGCAAAAAGAGGGAATGGAAAGATAAAGCAAGAAAATATATAGCTAGAGAGTGCCTACCTATAATGAATTACTTTAAGTCTCTACAATCAGAATAAGTACAACGTAGAATTTTGAAGAAGTTTACAGATGTCATCTCAGAACTAATAACTGGCTGACAAACCATACTCAACAAGTAGTTCTCAATGGCACTACATCCACATGGAAAGAAGTAAGCATTGGGGTACCACAAGGCTCTGTCTTAGGCCCAGTACTCTTCAATATCTTCAATAATGACTTAGATGAGGGAATAGAAGGGGGGAGCTCATCAAATTTACAGATGACACTAAACTGGCAGGATTAGCCAACACCCCAGAAGACAAGCTCAGGATCCAGAAAGTTCTTGACAAACTTGAACAATGGGTCCTATCCAACAAAATGAGTTTTAATGTGGAGAAAAGCAAAGTTTTACATTTAGGCAGGAAAAAAAATCAAAGATATAAGTATAGATTAGGCGAGACCTGGCTCAAAATCGGTAACCGTGAGAGGGACCTTGGAGTCCTAGTGGACAATCACTTGATTATGAGCCAGCAGTGTGCTGCAGCAGCAGCCAAAAAAGCTAATACAATCCTGGGTTGTATAAACAGAGGCACAGAATCAAGATCACACGAAGTATTAGTACCGCTTTATAAAAACCTAGTGAGACCACACCTGGAATACTGCAACCAATTTTGGTCACCATACTACAAAAAAGATGTTGAGACCTTGGAAAAAGTTTGAAGAGCCACCAAGATGATCAAAGGCCTGGAGGCTAAAACATATGAAGAACGGCTGCAGGACTTAGGTTTGGCTAGTCTAAAGAAAAGAAGAAATAGGGGTGACATGATAGCAGTATTCCAATATTTGATGGGCTGCCGCAAAGAAGAGGGGGTCATGTTCCAACAATGGTTGGAAACTGATCAAAGAGAGAAGCAACCTGGAATTAAGAAGAAAGTTCCTAACAGTGAGGACAATTAACCAGTGGAACACCTTGCCTTCAGAAATCGTGGGTGCTCCATCACTGGAGGTTTTTAAGAAGAGACTGGACAGTCACTTGTCTGAGATGGTATAGGTTCTCCTGCTTGAGCAGGGGGCTGGACTAGAAGACCTCTAAGATCCCTTCCAGCTCTATTCTAGTCTATTCTGTGATTTTTGAGAACATATTGAGGACATACATAACACTAGAGTGTTGGAGAAGGAGATATGAAGAGGAAAATGAAACATCTTAACTACAGACCAATTGGGTTGACATTGTCACTGGGTAAAACACTGGAACAACTTATTAAACAGTTGGTTTGGCAGGAAACAATGAGTTCATTAAAAAATAAATCCAGTTAAATCAACCTTGACTTTTTTGATAGCATGATCAGTTTAATTGACCATAGGAATGTAGTAGACTTCTTGATTTCAACAAAGCGGCTGATAAACCAATTGAGATTTGTATAGAAGGTTACAAAATGTGGAGGAGATTATAGTACCATTAGTTAAATATAGATTTATTTGAACAATCATTTTCAATGTACGGTACATCAATGCTTTCAAATCAAACTGCAGAGAAGTGTTGAACGGCATACCATGAAGGTCCATTATAAATTCTGAGCTGTCTTATGTATTTATAAATGATTTAGATGTGAAAAAAATGGTAAGAAAATATGGTTATCAAATTTGTAAAATGACAAAGGAGAATAGAAAAAAAATCTTAGTATTAAGATTGAGGAGGTTTTTTGACAAGCTGGAATAATAGGCAGAAACAAACAATATTAATTTCAACAGGCATAAATACAAAGAGCTGCAACTGCTCTTTGAATGAATATTGGTTTATCCATTTATATATCAGGATAATAGAAATCATATATGTGAAAAAGATATAAGAGTCTTATTGGATCATTAACTGAACATGAATTAGCTGTACCATACAGCTGCAAAAAAAAAAGCAGTCCTGGGATTCATAAACAAATGTATAATATCAGGACAAGAGAAGCCATCATTTTTCTCTATTCTGCATTGATCACAGTGAACTTAAAATATTGTATTCAGTTCTGGCTATTACATTTAGGAAAGACTGATATGTATCCACAAAACAACAACCAAAATTTATTTATTTATTTATTTATTATTCCAAAAAAGGCCCTTCTCCTGAACCCCACCAGCCAGAATAATTGGGGTAATGGAGCCTGCAGAATGCCTCCTTTGCCAGCATGGGTGAGGTGGACCAATCCAAGATGATTAGAATCCATAGTTGTTTGCAGATGAAGAACTGTTAGATATTTATATATTGAGCAAGGGATTAGACTAGATGATCTCCAACATACCTTTTGTGATGCTGCAATTCAATGGTTCTGATTTTACTCAACATTTTAAAAAATACAAAGGAATTACAACTGCCTTGGAAATGAGCCAAAACTCATGGTGTCCAAAGGGAGCGGAGGGATGGAAGCATTTTGGGAGTAAGCCCAGGACATGTTGCTTTCTAGTAGTTTGTGGGATACATCTAAAACTAAGCCTTCTTTGCCAGGAGATGAATCTGTAGTCATGGAGAATTTGAGTTAGGAATCTTATAGAACAGTGGTGTCGAACCTATGGCACGGGTGCCAGAGGCGGCACTCAGAGCCCTCCCTGTGGGCACGTGTGCCGTCGCCCCAGTCCTAGGCCTTCAGCTGAGTTTTATAAAACCTTTTCACTTTAGGCCTTCGCTGCCATGTGCAAAAAAAAAAAAAGGTTCAATCAGTTAAATTCAACTTCTCGCGGGAAAAAAAAGATCTTGCAAAGTTGGAATTGATTGATTGAACTTTTTAATCCCACCCAGTCTGCTGTTACCACTGTAGCCACGCCCACCCAATGGGCCACACAACCCCACTTGGCCACACCCACCCGGCACCCGACGATGCATAAGTGGATTTTGGGTTGCAGTTTGGGCACTCGGTCTCTAAAAGGTTCACCATCACTGTTATAGAACAAGGGTCCCCAACCCCCGGTCCGTGGACCAGTACTGAGCTGTGGCATGCCAGCAACTGGTCCGCATAAGCAAGCAAAGCCCCATCCGCAGGATGCAGGCAGCACACAAACCCACACACCATCCGATCCATGGAAAAACTTCTCTCCATGGAAGCGGTCCCTGGTGCCCAAAAAGTTGGGGACCTCTGTTATAGAGTTCTAATATATCTCAAAATGTGTACTAATTTACATATAATGCCTTCAGTATCATGATTGCATACTGTTTTCTACCACCTTTCTTTCATGATTCAGACTTAAGTTGATGGGTCACATCTTGATGATATTCTCAAATGTTATTTTCGCGCTGGACACACTGGTAATCACAACATTGACTTAATGTAAGTCTTTATTAGGGTCCTTTGGATTCTTTTCTTCCCTACAAAGAAAAGAAAAAATGATAAAATAATAAAAAGATGGTTTTTTTATTGAACATTTTCAGATAACCATTCAAATGCTTATTGACAGACTAAATTTTATTGAAAAAGGATACCATTTCTAATGAAACACCAGCTGCAGAAATAATTGTGATTCCAGTCTTTTCTATGTTAACAATACAATTAATTCATAAAGTGATTGCCAAGGAGCTGAGAGTTTCAGTGCCAACTGAAAAAGCAACAGCTGCAACAATCAAAACGCTGCCTTGTCCACTAAATGGTGATGTGAATAAAGAGTATACATGTTTCCAGGCTGTCTTAAAGGAAGAGAAGCCCTCCAAATCCTTATGGGCCTAAGTATAGTAAAAAAAAAATTTGTTTATTCTCCAAATTCCCATGTGAATATCAGACAAACTGTTCTATCAAGAAAAAATGTGATAACATTTCTCAGTTAAGCCAAGGCAAGCAAAAATATGGAATATTTCACCTCACTAAATGTATTCAGCTTAATTTGTGCCCATATAGAAGAAATAAATTTTGCATAATTGAGTGAGGAAGTACCTATTACATGTGACATGGTGGATAAAGTATGATTATGCCTCACTTCCCATGAATGGTGAGATGTGAATCTAAGTAACGAAGTATGTCTCCATAATCCAGACAGGTCAAACACAAGGCCCGGGGGCCCGGATGCGGCCTACAAAGTGGTTTCATGTGGCCCACGAAGCCATCCTGGAAACAGTGAGAGAACGGCCCCCGGGAGCCAATGTACAATTTTGTGGTGGCCATCTATGTTGAAACGCATTCAGACTTAGCTCCACAAGACCATCTGGAAACAGCAAGGAACCAGCTGCCACATCGGCCCCACCCCCTGGGTGCTTGTTGGGGAGGTGTCAACCTTTGTGAGGAATGAAGAAATGCACCATCGCCTGGAAGTGGCCAGCAAATGGCCCTCACCTACTTCACATATCCGGCTTGATGGGCTCCGGGGGAGGTGTTTTGGCAGACAGTAGGGCACTCTCCTCACAGCACCGAGAAGCTGAGCTGGGCGGCGCAAATCCAAAAAGAAGCACAACACTGCCAAGCCCCCAGCCTGCCCAGTTTCAGCAAGCAGCAAGGTGCAAAGCTGGCAAGCTTCGCACCACCCGGCTCAATCTCTCAGCACTGTGAGGAGAGCACCCTGCTGCCTGCCGAGACCAGGCAGGCTGGGGGCTGGGCAGCATCGCGCTTCTTTTCAGATTCGTGCTACCTGGCTCAGCCTCTCGGCGCTGTGAGGAGAGCGCCCCACTGCCTGCTGAAACCATGCAGGCTGGGGGCTGGGCGACATTGCACATGTAAGGTTGACTCTCACGCTGCTCATGGCATCCCCTCCCCCAGAAGTAGGTGAGGGCCATGTGCTGGGCACTTCCAGGCGATGGTGCATTTCTTCATTCCTCACAAAGGGTGACATCTCCCCAGCTGCGTTTCTTGCCTGTTTTCTCCCTCCCTCATCTCAAATATTTTCCCACCATTCTGTACTTAGGAAGGAAGAAAGGAAAGAAGGAAAGAAGGAGAGGGAGGGTCTGAGGGAAGTCCTGCCCTGCTGCCCTTTTACCATCCCCTTGCCCCCTCTTCCTGGCCTATCCTGGGGGTCTCCCATCCTATTGCTAAGGAAGCTTTGGATACAAAGCCGGGTCTCCTCCCATGGAGAGGGAATGTTCCTCCCTCTGACTTTGCCCTCGTACTCATCATGAGCAACCTGGCTGAGAGCAAGCACAGCAGCAGCAGCCTTGAGGAGGAGGTAATTGCAGCTGGGTGCCCCCTTGGGGAAGTGGGACTGGGATTGGTGCCGCAGGTGCTCAAGGGCCAAGCTGGGCATTTGACCTCTGCTGCCCAGGGCTCTGGGCAACCTGCACCACCATCCAGCCCCCCAGCATGGCCTGAGAGGAACGGTGAGGGTCCTCCAGTGGACCATGCCTTGGCACTTGCCCTGGTCCTACCCCCTTCTGCCAGAGACCCTCAGATTTGTCCCACTCCTGCCCAGGCCCCCACAGGCACCCTTGACGCAAACAATGTAGAGCTGGCCATGCCCACCCAATAGGCCACACCCACCCTGGCCACACCCCCGAGGGCAACCACAATGCTGATGCGGCCCTAATGAAATTGAGTTTGACACCCCTGCCATAATCTCAGAGACAGCATACTACTTTTATGAATCTTGATTCAGAGTTATTTGTATGCTACTCTTAAATAGAAGGCAGGAATCAGAAGTCAAGCCTTGAGTTAGAGCCACAAAATATTATCCAAATAATAGGCCAATAATTAATAAGGACTATTGTAACTCAAGTAAAATCCCAGCATGGAAGAGAAGCCTTAGAAGCTAATAGCAATTTTGTTTAGGTAGATTTTAAAAGGATAGTTTGGTACTTGGTGTTCTCAGAGTTTTCTTTTCTTCTTAGAGATTATTCACTACCAGCCTAAGTAACATAATCAATGCAAGGGGAGTAAAGTTTGCTTGATGTTTTTATGGTAGCTTGTCCATTTAGCCTCTATTGGATCATTATTTCTTCCTCAATTGCTCTGTGATGGGTTTTGGCTTCTTCCTTGATTCTTCCTTCTTCATCATAAGCCTGTTAACCAACATCCAGGAAAGTAAGAACCAGAACTAGATAAACAAGAACAATTAAGTCTTGGAGAACAAATTACCATATATAATCTGCAAGCAATAAACCTATAAACAATTGTATATAAATAGTATGCACTTTTGATGTTATTCTGCTTCTTAAGAAAATGTCTGCAAAAAGAGAAGCAAGCTCAGAGAACATCAAGAACCCAACAGGTCAATTTTGAGCTACATATATTTCCCCTTTGAGAAGTTCAGATGTTCCAAAAATCAAATGGTATTCTGAAATTATAATTGTGGTCTAAGAGCTCCTGTAGAAATTTATGCAGGGAACAGTATTTTGATGAGGTGTTATGAATCTCACTTTGTGTATTAATCGATTTATCTGTAAATATATGCAAACATTATAAAGTGTCATTAATTTCCAGTGATTACATTAAACACTCTGAGTGAACACTTGCACACCTAAATGAAGACTTTTCAAAGGATTTCCAGCTGCTCAGAAGATATAATTCTACATACCAAGAAAGGGAGGGGCTCTATAAATTAGTTTTCTATCATCATATTGTTTTAAATGGCTTGGAGCTTTGCCTGCTCCAATATCAGCTTGCTGTGTATTTAAGATCATCTGCCTTCTCCAGATGCCCCTTCTGTTTGAAAAGCAGTTGTACAAACTAACTCAAATATATGCATTCTATATTGTATAACATGATTACAGATACAGATTACAGAAAATTTCTAGAACCCCTGCCTTTTAGNATGAAATTTCATACTTTGCATTTAGTTTTCCAGGTTCCTTAGACTCTACATTCAGATGTGGATATTGAGTTTATTACATCATTTTCAGCATCCATGGAAACACACATGATTATTTGAAAGCTTAATCAAAGAGATATATTGTCTGCAAATTTTCCCTTCTATCACCTAAATTTTTTATGAAGATGTTGAAGAATACTGGATCTAAGATTTGAATTTTGCAAGAAAGAACCTTGGGATACTCCTCACAGAAGTAGAACTACCTCTAGACTACTTGAGGACTACATGTTGAGTGCAGTTGGTCAGCCAGTTACAGATCCATCTGGTTGTGATGGAACAGGGATAGGCACAGGCACAGCCAAAATTTCTGGGTTCACTGCTTCTCCTTTCAATGAGATAAGAAAATTTTATTATATATTACTCAGGAGAAAAAAACTGGGTTTTGTCATAAAGATGGCATTAAGTTGATGCTTAACGGGTGCCTTATTCCTTTTAAGTACATTTAAAATAGCAAATATACAATGAGAAATGGCCAATACAAAAAACAGATGAGAAAGGATATCATGCACTCTTCCTGATGAATTATTATTCTTTTTTGACAGTCATCATAGATATTTTATTAACAGAATAACAGAGTTGGAAGGGATCTTACAGATCTTCTAGTCCAACCCCCTGCTCAAGCAGGAAATAACAACAACAACAACAACAAAAATAATAATAATAACAACAACAACAATAATAAAGTTGGAAGGTACCTTGGAGGTCATCTAGTCCAACCCCCTGCTTAAGCAGGAAACCCTATACTGTTTCAGACAAATGGCTGTCCAGTATCTTCTTAAAAACTTGTAAATCCTATACAATGTCAGAGAAATGGCTCTAATCTCTTCTTTAAAAACTCTGGTGATGGTGCACCTACAACTTCTAAAGGCAAGCCATTCCACTGATTAATTGTTCTCACTGTCAGGAAATTTCTCCTTAGTTCTATTCTATTTCATAAATCATTACACTGGCCCTCCAATATTCTTTAACTTACAGTTTTCATCAAAGCCATTAAGATAAATCAAGGTGTACATATATATTCAACATATGTAATTTCAGCCTTGCCATTAAGTTATTTAAATTAAGCCACCCAGTCCTCATAAAATTTTATATAATAATATTTTTACAAAATGGGAAAGAGCCAAGATATTTCTAATCTATTTTATTTTCTTTCCCTTCTCTCATTGGCATTTATATTGACATGCAAGATAATAAAGTCATTAAATTATTATAATTTCCATGAAACCCATTATTGAGTCATTGTGGTAGAGATTTTATATTCTTCCCCATGACATTATTTGGTACACATCGTGAGAGTTTAAAAACATTATTCTTTTATTTTATTTTAAAATATGTGTCTAAATTGCAAACCATAACTACTGTCCCCTAATAAAGTCGATGAGCTGCAAGGATGTCATTTCAGAGACTCAAATCTATGTGGAAAATGCTTGAATATTCAAGTTGGTCTGTCTTTATCACTTTGGCTGAAATGACATTTTCAAAAACGTTATCAGGAATCCTATGACTTGTACTTTTATGTAAGAAGAACTAATAAGTAGCACTGAAGGTGGGAGCGTGACTGTAATTCAATTTAAATAATGAAATACTTTCACTTTGTGGTGGACAGATTGAAATTATATGTCCTGCTTACAAATGCCAGCATTTCTTACTGCAGCTTAGAAAACATTTTTGAAGATAGCTGGTAAGTTATAAGCAAGTGATTGCTGGAGGATGAGTCATCCCATTTAGCTGACTTATGGATTTTATTGATCCATTTATTTCATTTCAATTTTTAATGTATCCAATTACAAACTGCTCAGGATAGAGAAAGCCAAGGGGGCTTTAAAAACATGATCCATTAAGATTAACCAACTGAAATTTTCCTTTACATTATCAAAAACTATATCATCAATCTAGTACAATATAAAATAAAGCCCATTTTAGAAAAAAAACAAAAGCAAATAAAAATAAAAATAGGACTGATGAAAAAGGGATTTACTCATACTGAATCAGACATTTGGACTAAAGAAAATACAGTATTATCTGCTCTGATTGACAACAAAACTTCAAAGTTTGACATCACATCACTAATAGCTGTGATCCTTTTAGTTGAAGATGCCAAGGGCTAAATTTAGGATCTTCAGCACCCAAAGCATGAGTTGAATTATCTCTGTGAATAAATTACACTGTTTATTGAAAGAAAAGAACGAATGATTCATGATATGACTTTCCTCCATTCTGTTCAGAAGCTAACAACTCTTAAGAGAAAATAGGAATGCTGAGATGGGGCAGCTGCTGAAAGCTGAAAAAAAGATTTTGAAAATATATAGCATACAGTTATTTATATGGATTAGATAAATAAGTATATTTATAAGCACATGGGGGAATATATCTTTACTTAGCAGCAAGATCGGGGTTTTAATTGCTTCTCAGATGTGGCTATATTAGAATGAAGAAAAATATTCATTAGCATCAATAGGAATTTGTTTCTCTGTATTCCAGGCACATGGTAGAAGAACACATTTTGACAAAAGACTCTTAGTCATATATGCAGCTCTTGCAATAAGCAATCTGTCCCACCATATGCCCACTAATAATTAAGTTAATCAAAATGGGATGTGCACACCATGTTTTATTATTAAATCCAACCCAAGAATTCTGCTCTGAGGGTCCTAGATAGAATTGAGCCAGAAGGGTCCAATTTTGATTTGCTACTAGAAGATGCTGAGATTGGGTTGATTATGGATGGAAACATGAGGGGATCAAACATTTTGATAGATAAATCATACTTTTCCTGTTACCTCCCTTTTTTTATTTTCATATGCATTCACTCCATCTTGTTTCCTCGTTGTGTCTTGTTTTTATTCCCTATAAAATAACAAAATAAGTCTTGAAAATGTAACTTGTTTGAAATATATATTTGAATATAATAATCAATATAATCAATATTCAGATTTGCAAAATCTCATGTTTCAAATCCATACATTATTCGAAGAGGTTGTCTATTCAGTTATTCTGTAACCAAAGTGACAAGGCTGAATCTCTCAAACATCTAAACTGCATGATTCCGATGTTCAATATACTATTTCCTGTCCTAAAGTTGTCAAAATAAGAACTGTAATAAATTGCATTCAAGATCAGCCATCTCTCTGATTCATCTTTATATTGACATCGTGTGATGTAATTGTGAAAGCAGCTTAGAGTAAAAACAGGTCTCACTCAATGTTACCAGTGAGGTTTTTCCAATAATCAGATAAGTTGATGATGTGCAACAGCTGTTTCTCCTTCTCTTTTCCAAAAATCTCCAGTCCAGATCCAACAATTCTGCAATGAACTTTAACGTTACAATTTTCTTTCCAAGATTTTGCAAAAACAGGTATTTATTTTCTGCCTATAGTGAATTTGGTCAATATTTCTGTGCCAGCAAGAGGTTTTTTAATTGCAGCTTCTTAACATTTTCCAGAAAAATCAGGATCAGATAATGAGGCACATGACCTTAATTTTTTCCTTTGATTGAAACATGGACTAGCTCTAAAATAATGACCTGCTACATAATGAACCATTTTATTCCTAATCTTGTTGCAGTGTTTCTCTTACCTTTATTAGAAGAAATATTCTTTAGATAAACATCAAATGTATATTCACTGATTTAAAGAAAATTACAATGGTGTTAAACAGAGATAGTTTTAAATATCAACATTCATAATAATGCAGTTCTGAATATAACTGCATTATATAGATCAGTGATGGCGAATCTTTTAGAGACCGAGTGCCCAAACTGCAACCCAAAACCCACTTATGCATCGTCGAGTGCCGGGTGGGCGTGGCCCATTGAGTGGGCGTGGCTGCGGTGGTAACGGCAGACTGGGTGGAACTAAAAAGTTCAATCAATCAATTCCAACTTTGCAAGATCTTTTTTTTCCCGGGAGAAGTTGAAATTGACTGATTGATTGAACCTTTTTTATTTTTGCACACAGCGGCGGAGGCCTAAAGCAAAAAGATTTTATAAAACCCAGCTGAAGGCCTAGAACTGGGGCGATGGCACGCGTGCCCACAGAGAGGGCTCTGAGTGCCACCTCTGGCACCCGTGCCATAGGTTCGCCACCATTGATATAGATCAACCAAATACACTGATGGCTGATTATAACATACAGTAATTTGTCACACAATCTTACGGCAGCAAATCAAGGTTAAGGATAAGTAGTATATTTTTAAAGAATTAAATATGAAAACTTTGAATCTGCAAACATTGTTCATGAAATCAAAAGGCCATATCATTTTGGCGCTACTTTTGAAGCATAGCAGCAAAAATTAGACTATCCTATTCTTAGTAGGAATTGAATTATGAAGTTAATGAATTAATAGAAGCTCTATATTAAGCTTGGTTCCCTCCATTAGAATCTAGCATCTAAAACATAGTAACTGCCACATAGATCAACAAGATAGAAAGTTGAGAGAGATTTTCTGCTGGAAAAACTACTATTTTGAGAGAATATGTATATAACGTTAGACTTTTGGCATTCACTGTGAATACCATGGTTTCCTATTTGCATTGTGAAGCAGCAGAACCTTTCCCTTTGTAATTATGTGAACGTCAAAATGATTGGCAGAGGAAACCGGCTGAGCTGCTTTGTGACAGCACGCCTGCCTGCTTGGTCTGCTGTAGAATGAGGATCTGTCACCAGGTGGACACTGGTTCTCAATCCTTAGCTCTCCAAAAGGTGGTTGCTATGGATACCACCTAAAGGCTGTCTTTGCTCAATACAAAGCAGACTTGATGCTTTAGAATCAGAATTAGGATGACATTGCATTCAGTTGAGGGAAATCTTTATTATGCAATCTGCCAATCCAGACAGATTTGCTGGGTTGTTAAGGATGTGTCAGTTATTCTTGTTATTGAGAGCTTTAGTTCCATGGCAGGTAATGAGCAATTCAGAACTACAAATGGTGTTCCACTCTGGTTTCAATCTCCTTGAAGTTCTGAGCAAAATCTGGACACATGGTGGCATGTCCCAAGGAGCCATGGGGTTTACTTCACCTAATTCAAAACTCATGTTCCAAACCTCCTGCAGTTACCTTGCTGCCTTGTAAGATATGATTCTGTCATATTTAGTTTTAGTCTGCAATTACAATTGTACAGAGCTGAGCAGGCTTTTCATTGGTTGAGAGTCATGTTGAGCATTATTTAAGATACTGAGGGCCGTTGCGGGCAGGATAATGATGTATATACTGAGTGAGACTACATCACAAAATTGAGCATAACTTACATTTGGTTGGGGGTTGGGAAATAATGGTGACCTATTTTAGCATTTCCAAAATGATCCCATCTACCAAAAATACTCATTCCTAATATCAATTTTTAACAAATAATTGGAGAAAATTTCAAGATACAAAGAAAGGGCACTCAAGCTAAGTATGGCACTGAGGCCACAGGTTGTCTATACCAGCTGCTTTGGCAGCTGCTGTGAATGAAACACCACCTGCTTAAACAAGTCAGCAAAAGGCCTAGCAGGTTTGATTTTACTGCATTTTAATTTAAATAAACACATTTAATCTTGGAGTTAGAAGAGGGAACAATAACCCTAAAATTAAATTAACGAAATATTGTAATTCATTCTGTGTAGAGAGCCATGGAGATAGTCTTGAGGGGAATATTCAGAAGCTGTTGGGAAACCAAATGGAGCAGAAACATTTCCTGAACCCTGAAAAAGGAGATTGACTCCTCCTTGACTCTTTGGATATAAGAGGGAAGGGTGGAAAAACACAATCACATTTGCAATATTGTGTTAATATGCCTTATCTCAATAAAGTTCAGTTCTATCCTTCTTATGGAATCTGTTTCCTGATATCAACCTTGAAATATTGGCATTCCACCAAACAAAAATGTGAGGAGAAGAAATAATTCAAGCAGAACAGTTGACATGTATAAAATACTGTATTTTATTTTTTAAAATAAATATTCTATTAGATATTCTATTAGAATATTTATACAGACGGAATATTAGAGAACTGGCCTTTTTGTCATAAGTCCTTTAAAAGCAGTACCAGAGTCAAATAAGAATGAAGGGGGGGGGAACAGTTTCCCAGAAAATAGATTGCAGTGTCACTTGCTACAGTGCTACATTAATTATAAACTAGAAATTGATAAACTGTCCCTTGCTCCTTTCTCAAGTTTGCTATTTTAACAGATAAAAAGAACCTTTATTTAAGATACATCAGAGAAAAAGAATAAAATATTCTTATGAATTCTGAGACTGTCACTACGTGCCCCTACTTTTCCACATTTATAACATCATTGCTTCAAAGAACTCTGAAATTTTGACCAAGAGCAATACATTTTTATATTGATACTGTACATAGTAAAACATTGGTTATTTCTTTGGGACAACCGAAACTTTGGCCAACCTTATATTAGCCCTGGTTAAAAAAAATATTCAATATTGGATTGCTTCCTTAAACTGCACATTTAAAAAAAAAAGAACTGGCAGCTGAAAACAAAACAGAGATGTCAGATCCCCTATTTATTTCTCCCCATCATAACCACCTTGAATGTTTTGCCTCCCAGAGGACAACTGCCTCCAATTCATATGGCAGCAGCTGCCACTGGAAGAAAAACATGACAAGTTTCAAAACATTTCTCTTCCTTCAGAGTTTTCAAATTATGAAGGACTATCTGAAATTGAAAGTCATCTTCATTCAGGTAAATACAGGAGAAAAAAGGAAAGTGATGCTGTGCTAGAAACAGACTGGTCAATATTACTCAGTAACTTATGCAGATGGAATATGTCAGAGATGCAGAAAGGACCATCTTCCCATATTTCAAAAGTTCTCTATCTTGTGCCATAGAGCCTTGCACATGATTTTCTGATTATTTTCCTAAGTTTCAAGGGAAATGAGTTTGGGAATGTATAGTTACACAATACCACAGATACATACTAATATCTAGATTGGATTCGATCTCGTCATGTTTTTCTTCTTTTTTCCAGAGTCATAGTTCTGAAAGAGTTTTTAGATTAAGCCACCAGAAGATTATCCAACAAATGACATATATCAAGACCGAAAAATGTTTTGTAACCAATGAAACTGCAAACTAGACAGTTCAGCACTAAGCTTGGGTTACAACGCTGAAAACCATAGAGATTGCTGGACTTAGATCAGGGGTTTTCAGACTTGGCCCTTTTATGACTTGTGGACTTCAACTCCCAGAATTCCTCAGCCAGGCACACTGGCTAAGGAATTCTGGGAGTTGAAGTCCACAAGTCATAAAAGGGCCAAGTTTGAAGACCCCTGACTTAGGTGATCAGACCTTCCAAGAAACTCTTAGAGGCCTGGCAAAAAAAATAAAAAGTGCTCACTGAAATTCATGATGTGCCCAGTGTATTTCAAGTAATATTGTTCTGGAAGAAGATTTGAAAAGAAAATTTCCTAGAACATTATTTTTGTTGTGACCAGAAGGGCAAGAATTCACCAGACAGACAATTCAGGTTCATGAAATTTTGAGCACAACTAAATGACAAAATGCCCTGCTTCTTTTGGCTCTGCTGTGTTTGGTTTTGCAGTGAAGGGATAGGCATTTTATTGCAGAGAAAAATTGCCGATGAATAGTCCTGTCCACAAAGCTAAATCTTACTTGAATTGGCAAGCGCAGCTGTGGAAGCCTCTAGAGCACCTAAAGCACTGTTTCTCAAACTTGGCATCATTAAGATGTGTGGACTTCAACTCCCAGAATTCCCTAGGCACACATCTTAAAGTTGCCAAGTTTGAGAAACACTGATCTAAAGTTTCCCTAAAGCAACTCCACCCTAGATTTCACATTTCTCAGTGCCTTACTCTATCAGGCACAGATGGTGTTAGGATCACCTTGGGAGTTTTCTCTTCCACAACAGTAGTCTAACCACAGAAATTCTACTGTTAATTTCTTTTTTCCTTACTATTCAGTCCAAAGAAAATGAGCATTTTGTATAAATAAGGAGTAAGGTTTATTTCTATCTAATTATAAGGGGAACAGAATGAATATGATGAGTATTCTTTTTAATTGCCCAATTCTATCTCCAGCACTTTGCAACTTCCCTGGCTTCCAATAGTGCTATTAAATCCCAAAGGAAGACATAAAGAAGGAACACTTCTCCTGTTTTGCTTTGCTTTTAACTAACTGTGCTACTGTCATTGATAAAGATGAATCCTTCCTTTGAGAAATTATTAAAAGTTTTCTCCTTTCTTTGAAAAATTTTAACACATCATTCATTTGATTTTTTTCTGTCCATAAATTTTATGAAGGGTTTTTTTTTCCAAATATTTTTAATTTTGCATTATTTTATGTTAAACTATCTTGAGATTGTGGAGTCAAAGACTTTTAAAGAACAGCTTATGTAAGAAAGGCCAGCTGAAAGAATGTAGAATGGGAATCTTATAGCGAATCTGCAAGTTGGAAGAGGAATTATCATTTTGAGAAAGTATTTGTGGAAGGAAGGAAGGAAGGAAGGAAGGAAGGGAGGGAGGGAGGGAGGGAGGGAGGGAGGGGGAGAGAGAGAAAGAAAGAAAGAAAGAAAGAAAGAAAGAAAGAAAGAAAGAAAGAAAGAAAGAAAGAAAGAAAGAAAGAAAGAAAGAAAGAAAGAAAGAAAGGGATGCATAGTGATTTGATTTATATGTCTGCCCATCTCAACAAGTGACTTTAGCTGGTGAATAGAGTTAAAATAAAATAAAAATAATTGTAAACATTATAAAAGTTAAAATATACAGTGGCCAAGCAACATAAGCCCAAACCAGTAGCCTAATTGGCTATATGATAGTTACAGCATGTCTGCCCCTTGGATGGCACACCTTACATCTCTGTTTTGTGAGCTGCATTGGCTATAAATTTGTTTTCAGGTACAATTTAAGGTGCTGATTTTGATCTTTAAAGCCCTACATGGCATGGATCCAGGCTACTTGAGGGTCCATCCTTTCTTGCTTTCATGTACATGTTCCCTTAGAGACAGTCCCTCAAGTAACTTGGTTCTTTAAGTGTCAACCCAAACCTTGAATTATACACAAACCTTGAATGCTGCCACATTCTCCACCAGTTAAAATGCTCTTCAGTTCATTGCAATAGTCCAGTCAAAAGGTCACAAGGGCATAAGTGTCAATGAGCAAAGCCCTCCCATCCAGGAACAGGGAGCACACAACCCAAATTGGATACAGGCAGTCACACAACTAATCCTGTCCTGGAGCAGAAGTGATGTCATCATTGTGGCCATTCTGCCACCAAAGTAGAAAGAATCACAAGCTTTACAGCTGCACCTTCACCTCCCCAGTCTCCAAGCTGTAATGCTTCAGAACCACATGCCAGCAAATAATTGACCACAAAATAACTGATTGGTGGCATTACTACAACCATTGTAGTCTGCCACCCATGGACCTGGTAGGGAAGATAGAGATGACCCATAGTGTGATTGATTTCTCATTGAATGTTTGGTAAACTCAGCCATTATGTGGTTCAACTGTGCTTCATAACATGATTTATGGGTTATTTGGGCAGATACATCTAATTATGGGTTAATCAACAAACCATAGTCAAGCTGTTTACTAAAATGCATAAATAAAGGGTTTCAATTTTTTATATTCAAAATTCAACCTCATATATGAAAATAGTTGAAGTATTCCTTCCCTACTTTTGGAATTAATGAATGGGTCCACAAATGTGGAGGGAGATTTCAACCCAATGTAAAAATCACAGAGATTTCCTCACTCAGACTCAGAGTCTCAGCCTTTTAATCCAACTTTGCTTTTCTTTATTGCATTACAAGAAAACAATTTTCTTTATTCTGCCTAAAACAGTAGTTCACAGCCTGGAATAATGGCATTAAATAAAATATATTGAATGTATAAGTGCATGTAAACAAGTAAAAGACACAGAATGTGTGTTTATGTAGATTTAATCCTACCATAATTTAATATTTTAGGATGTGTGTCAGGGAGTTTCAGACTCACACACTCCATCTCCCTTCCCTCCCCATTTTCATGTGTGGTATAGAGATTTTGCCTTCATGTTTAGTGTTCAAAAAACAGCAGTATTCCACTTAGTTCAATCACAGGTAACTCTGGTTTTCTCAGACCACAGTTAGATGAAAGGTAGATATCATATTATATAGAGAACCTGATTTGATGGTCCTCTTTGTAAACCAACTAAATTTTGCAAAGCACTAGCTTCTATATGCAAATTGAATGGGATTATGTGCTTTATTATAATCCATGAACTGTAAACTTGAAAAAGTTATTTTATACAAAAGAAAGGAAGAGAAACATGTGTTTAAGATGGAGGTTCACAAGATATTTTCTACAAAACAAAGGGGGTCTCGGGTTTACATGATCTAACGTCTTTTAAACTTTGTTATTGTTGTGACATACTAATGTAACCAGGTAGTCATTCCCCCCTCCCATATAGCAATAGTACTTAGACTTACATACAACTTCACAGTGCTTTACAGCCCTCTCTAAGCAGTTTACAGAGTCAGCATATTGCCCCCAACAATCTGGGTCCTCATTTTACCAACCTCAGAAGGATGGAAGGCTGAGTCAACCTTGAGCCGGTGAGAATCAAAGTGCTGAACTGTTGGCAATTGGCAGTCACCCAATCAGCAGAATTAACAGTGTTGTATTCTAACCACTGCACTGTCATGGCTCTGATGCAAAAATATATAAAGCGTTATTAATAGGGATTTTGAAAATGGTTCACAGAAATGTTGATGCTTCTTTCCTTAACTAGTAAATACATCCAATTTGGGAAATAATCATTTATTTGTTTCCTTTTCTTTTTACTATCAGTTGATTACATCTCTCCTCACCCATCCCCTCCCCATATAGTTCAGTTTCATAGCTTAGACCTGGGACTGTTTCCTTGAACTGACATGGATACTTTTAGTATCTCTGCAGCATTTTGTTGGTAATTTCTTATTCAGTGGCTCAGGGTGACTCCAATCTATGCGAGCAGTTACTGAAGGGTTTTCACAATGTGACAGCCAGGCAGCTAGCTGAATAACAAAAGCAAAGCGATCAGCCTTGCATGATGTGGGATGCTGAAGTAGATTCACAGGCTGTAAGAGAAAGCTGTTTTTTATTAAGCCATGGGTGATGAGGTGGTATGTACTAAAATAGGGCTAGGTGAGCATTCTCTGAATACAGTAAGAAAATCCAAGTGTCGATATTCAAAGAAGTTGATATGCTGGTCTCAAATGATTGAGATATATTTGGGCCACCAGTAGGGATCAGCAAAGCTGTTTTTAATCCATGTCATTTTATAGGTATTTACCATAAATCTAAGAACGCTATTTCATTTCTGTATTCATCTGTATTTTTTTTAAAAAAACTTTCTCTATATACTGTATGTTGAAATGTGTACTCTAATATCTATTTAAATGTAGAGTGTTCTCAATACCGCTGAGAACTGTGTTACATTACCAGAAATATGAAATTAGTGTGTAGCTGACCAAGTTTCTGAACATTTCACATAGCAATTTACAAGGAGTGAATTCAGTAAGCATTTTAGATAATAATTGATTCAATTAACATTCATGTTGATTGACTAGTGAATAACTATCTTCTCTTCCCTGAAATGATGAATGACCTTCCTATGAAGAATAGCCTTTTAACTGCAATGTATTTAAACCTATATCTTGCATTGGCACTGCTAGTGGTAACATTTCTATCAAATCTATAGAAAATTCTTGAGATGTATCAGTCTCTAAACCTTTCCAAACAATATGAGTTTCCCATAAATTAATATTTTAAAATATTGGGCAAATATCTGACTGTTTGGTTGCTAACTTGACCAAATGTGGGCTGTTCAGCTGAAGACCAACTGTAATTTGAAAAACAGCTTATGAGCAAGCCCAGTTCTCCTTGTTTGATAGGAAGAAAATTAATATTGTACCAGTTTTATTTATATAATTATTTATTCAATAAATAAGCATATTTACCGTGTTTCATGTATTTATTTATTCCATAAATCGATACATCCTGACATATAAGATAAGTTTCAAAAGTGGCACAAATGGTACTCATACTATGTAGGGAAAACCAAGAGAAAAACTTCAGGGATAATGATAAGAACATAGCTTCTCCCAGTTAGAATTTTGAACATCTCTATTCAATTTTCCCATATGTACATAGATGAAGAACCATGATACATATGCCTGGTTTTCATTTTGTGCTGCCAGAAACCTCTTTTTAGCAATAGGATTGAGGTACCGGGCATTGGAGGATGACTCCTGGGTAAATTCATGTTCGAAGGGTCACAAACAGTGAGACCACCAGGAGATTAAAAAATTACAAAAGTTTATTGCTATTAAAACATTAAAACACCTAGCTTTCGCCGGCCTCCTGCCGGCTTCGTCAGGGTGACTAGCCATCAGTGGGGTAGCTGTTTTTATAGGAGCGGTGCCTTTTGCACCCNGCCGGGTGCAAAAGGCACCGCTCCTATAAAAACAGCTACCCCACTGATGGCTAGTCACCCTGACGAAGCCGGCAGGAGGCCGGCGAAAGCTAGGTGTTTTAATGTTTTAATAGCAATAAACTTTTGTAATTTTTTAATCTCCTGGTGGTCTCACTGTTTGTGACCCTTCGAACATATATATATATATATATATATATATCAAGGATACCCTGTTGTAATTTACTTACAAATCATAGCATTTGAAAAAAAACACATTTGGGATGGAGGAGGTTGCTGCTGAGAAAAAGAAATCAAGAAAAACCTAGAAGCAGTAGGTATATTTCATTGGACCAAGGGGGCTGAATCAATAATCCTCACTTAGTTTAAGCAAAACATATTCTCTTTGTGAGATTTAGTGCCTTACAATGCTACTGTAACTTTTAAAAAGGCTTGGAAAATAGAAAATGAGAATGAGAATAACTTTTACATAATTATGCTCAGCTGTTAAATATTAATTATGATTTTTGCAGATAGCAATACCCTCTATATCAATGTTCATATAATACTAGTGAAGGGTGCTTCTACAATATAAGCTGTAATTTTTATCAATTTTCTCTCCTGATGAACTTGACCTCTTATCCTCTTACCATGGACATTGGCTTTCTTAGCTTGCCCTGCCACTGGCTGAATTGACCTGATGTCATAGCATGCTGGAGAAGGGAGCTCATCTCAATATATCATTAGCTGCTGAAAGCATTGTGGAGTTATTCATGTTTGATTAAACATAAGTAATCCTTTTTAACTATCAGTGCAGTTTAATATCTAACCCTGACATTCTTACGTAATTCTACTCTAATATAACCCTTCATTTAGTACAAAACAAACAAAAATGGCAAGGAACTGTTTATTTCATATCTCTCCATAGGTCCCTGCCTATTTGCATTTATTGGTACATTTTTTTATATTTATATTGCTAAAATAAGTAAGAATGTTAACATTTGGAAATATTTATCAGACCAAATCAGTCTAAGGCTCACACACAATCATTAAGGTGACCTCATAACCACATACACAGTTCAGTATGATCTTCTCTTTTATTTTCATGTCACTATAGCTGAAAACAGCATAAAATTCCAAAATAAATTCTTATTCATACAATCTATCTAACACTGATTCAGGGAAACATTTTTGTCTCCTAATTGCTGATAGATGTTTAATATTTTTTCCATTCTAGTGGTAAAATGAGGATTCAGATTGTTGGGGCAATATGCTGATTCTGTAAACCACATAGTGTTGTAAAGCACTATGAAGTGGTATACAAATCTAAGTTCTATTGCTATTGCTCTTTATTCCACTCCATTTATTAGTGTTATATGTGTCTAAAAAACTTTCCATAACTGCAATTAAAAATTTGAATCTTTTGTATCTTTTTTTTCTTTGTTGTCTACTAACCAATTACTAAGGTAATTAGATTATTTTTTTAAATTTGGATTGATTCATTACACATTTAATTCTCTTTATGTTTTTACACAAACACCATTTTTTCAAGAGAAAAATAAAGAATTGTTTACTTGCTACTTTCCACATGTTTATATATAGAATATTTTTATCTATACAATAGTGACATACATGTGCATGGTAATTTGAAAAAAGCTAAGTCCCTGCCCTAAGAAGTTTACATTCTGAATAATGATAAATTGTGGAGATACATGGGTGTCTACAAGGGGTGGGGTATCAAAAAGTCAGTTACAATGCATATTAAAAGGGTAGGGCTTTGACTACATGGTCATGGCCACCATCTAGATTTTTTTGACTCAGCCATGGACACCCCAGAAAACCCCATAGTTTTCATGAAGTCTCAAAGCATTGATTCCCTCAGACCAGCATTCTTCCCCATTCTCTTGCAGAATTAAGAATTAATTGTATCGTTGGAGGGGAAAGATTTATCATACAGTAAGGACATGATAGGCACCTGATCAATATTTCCCTGATCTTCATTGATGATTATCAAAACTCAAAATGGATGATTCCAATATTTAATTTTGTTCCCATACAGTATCTAGTTGTGCTCTAAATAGCAATATCACTTAGCAATAGCAATAGCACTTAGAGGTCCAATGAAGAAAAACTGGAAAAAAAACTGGTTATCTTAAGCTTTCTAAAGACTAAGGGGGAGCAGGAACTGGGAGAAACATGAGAACACTGTTTAAACCCCTGCAAATATATCTCATATGTCACAACTTTTCAAGATCTGTTTTCTATTTTTTCCAGAGTGCAGATCCTGGAATAGTACATGTAAGCCACAGCTGACTCTGCAATGACTTATTCCTAAATTCAATAATGAATTAAAATGTATAACAATAAAATGTAATCAATTACTTCTTACACTGAGGAACAATCAGTATCCCCCAAACAACACGTCCACTACAGAAGGAATCAATACAATTCCCTCAGATCCAAATTTCAGAAGAAATATTGTTCCAGAAAAAGGGGATGCTCACTCCTAATATTCCCTAGGAGCTGGGACCCAAAAGATTATTTTATTGGATAGACAGAACCCATTGGGAGTAAGCAGTGATACAGAGACAATGATGCAGCCAAGTCCCAAGGTATGTAAGACTTTAAAGATGACAACCAGTATATTGAATCGCATCTGAAGATCAGCTAGTAATCAGTGCAGCTCTCAAAGTAGGAATGTTAAAAGAGCTGTTAAGTTAATACTTTATGAACTACCTATAGCTTATCTATGATCTTATCATGTCTATTCCGAATAAAAATTATCTGCTCTGCTAAGGTGTCTAAAGAAAAAGCAAAGTAAAAGTTAATGAATGCAAGATTTCTTTTTCCACATCCAATTATACCACCACTTACTTTCCAGTGAAGCCCCTGTATAGCCATCCTTGAAATATGGTAACACCTACATTTAATCCTTGTTTGGGGGTTATTCTGAGCCTATTTTGCTAACTTGACCTCTATCCTATGTAACTTTACGCAAGTGTTTAGTGTGGGGTTGGACAAAAAGCTATTTTGAACACTGATTGTTAAGCAAGCATCTGTCCTACTTTGCTGATCCTTGCATTTCTGCAAAAGCCTATCATAAGCCAAGTATGACAGATAAGCCCCTATGCTTACTTATAATATTATATAAGATTAATTATCACTATGAAGGTGTATAATAGTGTGTTAATTTACATTGATTTATTAATTAGTGTATGTATATACTACTGATGTATATTATGAAAAAGAGTGTTGGTGTACTATCTATCTATCTATCTATCTTATTATATTGTATAATGAGTAATAGGCATGAATATGTCATTTGTACTTTCAGCCCTGTGAAAGAAAACATAACCATGATAAAAGTTTGATATATATTTTAGAAATGCTGCTATCGCTTAGGTATTTACAAAAATTAAGACATCAGCCTGAACAAGACATCAGCCTGAACAAAAATCCAAACCTAAGAGTTGCATTGGTACAAAATGACCAGCTCCTTTTCAGAACTAAACTTCTTTTGCAGAGTTTTCCAGCTCTTTTTTTAAGCAGTAAGTAAATGCAAACTCACGGTAGTTTTCCATATACAATAAATAAGGCTACTTCTCAGGCTAGGCCAAAAGATTCAATAATAACTTTAATATATTTATTAATTAATCCTGTCTTTATTAATGAGCCATTAATTAACAGCAGTTGTCATTTAAAATAAATCAAAACGGAGTTTGTAACTTAATCTTGACAATACTTAGATGGAAGTTACACAATAAAGCACAATAGGATCTAATCTTTCCACATCTAGAAAGTGAGCTTTTTTGTCATCTCTCATGTTCTATAAATTCACAATTCTTCATATAATGATAAATTCCAAAATACAGTATTAATTCAGAACTGAAAATCAGTTTTCAATTCATAGGAAAATCAGCCTACTAGGTGAATTCATGGTAGTCTAAGTATGATGTTTTTGTTTAGAGGAATAGTTCAGCAAATGGGGAAAGAAAGTCCAAATCTATCAAACTGTGTAACATTTCACATATGGAGTTAAAGGTTTAGAAACAGTGATGCTTATGGACAGGGCTTTTTTTGTCATAGAATGCTCAGAATGGAGCACCTTTTATGGATGAAACTTTGTAGGGTAGGCAAGGCGGGTTGTATAATGTGTGTGAGTTTCGACACTTTTTTTTTTTTACACAAAAACAATGCTTATGGATCTATTATTATCTGAAAACAAGGAACCTATATGTCTTGACCAGGAATTCAGGTTCATAAAAATAATATAACATGTAAGGATTTATAACAATAAATATGCTTATAAGTTGTTATAATGCTAGTATGTAATCATTATCATTCTTTATTTGGAAATAAAATAACTGCAACCATATAAATAATGAGGAAGAAACTCTAACATTCAGTTTACAAAGGTACAGGTACACAAAGAGAATTATTGAAATACACAGAATGAAACATTTTTCCAAATATATATTTTATCATGGCTGAAAGTAATGTTGAAATGTGTGTAGATAAGGGAATACATTGCAGAAAGATTTTTGGTACATAGATTACAAGCATATCTATACAATCTGGCAGGTCTGTCTACAGAAGTGTGTCATCACTATAGTGTATAGATTGGCAAAATAATATGTGACTAGTAAACAATATGCATCACAGAAATAAGTTGCACACAAATGATAGAAATACATTAGTTATAAGGCATCAGAAACCAGCTCATAAATCTTTTAGGAAAGGCAATTGGTAAGAAAATGGTCAAAGTCCCTGGTCTAGAATTCAAGACAAAGGATTTATATATGTGTAGGAATGTTCAGAAGGTTAAGCAAAAAATATTAGTATAAAGTTCTGGCAAAGATAATAGAATCACAACTTCTGAAAAGATCATTTAGGGAATTGAATTCAAACCTCTGAAGATTTGAACTCACAAATGGACAATAGGTAATTCCTTGCCATATTTTTCTCAAACTTACACTTAGAGCCCTACTTCTTCATCATGTTCATCAGAAGTGCCTGGTAGAAATATATCTCTTTTCAGAGAAGATTGGATTAATAAAACATTAGGTAACACTATGTTTCGGGGGGGGAAATACTTTATTGTTCTTTCTTCTGCCATAGTTGAAGAGGTGAAGATTTTTAAACAATAATGTGCATTACTTTATTTATATATAAACTACTTAGTAAAAGCATGCAAGACTTGCTAGGCTTTCTTGGGCATGAAAGAAAAATCTCTCCCATTAACCATTCCAATTTTTTTGTAATTTTTTTTATCCCATCCTCCAAAATATTTTTTTTTTTAAAAAATGGCCCAAATACTTGGTGTTCACTGCTTTAGCTACTGATGATTTTCCAGGGTTTAGTCTGAATGTTCTCCTCAGGCTCCATCTTATCAGTTAGTGGCAAAGACTCTCACCTCATTCTTCCCTTCCCTTCTATCTTTCTCTTCTCCCTTTCCATTCTATCTATCTATCTATCTATCTATCTATCTATCTATCTATCTATCTATCTATCTATCCATTCATCCATCCATCTCACCACTAATTCTACCTCTATCTTTACCTCTACCCTCTTTCTTTTTTCTTTCTTTCTTTGTTTCTTTTCCATAACATGTACACTACACTCAAAAAAATTCAAATTAACAAAAACATATTTATTATCCCACAGTCTTATGTGTGTCAGCATAAGACTTCAGCAAAATTATAAGTTTTAAATTAGATTTTGTGTCCTTATTAATTTATATAGGTCACAAAACTTAAAATTTTCTCATTTGGAACTATAGTCCTCTTGTTTAAATTTTATGAACAATATATATATGTGTGTGTGTGTATTTTTATTCAAAACTAAAATTTCAAATTTCTGTCCTATTTTTTTATGTTTTTCATTTTGTAGCGGGGCTGGCTGAAAGGCTTTGCAGGAGCCTGCCCAGGGAGAGGGGAGCTCAAGGGAGCTACTGCCAGTTTTGGGCATGGCAGGCATGGATCGGAGGGAAGGAAAGAAAAAGAAGGAAAGAAAGGGGGTGGGGTGGTTGCTGTGGCTGTTGTCAGAGAGAAACCAGGTAAAGTCGAAAAGGGATTTGAGGTTTTAGCTGAACCTTTCTGTTAAGTCCGGAGAATAATGGCGCTTGAGACGAAGCATTTCTAACAAGTCTTTATTCTCTGCTTCCATTCTACGAACAACCCGAGCAGAGGCACGCAGGCCTCTATTTATACCTTCAGATCCCCGGGAAAATTCAACCAATCACAATACTGTCTTTTCCCGCCTTGCGCATGCGCGCAAGGCCGGCGCCACTCAGTCTGGTCCCGGGCAGCTTCTGCAAATGCCCGGGACTCTTGCAACGTCCCGAGCCTGCCTTTGCAGGCTCAGGACACAACACCCCTTCCCCCTAGATGAAAGAATACTGCGCCCACATGGACGCCATCCAAGTGATGGTAAAAATAATTAATAATGAGTTAATGTCGCACAGTGCATAAGGTGTGGGACTGTTCCTTTGAACCGGACCCAGTGGCCCCCAACCTTGTTTCCTTACAGTCAACCAGCTTGGACCTTTAATTCAGTTATTGCTATTAACCTGCTCACCTTACGTAATCGGCTAGGTATTTGGGAGGGCCTCTTACCCTGAGCGACCTTCTCGGACCTGGGGAGTCTGTATTGTTTTCCCCGTTGCTTCTTGCACTAGGTGAGTTGCCCTGTGGATGACTGGTGACTTCAGTTTTACTTTCCTGCCCGTCTCCTGTATTCGCGCAGTCAGGGCCCTGATGATTGCTAAACCTGGTTGACCTACCCTCTATGGAGTTGTCTAACCCCTCTCAACTCATTCCCGTGTTTCCTGATGGAGTGCGGTTTTCCTGGCTCGTTTCTGTAGTGATAGGGTCTACGGATGCCTCCCTGTTAGCCCTGATGCATGAGGACATCCTTCTATGAGCCCCTTCAGCAAGGGACGTGTTCCCCCTTTGTTTTGCCTGCTCTCTTGCATGTTGTGAGTTGTGAGTATGCTCCCAGGTATTCTCCGTGTCTGGAGTATTGCTTGTTAGGGGTGGATAATTAGTCTGCCACCAGTGGGACTCCCAGGCTGGAGTGTGTGGGGGGGTGTCTGTGTACCCCCTTTCCCAAGAACTGCTACCTGAAGCACCTGTGGAGCTTGGGTGTTGAGTACCCGATTCACTCCCGGCAGCCATCGTTGGCTGTTGATTTTGATTCCCAGAATGCATTTCCCATTCCTCCTCTCCCCCTAGAGGAGACTGAGAAGGAACCATAGGCGAGTCCTGTCTCACACGTAGTTGATCAATGTGGCGGCGAAGCACGCGGCCGTCAGTCAGGGACACCTCGTAGGACAGAGGCCCCAAGACCTTGCAGACCACCACCAGGACCCAGAGGTGGCCAGGCCCGTAATTCCTGGCCCAGACAGGATCACCTTCACGTAGGACCCTTGGTGGGTGTGGCTGAGACACCTGTGCAGCTACACGTTCCGGATGCAGCCTGTCCAATTTAGTCACGAGCCGACGACCCCAGCGGAGTTCGGCCGGGCACTTACCCGTGGCAGTGCACGGAGTAGTACGATGTGCCAGAAGAAAGTCAGCCAACCTGTGATGCCAATTGCCGTAAGTCAGCTTCTTGAGGGCGTCCTTGGCGACGCGGACCATCCATTCAGCCAGACCGTTGGTGGAAGGATGGAAGGGAGCCGAAGCAGCGTGGCGGATCATGTTGGTCCGAAGAAATCCCTGAAACTCAGTAGAAGTAAATTGAGGACCGTTATCCGACACTAGAACATCTGGCAACCCGTGTGCAGCAAAAATGTTCCTCAATAGTCTTGGCGGCTGTGGTAGAAGACACAGGCACGACCTCCAGCCATTTGGAATGGCTATCAACAACAACCAGGAAGAATTGACCCTGAAAGGGCCCAGCGTAATCTACATGTATTCTAGACCATGGAGTGTGTGTTTCCTCCCACCTGTGTACAGGGGCCTGGGGCATTTCAGGCCTCGACTTTTGGCAGGCATGACACCCATGGTCTTGGGACTCGATGGCCCTGTCAATGCCAGGCCACCACAGATGGCTGCGTGCAAGCGCCTTCATCCTGACAATTCCAGGGTGGCCCTCATGTAATGAAATCAAGATTCTAGCCCTAAATGAGGCCGGAATCACAACTCTCGATCCCCAGAGGAGGCAGCCATTGAAAGTGGACAACTCGTGCCTCTTGACCCAAAAACATTGAAAATCCTCCGCAGGGCACCTGTCAGGCCACCCAAGAGGATCCATGACAGCACGCATTTGAGCGTGTGGTCAGTGGCAGTTTCAGCAGCCACATCCCTAGCATTGAGGGGACATTCAGGCAACTCCTGAATGGACAATATGTGTACAGCAGGAGCGGGATCAGGCTCCACAGTAGGTAATGGCAGCCTACTTAAAGCATCTGCATGACCCATTTCCTTACCTGGCTTATGGACCAGTGAATAGTCATAAGCTGAG
>NW_015386540.1:2263680-2269938 GCF_001527695.2 Protobothrops mucrosquamatus
TCTGCTTCCATTCTACGAACAACCCGAGCAGAGGCACGCAGGCCTCTATTTATACCTTCAGATCCCCGGGCAAATTCAACCAATCACAATACTGTCTTTTCCCGCCTTGCGCATGCGCGCAAGGCCGGCGCCACTCAGTCTGGTCCCGGGCAGCTTCTGCAAATGCCCGGGACTCTTGCAACGTCCCGAGCCTGCCTTTGCAGGCTCGGGACACAACACTTTCTGTGAAGGAGAGGGAAGGAGAGAGTGAGAGAGAGTGAGAAGGTAGAATTTTACTACTTTCTTTTGCAGGGGGGATATCCCGAGCAGAGGCAAGAGAGAGAGTGAGGAGAGAAAAAGTTGCTGGGGTTGCTAAATTCAGATTTTAACAATAAAGGAAAGGGGAGAGAGGTTTTGACACCGATGAGACCTGAGACTGCAAGCAATGACAGAAGAGAAGGAGAGGCTGGTCATTACTGCTTTGGAGACTAGCAGCCATCCAAACTTTGATTATTGTTACTTGTGCAAGTTACAGACATTGTGGGGAGTTGCCCTTGCGGGGTGAGCTGTTACTGCAGAACGCTGACTACCTTCGTTTGTGTTCCTATCGCTGCCTGGAGCCAGGGTTTTCCCCACCCCACTTGTTTCTAAATGGTCGCTGTGAAACAATTGACTATTGCTGCTAAGACTACCTGGGGCTGTTAAACACCATCATGCATTGACTATCAGGGCTAGGGGCTGGTCATCTTTGTTCCTGAAAGCCCCCCCCCCTTTGATGATGAGAGTCTGCCACCTCCTCACTTTGTGTGAGCTTCTGCTAGAAAAGACACTTCACTAACACCTTGAGAGTGTAGCTGCAGAGCGCGACAGAGGGGAGCGGGGCTGGGAGGGCCTGGGCTTTGGCGACCACTGAGAGGTCAACACTACAATTTCTATACCACATCCTCAGAACCAATAGACTGCCTGTTAGACACCTTCTTTCTAAAGGGGCAACAAGAAGAACCAGTTTGGTATAGTACTTAAGGAACCAGGCTAGAAAGCAGGAGACCATGAATTTAAATCCCACCTTAGCCATGATAGCCATGGGTGATCCTAGGCCAGTCACTCTCTCTCAGCCCAACCCACCTCACAGGGTTGCTGTTGTGGGAAAAATAGAAGGAAAAAATTGTATTGGATATGTTTGCCACCTTGAGTTATTTGCAAAAATAATAAAAGTGGAAAACAAATAAATATCTAACCTTAGTTGGGTTCCAGACACAATAGCCCTGAAAATAGATCTGTATATATAATTTGGTTTCCTGTGTACCTCATGAACTCAAGCTTTTTGCTTGAATTCCCTTAATTTTTTTTAATCTATTAGCTAAAAAAGCCAGCAAGTTCTCAGGTGGAATTTTGCACATCCTATTCTATTCATTTTGCACAATATGATGTTTTTGATATACAATTGCTTTATCAGTTGAATATTTTAAAGTTTGAGCACAATCTCATGTAATTTAGATTGTTTTGCCAGAGAAAAATGTGTTATGGGAGCATTACTTAATCTGGTGAGTAAAGGAAATGGAAGTCATTCTTCTATTGAGAGTAGTTAATGATCGATACTGACAGGCAACTATAAAACAGTAATAACAGTCTCCCTCATTTTCCTTTCTTTTTCTGCCTGCTGTATAGCCCTATCATAACTATTTTTGTAGGAAATTAATTTGTCTGACTCTCACTTTGGTAAGCTACTGTAAATGCAACACAATAGAAAAAAAATGATGCAATGCAACAGTCCAGTTGTAGATTAAGCAAATCACAAAGCTATCTCAGGGGGAGTAGGGGGACACACCAACATATTTACCTTTGTGGAGTACTTGGTGTTCTCTGAACTTGGTCATTGGCTGTTTGGTAACAACAATAACCAGTTGTTACCAGAATATCTTCAATGGTAAAAAGGAACAGTGTTTGCTCTCTGTTTATTTACAGAGTATATAAATTCCCTTCTACTATTGAAGATGTCTGGCCCGAATATCTGCAAGCCTTCAACCAAGCTCATAAAGTACCAAGGACTCCACAGTTCAGCCCTGAACTACCGACAGAGAAGTTGATTAAGTAAAGTGATGTCAGCAGCAGTCTTGTTCTTTGTCCAGGTAGAAGCAATAGTAATGGTGGCTAGGTGGTCATTCCAAATTGGCTGTGAAAGAACTGTGAAGTAAGGTTGTAGGTGATCACAGGGGATCCAATCTTGGTGTGCCAAAGGACACAGATACTCAGGAATTACAAGAATGGACAGCAGGAGCTGAACTAAAGGATGAAGGGATAACTGACCTTTTTCCTGAAGCTGCCATAAGATTAATCATGCTGCACAGTGGCCATTTTTCTTGCTCTTTCCATTTTGCATAACTCTCATGGAATTCTAGGTGATGAAAAAGCATAAGAGATGCCTGGAGGAAAACTAAGACTAAACCCATGTGAGCATGGGTAAGAGTCTTAATGATTACTTTCTGGTGGTAAGGGCAGCAAAAAGTAAATATTTTTCTGTTTTCACATCCATTAAGAGCTAGCTAGAGACCATGTTAAAAGTGACCAATCCCTCCTGAGTAAGGAGGAACTGGGGAAACATTTACAGAGTTGTTATGAGAATTAATCTAGGCAACTGTCAGATAAAATCACTCAGGGTCCAGCTGTTCAGGTTCTATGAAGTTCACTGAGGTATGATCTAGCTTAGTTACCTGGAAACAGATGAGCCTGTTAGTCCTGCTGAAGTGAACAGGATCCTCCAGATTATTCAACCACCTGTGTCTTAGATTCACTGTTTCTTTGAAGGAGGGGCTGGTTTCCCTAGCTCTAAAAGGGGCAGTGTGTGCCCCTCTCTTCACAAAGCCATTACTGGATCCAGCATATTGGCACAATTTTCATTTGGTCTCCAAACTTCTCTTTTTAAAGAAGGTTGTTGAAAGTGGTTGGCCTGCAGCTCTAGAAGTCCCTGAAGGAAATTGAATAATTATGCTTGGTTATAGAACTGCAATAACACTGATCACACTTATGAATGGTTTTGTGGGACTGGGATGGGGTTGATACATCCAAATTGATGCTCTTAGTCTCTCAGCAGCTATAAAAGAATTTAGCATCCTTGAATCACAGGGCTGAAAATGACCTTAAAGGTCTTCTAGTCCAAACTCTGCCCATGGCAGGAGACCTTATAGCATCCTGGACAAATAGCTGTCCAATATTCTTGAAGACCTCCAGTGATGGAGAGATTACGTTAATATGAATGAACTATTAAGTAGAGGCTTGGAGAAGTTATTACATAATACAAAAGTTGAAAGAAGTGTAAGAAGGAAACTAAGAATAATGCTGTCTTAATTTTGTTAAAATAAGAGAGACAGAGAGAAACCTGGAGAGATTTTTCAAGACTGATATTAGCCTTTCAAGACAAGCCAGTTCAAGAGACACTGTAGCAATCACAGAAATGCTGCTTTATTATAGTAATATATAATAGCAGAATCTTGAAAGCCTGTTGATGAAAGTATGATCCTATCCACTCCTTGTCATTGGTTCAATATATTTTAAAGTAAAATTTGGTAAGGAATATGCACAGATGTCCTTCATAATTGATATGATGTAAAAGAATTTGTGCTCAGGTGCCCTATTTGCAAGAGAAGACACTAACTGTCAAATCATTGCAGATTTGTGTATTGCCAAACTCCCTTTCAGCTCTAGCAGGCTGTGATCACAAGAATGCTTAAAGATGACAGTTTAGAAAATGACCTTCCCATGGGGATAGGAATGTCTCCTGAACTGCTGAGACAATTCAAAAACAGATTGAAATTGAGCAAGAAGCACATAGGTTTCTAGCAAAGTTAGCTGAAATATATATTCCATTTGCTCAGGAAATAAAATATTTTCTTGCTCTCATTTGAACTGAAACCATGGTGGCTGGGTGTGGGAGTAAAAGAATGTCTTCTTGATATTTTTTTGTATTGCTACTACTATTATTGTTATTATTACTATTACAGTTATTACTATTACTGTTATTTAATATATTTCAACAAATTTCAACAAATTTATTCAAGGGAGGGAAGGAGAGTGATGAGAGTGAATGGCTATTCTTTTTTCCAATACTTCCTTTCAAAATTTAGCCAAACCTGGCTTCTTACAGCCAAGTTTGACTTCTAAATGCAATTACACACTAGAATTCTGGCAAGGCTGCACCTCTTTGGAATGAAAATGGCCAAGGACAGCCAAACAATTGCTGTTTTTGGAAGTGTCTTCTACCAACTGGGTCCCTCGGTGTAAATGGACCTGTTCTATCTCCTAATGTCCATTAGACAAAGGACATGGACAACAGTCAACATATATGGAATGAAGTATCTGGGCATCCTTAAGTCCAGTTCTTATATCAATGATCACCATCACTTTTAAACATTTTGGGCTATAACTTCCATTCTTCGTGACACAGAAGGTGGTGGTAATTATAGTCTAATATATTAAGAGGATCCTAGGTTGGAGAAGATATTCTTGCAAATATTTCTTTAGACTCATAGAAAACTTTCTGTTTGGAATTATGTATACTAGGAATTGTATAGGTGTATACTAGAGCAGAGAAAAGTAGTCACATATAAAGTTCTTTAATGGGTGTTCTCTCTGGTGGAAATTCATATGGAAGCCAATGGTGGGAACCATCAGTCCCTAAGGAGAGTGACTTAGACAAAAAGCAATCTAAATGACTCAGTAAAAATGGTGCAGGGAGTACCATTCCTGGGAGGCTGATATTTCCTAATAGTTGGCTAAAAAATAGCCAGAGTTTAGAAAGGCCAGGAAAGTAGAAGTTCATAATACACTCCGGCATCTGGTGGACTTTGACATCCCACCAAAGTGCAAAACTACCACTTACCCCAGGATACTGGTATATAGCAGCCCTATAACAACCAGATAAAGAAGATAATATCTAGATGACCTTGGTTTATCTCAGAAAGGCTAAGCAGGGTCAGACCTGGTTAGTACATGTAAAAAAATGCCCTCAGAAAATTCCAGACCTATAGACTAAATTTGAGCAAATTAAGGAAAGCAAGCAGAGTATAAATTCTGGAATTCTTTCCAATGCCCTTATCAGGAATGGCTACAGTGGTGGCTAAAAGAAACGTTTACAATTTCCTTTGCACTGAAAAGTGCAAACCAGACTGCCTTTGCTCTGCTCTGCTGAGGGTCATGTGACCAGGAGGGAGAAAGAAGGGGAGTTTAAAATGAAAGAGTTGGCAGCATGTTGCACTAACTGTATTTTTACCTCTTCCCTGAATGTTGTTCCTCAGAGCTCCAGACTAGATCTATCCCATTTTCATACTTGATCTTTTCTTTTTGACAGTTTCTCCCATCATTTCAAATCTTTATATGAAGAGTTATGCTGCTGACTGACAAACAATTCCTCTACGTAATTTCTTCTGTTAAAAAAGAGAAAAAACTTCCCAGAAGAGGACAGTGGCAAATTTCTACCATATTGTTGCCCAAAAAAATAGGCTTCTAGATCTAGTTGCAAAAACCCAGACAGCCATAGAGAGCAGCAAAAAAAGGAATCTTCTATAGCTCTGCTCCCAACTAATATTGCTCAGATTTTTGCATTCCAGATCTACTAGGTCACTGGGAAGCAAACTCAACTCAAGGGAAACTTGATTATGACTAGAATGCCATGCAGGGTTGGTCAAACAAACAAACAAAGCAATAAAAAGAAACATTATCAAAGTGGCCAAGTGCTATCATTTCAATTACCCACAATGCCACAAAACAGTTTCATGTTGACAGCATGATAGGAAATTAAAATGACCATCACAGAACTGCTCAGAATATGTTACTGCTGCTGTCCACCATCCATATGTCAAAGCAGGAGGCCATTCACAGTGGCCATTTCACTGTCTGAAGGGCTCAGATATAAAGACCCTTCAATGCATTTCAGAATTTAAAGATAATAGTCCCTTTCCCAGGAGGGAGAAACTGCTAAAACTACTGTAAGTCAGAAATATTGAATTGTCCTTAAATCTTTTCTAGTTTTTCCCTAAGAAAATAATATAACTGTAACTGTTTGGTACATTTTCTCTTTGGGCTCATTTATTTATTTATTAATTTATTTATTAATTTAATTTGTACCCCGCCCTTCTCCTCATGGGACTCAGGGCGGCTAACAGCCTCATAAAAACCACAATACAAATACAATGATATCTTATTAAAAACCGAATTAAAAGGAAATATTTAAGAAGGCCGATCATTAAAATTATCCTTAAAATACCCTTAAAAAACCCCGCTAAA
>NW_015386540.1:2270263-2322485 GCF_001527695.2 Protobothrops mucrosquamatus
CCATCCAGACCCTTACGGCCTCCAGGCAATGGGTCATCACGTCAAGGGCATCGTTGGGGTGGCCTGGGGTGGAAATGTACAGCTGAGTGTCATCAGCGTACTGATGGAAATCCACCCCAAAGCCACGGATGATCTCTCCCAGCGGCTTCACATAAATATTGAACAAAAGGGGAGAGAGGACCGACCCTTGTGGGACCCCACAAGTGAGGGGCCTTGGGGTCGACCTCTGTCCCCCTGCCAATACAGACTGCGTACGGTCGGTGAGGAAGGAGGAGAACCACCGCATAACAGAATAGCTTGTTATTTTCCAACAAAAGCATTATAAGACAGAGACTAATCAAACTATGGACAGTTCCTGGCAAGAACACAGATAGTTAAACAGTGAAAAAAGAAAACACAAGGGCAGGTTTCCCTCACTCCTGTTTCATTACCAGTTTGCCCAGGGGATCCAAAAGATTACTGCAGTGGAAGCAAATGGTTCACTCATTCAATTCAAACTAAGCATATAGTTCGGCCATTAAAAAAAAATTAAAAAAAGCTTAAGGCAAGCATGCAGACTAATCCCACAGGCAAAAGACTAGAGTTGTTGGTTTTTCTTAACCCTTCATCCTATTTTTAAAATATCAGCAACAAAGTTAGAGTCAGGGGCCAAGTCAGCATCCAATAAGACCAGAAAGAACTGGATTCAAATGACCACTCAGCCATTAAGTTCTCTGGGTGATGTAGTGTCAGTGTATAGTAGTTCTTCACTTCACACATTTCACAAGGTTGCAGTGAGGCTAAAGGGAGAGTCTTTAGAACTGATAGCAGCTCTGTCTATGCTGCAGGGCATATATTAAAAATTTAGTTCCTTTCAAGGCAATTTCTATTCAGGATGACTGGAATTCTGCACAGACATTCCCGGAAGCAAGCCCTGTTTAACATGCAACATGCTAAATTTCTAAACTCAGGTTAGGAAAATATAACTACTGTGTTCGTATGATGTTCCAATCCTTAACAAACTAACCACAGTATGGTTTAATTTAATGACTTAGTTCATACAACATGTTAAGTTTATAACTGGGTTTCTACAATATGCAGGCCAAATTTACAAATAATGCAATTCCTTTTTAGCCTAATCTTATAGGTAGGGCATACAAAGCAAGTTGGGGTTGAATGGAGAGGCATTGACTTTTCATTTTAATGAGGGAATCATTAAAAACCTTTTAATTTCTTAAATTGTGTTTTCAATTACACAAGAATGGTGGGGATGATGATGATGATGATGATGATGATGATGATGATGATGATGATGATGATGATGATGATGATGAAAGAAAGTTAGCATTGGGGGAGTTTTCTTTAGCTGGGGTCATAATTATTTTACAAAGTACATATACCTCATTGGCAAGAATGTGATAAATGGTCACCCCCCATTTCCTATTCCAAGAATTCTAAATTGGCTTCTAATACTTTTCAAGAGTATATTTTCAGAGAAATTTTAATCAGAATGAAAGAAAAGAGTCAGCATGTTTCCTACACCATGATCAGGCCGTGGCATTTTGTAGAGCTGCTGTATCTACTGCAGCAATCAAAATTCTAAGTCAGCATACATTTTGGCAAAAGTCTAAGAACTGCAGTCAAACAGGTCTCAGGCACTAGATCAGCAAAGCTTACCTGAAGCCATGCATGATGGTTGCCTGAACCCTTGAACTGCAGAAATTATTTTCTCAATGAGTTACCTTAAGATCCAAGACCAAGACACTGATAGCTCAGTTACTTTGGAAATATAGATTATACTTCCAACACAGAAAGACTAATGGCCACCTTTCAAAGATCTTGTGACCAACTACCGTTTTAAAACAAACCAAAAATGTGAAGCCATATTTTAATATCATAAAGAATCTAATGAGGGAGAGGAAGCTTTAACACTGTGTCTCCCTCTGCTGGCCCAATCTGAGTAGGGCCCCTTTGTCTGTAATTTACATCCCGAAAAAGTTCGGTGTTTTGGAGTCAGGTTTTGTGTGAACATCCAAGACTTCAGAGCTCTGATTTATTTTTTTATTTATCACATTTATATACAGTGACTGCCCATCTCACAGACTCTGGGTGGCATACAATAAAAACAGTTTACAATCAGTCAAAGACTTGTTCTTGTCATCTAGTTAGAAGAGTGGCCACATTATCAGCTTTTGACATATAATCTGAGCATAATAAGCAAATGCAAAATCAATACAAAATCCATTTCAATTTAATTATGTGGCAGATTTTAATTAAAAAGTTCATGACAAAATAAGATTGACTCATATTATAAAAGAATATTACAAATAGGAGAAATTTGCATTTATGATTCTGAGACTTGAGCAACATTGCCAAGAACTGTGAGTGGCTGATGCTAGTTTAAGAGATATTGCCAGTCGTACATGTAAGAGGGGAAATATATTATGATAATACGTGTGTGCATCTCTTTGCAGTGATGCTGCTTCATTTTCCCCATTCATTTTTCCTTTTAATCAAATGCATATAATATGCTTAGGAAACTGATTTATCTCATTCAATTCACACTTTTTGAATGTGGTGTTGAAAAGCACTTCTTTTCTACAGTAAAGTGGTATAGAAATATATATAGCAAACCAATCTGTAAGTGGTTTTTGGAAGCACCCAGTAGGATAGCTGAGGCACCAAGTCTTTGTTTTATTGTTTTTTAAATAGTTTTGCAGTTTGTTTTGTTTTATTTTGTTTTGTTTTGTTTTGTTTTGTTGGTATTGTTGTGAGCCACCCAGAGTTGTGCTCCAAGGGGGAGAGAGAGATGGAGGGAGGGAAGGAGGGAGAGAAGGAAGGAGGGAAGAAGTAAGTTAATGAATAAAGAAATAAGAAAATGAGCAAGCATTTTTTTTATTTTTCCCTTTTTAAAAATGTGGCAATGAGTGTGAACAGTAGAAAAGGTTGGTTGGGGGGAGGTTCCCAGTCTTGAAAATGTTTCAGATTGGTGGAGAGATATTACTCAGTGATGACCATTTGAACGAGGACTGCCAAAAGGAATTATTTTATTAGTATATTGTCCTACGAAATTTACTATTGTGAAATGAAGTGATCTGTAAATAAAGAAAATCTCCTTTCCCTATTTATAACTTGCTTTTCCAGTCCTGGAAAAAAAACATAATCCAAACTATTCAATGGTCTTCAGAGTTAATGTTATTAGCAATTTAGGAACAAATCACTTATTGACAGATTAGCAATAGATGTTTATAATGAATATAGTTACTATTCATTATATATGAAATGCTTATGTAATTTTTTTCTGTAAAATATTTGTACATGAATATACAGTATGTCTAATATGCTTGGGTTTTTTTTCCTTGTGGATTTTTCCATTATTATGTTTTTGCTTTGTTTATTTTTCTTTCTCTTTTTTTGTACTCAGATAATAAAAGGAAACAAAAATGATAGCTAGATTAAAGCATTTAAAAATGGAATAGGTCAATTCAGTAAATCTGCTTCTATTAACAACTATAATGCCTTGATGAATCCTCAAAGTAGAAATGCTCTGAAAACTAATAGCTGGAACAAAGAACAGCGAAGGAATCTTATCTTCAATGCCTATAAATGAAGATGCTTTTTTTAAAATACTGCTGTCCTAATGATTATGTCAGCGGGACCTAGGTACCTTCTCAAATATCATGTTGGATTGTAGCAGCATATAAATCTGAGCAGATTTGTAAGTGCATTTCACAATACTGTTTGTACACAGTGGGTTTCAAGGATCATTTCACTGACTGTTTCCTACAATGCCTGCTGGGAACTTGCTCACAATTAACAGTGACAACAAGGGGTATCCATGGGTTTTGTGTGTCAAGATGGCAGTAGTGCCTATGCAAATAAAGTCCCACATTTTTTAATGTGCATACCTTTAGATAAAAAGGAGCATGAAATCAGAGGGACTGAATCCAGATGAAAGTTGACTGAGGTTTCTCTGTGATGGCTTCCTAGAATTAAGGAACAACTTTCCTGGGAAGCTAGATTTGCTATTGGTCTTCTGACAATACGTTAAGGGGGTGCTATTCCACAGGTCTTTTGAGTTTGTTGACAGGATGTCATGCCATGGAATAATTATGGTATATTGCTCTAATTATGTGGTTGGATTTTTTATTATATTTGTTACTATTAAAGCATAGTAATTTTATGTTTATTTTTATAATTATATTTCTATACACCAGCAAATATTATAAGTTTCAGCAGCTTCAAAAATCTAATCAATGACAATAACAATTATTTTTTTTATTTGGCAGAGTATATGGTATAGGCTCTTGATTAAAAGAGGTAATTTTACCTCTTTTGCTGGTCTAACTCTGTGTTTTTCTATGAATAACATAAAACTTCCAGCCTTCTGAAGACCGAAACCTCTGAGACTTTTAACCTGCAGCATTCTATCGGAAATCAGCTGAATAGTATCAGAGGAAACAATGGGAAAAGAGAATATATCTGACCATATTTTCTGTGTCTGGGCATCCTTCTCATTCTGCTGACTTTCAAAGACCTGCCACAGGAGGAAGCAGTATGATTCATCCATCCATCCATCCATCCATCCATCCATCCATCCATCCATCAAGTCATCTAACCAGCCAACCAGCCAACCAGCCAGACAGCCACTGAACAAATTGAGAATTATATGAAGCCTTTCAAAGGTCTTCTGGCAATTCAGGTGCACACAAAAATCCACAAGCTTGCGTTTTGTGTCTGTGTGCGTGTGTACGTGCAGGTAGCCTGTACTAGTCATCTTCCTGTAAAACATCTCCCCAGAGATAATGCCACAAACATTTTCAGGCTGAATCAAAAGAATCTGAAAGAGGTCTATATTCCTGGCCCACAACCTTCAACTATTAAGTTACTTTCATTTTTTTTTCTTTCCAGCTAGTCAAGGGTCATGGAAAACAATGTGATTTCTGGCATTTCTTACCAAAATGTCACCATCAATTGTTATGAGGTGGGTGAAAATAATGTGCCACCATTTATTTTCCAGGTTGCTATTTTAGATTGGTAGAGGGGGAAAAATAGGCCATCGCTGTGGGGGTGACTTTAAACATCAAGTAGAGCTGTGATACTACCATGGATTATTGTTTGATGTGTTCACCTTCCTGCCAAGAGAATTACTCCATTTTATACAGTTGCCTGCCACCTGAGATGGGGAGTTATCTCTTCTATTACCTTTGCCTTTTCCATGTAATGTTTCTCCATCAGCTAAGAATTTGCTCTAGACAGCAGTAAATAGAAGCCTGTGAATCAGGAGACAGAGGAAAGAGATGCTGGAATTTCTGCTGAATTCTACAAAGAAAGCATTAAGATGATCAGAGGGTAAATTAAAGTCAAGACAGGGATAAATTAGAAAAGATATACCTTTACTCATTACCAAAGTTTGCCTTTTTATTTGATGTATTTATTTATATATTGGCACAGTGGGGATCCTAACTGTCAGTAGAAAGGAGCAGTCAGAACCATGAATTTTGCTTTCATCCACATTTATTTTTTAAAAAAACAAACACAAAACTAGCTAGAGTTACTTACTACTTTCAGTAATATACTGTACTTGGCTGCCATGAAGCTATTAAAGATACTGATTGTGCCATGAAAGAATAAATGAGACTTTAATTCATCGCCACAAGCACAGCTAAATGTCCAGAGATTAAAAGCCCGAGTTGTGGAACCCAGCACTTAGAGCCATCTAACTAAATCTTTCCATATTTTTTTCTTCCAGATCTGATTTTTAAATTTTAAACTTCTTTGCCATCTTACTTACAAAGATATGAATTTGGTAAGTGCTTATGACAATAGCCAGAAGGATATGCTCACTTGCTCTTACCAGTACCAGTTAAAGATAGCTTGTTAACCACATTAGATTCCAAATGATTCCTACTTCAACTAAGGCAAATGTGATACTAATCTTTCTCTATTGCCTTCCCCTATGATACACTGTAGACTGTTTGCTTCATATTCCTTTAAGAGAGAGCTAGCTCTGAAAATTGTTTTACCAACTAGACAAGTCTTTGTTTATTCATTAAGTGCCACAGCCTCCATATTTAAGAACAGATAGACCTACCCCAGTTCACAGGAACAAAATATTTCTGGCCATCATAAATATTGGCATATTTGTAATTGTCATGAATTGACAATTACATGAATTGTCCTGAACAATTTTCCTGAACAATTACATGAATTGTCCTGAATGATGATATAGAAAGATAGTCCACCACTTGCAACAGAGATATGAGCATTTTCACATCCTTGGATTTCATGCAGGACCTACAGTAGCTGCCAGTACAAACAGGATATATCATGAGAAACAGGGGGGAAAACCTGCAGATGTTGTGTCAGACTAGTAAAGTGTCTCTTTGAAGCAGAAATAGGTAATATTTGCATCCAAAGAACCACAATCTGGGGTGGAGGGAACAGGATGAAATAATGTCACATCGTGCCAGTAAATGGAGTAATTTTCAGAGTTTCTTTTTATTTGATAAAGGAGGTGGGTTAAATTCACCAAACCTATCTGAAGGTTTAATGCACCTTCTTTAACTTCTTGCTTGTCACTGAAAATATTTCAGCCTTTCCAAACCTCAATTCTCTTCCCCAATCCTCATCCATTGGATCGTTACAGTAGCTGGAATTGTTATAGTTCTATTTACTTGGAACAATGTGTTCCAAGACCTTGTCCAGGGTGCTGAAAGATACTTTTCTCTGCAGCACACTGGCTGGAAAATTCTGGGAGTTGAAGGCCACACATCCTCAAACTGTCAATGTTGACAAACACTACTGTGGAATCTTGACACTGCTTCTTTGTTCTAGTTCTAGCAGATTGGACTACAGAGAGGACAGCAGTCTCTAACCATAGAGAGGTACTACATTTGATTTTTTTTATGCTATCCATTCTTCAGAAAATATTTTTTCCCACTAAAAAATCATTTGCTCGCTCAGCAAGGTAGGAAACTTTTCGTTCCTAGGCTATAATTGTGGAAATCACAGAGAAGCCAGTAAGTAAAACATAAACAACAGGTTTAATGTCCCAAAAATGGAACATTACCTTCTTCCCTGGTGTCTTTTTAATTGTTAAATTTAAAGTCTTTTAGAGTAAGTCTCCATAAAATTTAATGAGCTCCTCAGCTGGGCTTCAGTAATGTTCCAGGCCATCTAAAGGAATGTGTATATATCTATATCTATATTAAAAAGAACTACTTCTGTTTCAAGTCACAAAGTTCTTGTTATATTATTGTTGCACTTGTTTAGGCAGGAAAAAAACTGGCTTGCAGAAATACTCAAATTTTCTCTCACTTCTGAGACAATTCTGAGTTATCATTAGCAAGCTGCAGACAACTTCATTTAATTATTGCTTCTGCCCAAATTCATTCTTGTCATAAAATGATGGCCAGTTCTTTCAAAGCTGGCTAACTCCATTGTTGTTGTGCAATGTGAGCAGAGGAGAAAATAGGCTTGAGAAACCAGACATTAGCATATTCTATGAATGAGGCTATCAGATTCAGCTATAATAAACTTATTTGTTTAATCACAGTTGTGTTTTCTTCTCCTAGGTTTAGCATGTTGGGCAACCCAGCCAAAATTTAGGGGGAACTAGAGAGAAAACTTTATAATCCCAGAAGCAATCAAAGCAGATGGAAAGAGATACAGATACATATTTATTTCTATTTGAAGTTACACTTCTTTAATGTACCTTTGATGTACATACTTCATAAATGAAGTCTCTGTCAAATACATGATTGGCATGGACACATCCTTCTGGTTTCTTGGCAACAATATTTACTTACTTAATTTTATTGTGATCATTAACCAGTACAATTGGCAACAATATGAAAACAGTTTGACATTGCTTTCTTCCCAGATGTCAAGCTTGGCTAAGTGCTGCAACCTTCTGTGACTCAAAGTACATAGGAAATACTAATTATTATCATTTTACCAAAATGTATAATTGCACCTAGGCAGAAATCTGTGTGACTGCTATCTGCATACTATTCCAAATCCTTAGCTATATTCCCATAGTTGGGTAAATAATGCAGAATAAAATGCTCTCAGCCTTCTTTGACAAAATGACTAAATTAGTGGATAAGGAAACTCTATGGACATAGTTTACTTAGTTTTCAGTAAAGTATTTGACAAAGTGGACTCCAGCCTTCTTCTTGGTAATATAGAGCAATGTGGGGTAGACAGTACCACCACCAGATGGATTCGCAACTGGCTGACCAACCGCATTCAGTGGTAGTCCTCAATGGAACTATATCTAGTGGCTTGCCCTGTCAGTGTTAATGGGAGTGGTCTTGGAGGTTTTACATCTACATTGGAACTTTATCTACATGGAAAGAATGCAGTGGGGTATCTCAAGATTCTGTCCCAATACTCTTCAACATCTTCATAAATGATCTAGAAGAGGCGATAGAAGGGGAACTCATAAAATTTTAAGATGAAACCAAGCTGGGATGATTAGCTAACATCTTATAAGATAGACTCAAGATTCAGAAGGACTTGACAGACTAGAACTGGACCCTATCCAACAAAGTTGTGAGAAAAGTAAGGTCCTACACTTAGGCACAAAAAACTAAATACACAAATATAGAATAAGTGGTATCAGGTTCAATAGTAGCAACACTGAGAGAGATCTAGGTATCCTAGTAGACCACCTCTGAAGTATCAACTAGCAGTGTGCTACAGCTGCCCAAAAAACTAATGCAGTCCTAAGTTACATCAACAGATGGATAGTTTCAAGATCACATGAAGTGACAGTACTGCTATGGTATATACTGCACTTCTGAGACCACACTTGAAATACTGCAGCCAATTCTGGTCACCATAATACAAAAAAAATGTTGAAACCTTAAAAAAGTGCAAAGAAGAGCAACAAAGATGATAAGGGGCCTGGAGGCTAAACTATATGATGAACGAATTGGGTATTCTAACAAAGAAAAGGACTAAGAGTGATATTATAGCAATCTTCCGGTACTCAAGGACCTGTCATAAACAAGAGCAAATCAACGTATTCTCCACAGCACCTGAGGACAGACAAGTCGTAATGGGTGGAAGATGATAAAGAGAGATCCAACCTACAACTAAGGAGAAATTTCCTGACAGTGAAAAACAATTAATCAGTGGAACAGCTTGCCTCCAGAAGTTGTGGGTGTTCTATCACTGGATGTTTTCAAGAACATACTGGACAGCCATTTGTCCAGAATGATATAAGATCTTCTGCCACAGGCAGGAGGTTGAACTAGAAGATCTCCAAGGTTCCTTACAACCATATCTGTCTATGTTCTACGCTCTATCCCATTACAACAGAGCAGAATATTGTGTCAGTTGTCTTCCCCACCCCTCCTCATGCCCACCTGATTGCTACCTTGCTGAGATGGAGGGCCTAGGTAGAAGCCTCTTGATCCCTATATAAGAAGGTAATAAGGATTCTTTCACTGTACAAACTGAATTTCACAACCTGCCAGTCAATTGATTCATTTTAAAAGGCATGTTTTTTAAAAAAAACAAATAACACTGCAAAAACAGTATTTTGTTGAGGAACCTGAACCTGAAATTGGAAATCAAAACATATTCCATAGTTAAATTATTATGTAATCAGCTTCAACTCATTTATTGTGTTTACCTTTTTATTTGCACACTTTAGATTAATATCTCTAAATCTTTTGATTTTTTTTCTTCTACAACCTATATCTAAAGTTACTGCAATTGACAATTTGTATATGTAAATAAATTTAACTTCACAAGCTGCTACCATCTGGTGTGTATAGAAGAGGTTCATATTTTTCCAAATAGGAAATAGAAAAGCATTTTTAAAAAGGCAAGGCTTGATTCACACATCAATGTACATTACTTATTATTATAAAGACCTACGGTACTCAGTTGATGATAAATAGCTGAAAAGAACTGCCTCTCCTAGAAAGTATTTTGCCTGTCTTGTTGAAATCATGGATTATTATAAAACCCTGTTCTATAGGGTTGACCTGGAAAAGGCCATTTTTACAAGGCGAGGCACCTTATGTGTTCACAGAGCACATCCATGAGTCAGGGAGCCGTGTCCCTTGGCCCAGCCTCAAAATAACTAGCAGCCACTGTAACCATGACTGTATCCTCTAAAAGGACTGATCATGCATACATTATATACACTATATCAATTTTATTAATATTTATCACCAGTTCCTTGAATTCACTTTCTATTAGAATAAAATGCAGTGATCCTAGATAAAGGGGATTGGAGCTGGTGTTTATTTATTAAATTTATATGCTGCCATCTCACAATCGAACAACTTTTAAACAGACTTTTACAAGCCTTTTAAAAACCAGGTGCCAGCTACTTCTCTTTTGCATAATAGAGCTGTGTAATGCAATCCAAGAAGGTATTTCACAGAAGATATTAGTGCACGTGAAGCACCCTTTCTTGAAGTAGTCAAGTCCTCCAGAAAGTTTGGCATGGCGACTTTGGTCTTTCCTCAGTTGTCTGCATCACTGTATGCATGCACAGATGCTTCACGCCACTAACAATCCAAGCAGAAGTGTATGCTTATTGGTGGGCATGCACACACATGCAGCTGATAAGGAAACAAAACAGCTTCAGTAAGATGTCCAGATGATGTAATTGCAGTAACACTTCATGGGGATGCTTTGCATGTACTAAAATGCTTTCCAAAGCACTCTTGTACAATTACATTCACAATCTTCAAGAGTAAACAAACTTCTCTGTGTCTAACCAAATGAGAAAGTTATATTTGGAATATTGCATGTAATTCCTTTTGCTTCAACTCAAGGAGGTTATGGAATAATTGAAAAACACAGTTGAGAAACAAACATTATTGGGCTCTTAAATACCACCACTATGTGTAAAGGATACAAGGATTAAATCTGAGGGGGAAAGAGTTAATAGAAGACAGGGTAAAAGTTGTTGCAGTACATGGGGGGAAAAATGACACAAGAATATTTTTCTATCTCTTTTAAGGTTAAGATGCTCCAATTATGATTGACAGATGACAGACAAAAGCAAAAGGGGGAAGGGAAGGGATCCAAATCTGAAAACACAAACTGCAGAAAAGGTATTACTTCCAGCCTAGATGGTTTTAAAAAGGCATTTGACACATTCAAGGATGAGAAATCTGCCAATACAAGATGTGCTGGCAATATTTATTTATTCATTCATCTGTTTTAATTTCTACATTGATCATAATTCAAACACAGACAAGGGCAAAACATCACCATCTGATTATGTTAAATGCAATATAAAAGTACAAGAAATTCAAACAGTAAAATACACCATAAAACTATGAATCAAGCAGAGGAAAATGAAAATTTACTGGCTTGGTACTGAAAAAATTGTAACACTAGAACAGATTTCCTTAAGGACTTTACTTTCATAATTAAATACTTCATATTTAAAGGGTCTCATCCTAAGGTTAATGCACATAACAAATTGATATTAGAGGACAGAAAATATTATTTACTAGCCAACTTTTCATAAACTTCTAGTTTCTCCTGTATTCTCCTCCTAACCTTCTCATTTACTTTGTGCTATTTCCTATTTTATTCTTTCTCTATTATGAGCTCCAGCCCCCAAATCTTTTAATCCTCTACTGGATTGCAACTAGACATAAAGTAGACTCTTCCTTATTGGAATTGCTCCTGGCTGCATTTTAAAACTTATCTTTTAAAAATAGCGTTTTTTACTAGTGAAGAAAAGAAGTGTGTTAAGATGGAAGCGAATCATTCAGCATGCCATCTGCAGAGTGCTAATTATACATACTGTGGTTATTTGTCAGGATAAGATATTTCAGAATAATATCTGGAAGCCATCTGCCATACAGCCTTATTCTCATTCCTCAGATCATCAGCACATACATCCCCCCCCTCACCAGCACCACCTTAAGTAACCATCTGCATTTTGTGGAAGTGGCTAAATAGAAAGCAGCTTTCTCAAAGTGCATTGTGGATGCACAATGCAACAAGGTTCTCTCTTAATGAGTTATTTTGAAATGTTTATATCTATCACTTTCTAAACAAGGCTTTAAATAGTTGAATATTGGTTATTACTTAACTAAAATTCTCACCAGATTGCACAAACTATCCCCACCTCACCTCTCTTACACAGTTTTTTCAGGCTTTGAAGAAGCAAAACTCCAAAGGATCTACATGTGGAAAATTGAACTCAGTTGAGTTATTTTTGTTGATTAAAAAAATGCTGTCAATCCACAGAGATCCTGAAAGTATTTTTAAAGTACAGTAGTAAGGGGAGAGGTGCTCCAGGCAACAGAATGTTAAATTAAAAGTTAAATTCCAGAGGAATCCCAACTGTACACAAAAGACACAGTTCATAAATATTATAGAACAGCAGAAGAATTAGAAGTAGAGAGTTCAAGATGTAATTGCCAAATTTTCAGTTCTGTTGCCTTTGCTCTCCTCCACCTGCTCTCCTACAGCAGGGTTGGGTACATTTCTGTCTGGAGAGGCCTATCTTATAACTTAGGGATGGGCAAATAATCTTGCTCTTCTTCTCTTTCTCCTCCTCCTTCTTCTTCTTCCCCAAGGTGCTCTGTGTAACTACCATTGCTGAAAATGAACAAAACAATTTCCTGAAGAAATGTATAAACGTAATAACATAAGTCTCAGAAATAGGCTTAACCTTTAAGAGAAACAAACAAACTGCCTCTAAAACTATATGCTGCTTAAAGTTAATCTTGACTAAATATATAATTATAATAAATAAAATTCGGGGGGGGGGATAAAAAGCACTTATGCTGCTATGCTTTATCATCTCACCCACTCTTCCTTGCCCCAAAAGTTTCCTGCACCCATCTAAATATCGTTCACCCCTATATTAGGGATTGGTGGGTATGACTGAAACTAGCAGTTTGCTTCAGAATGAAAAGACACTTTACTGTCTAACAAGGGTCTTTTACATTCTTTATAACTGAGCTAATACCGGAAAGAAATAAATCCAAAGGGCTTGGGATTCTCTTACTGGTATATAATCCCCCTGGAACGAAACAGAACAAAAACAAATTTGGTGTTGTGAGAAGCCAGCAAAAGGAAACGTTGATTCTTAATTGGTCCAGATTCAGTTAGAAGTTGCAAAGAACAAAAAAGTCTGCAAAGCAAGCTTATAGGAGAGGCAACTGGGCAGTGGCTCAGAAGCTGCTAACTCCTTGATTTTAAGCTTTCCTCCCTTCTGGATCACATGACCCAGAGTGGAGAGTATATTACAGAACAGAGTAAAAGAGTTGGAAGGAACCTTGGAGATCTTTTAGTCCAAACCCTGCACAAGCAGGAGACCTTAGTTTTAGGCTGCTTCTCTCCTTAATTAGTTTCCATCCATTGGTTCTTGGCCTGCCTTCTGATGCTTTGGAGAATAGCCCGACTCCCTCTTCTTTGTGGCAGCCCCTGAGATATTGGAACACTGCTATCATGTCACCCCTCATCCTTCTCTTCATTAAACTAGACATACCCAATGTCAGCAACTGTTCTTCCTATATTTTAGCCTCCAGCCCCCTAATCATCTTTTAATATATAACTGTGCTGATTAAGCACAGCATTTTGAAGTAGGCCTGGTCAGGAAATAGATACTACAAGACTACTGAAACTCTACTGTTGTAGGGTATAATGCAGAACTTTGAAAGCTGGGCAGAGTTTCTTTCTGTCCCCCTTACATCATACAGAATCAAGGAAGAGTTATTTTAAGTCTTTTTTTCTCATGCTCCACCTTTCCCGGGGTTAATACTATAGGTCAGACATGTCAAACACAAGGCCCGCGGGCCAGATGCGGCCCGCTATGTGGTTCCGTCTGGCCTGGGGACCTGCTCTGAAAAGAGCGAAGGACCGGCCCGCCGCACCTCGGCCCGGCTCAGGCCGACAGGGCACTGATCTACAACCTGATTGCGTCCATCAAAGCCAGAATGCGCTCAGCATTAAATCCACAGGGCAGCCCCGTCCTGCTCTTGGGATGTGCACGCAAGTGGAGTCCTGCATCCCTGCTGGCTGTCTTGTCCCACAGGCTGACTTCACCCAGGGCGTTGGCGTCTCCTGGGCACACACCTGGGGGGCAGGGCAGAGGTGGCGAGGCAGCTCCTTGCTGGTTCCAGTGGATTTTAGGCTGAGCACATTCTTGCTTTGATGGATGCAACCAGGTTGTAGATCAGCACCAACCCCTCCCACCAGCACCTCCAGCCTCGAAGCCACGAGGCATCCCTTTCACCAGCACAGACCCTCCCCACCAGGATAGCAAGATTGAAAGCAACATGGCAGTGGTGGCAATCTCTCCCCCTCCCATCATCCCTTCCTGAGCATGAAGGAAGGAAAGAGATGAGAAGGAAGGAAGGAAGTGTAGCGGAGAGGGGAATTGGGGGGGATCGGCGCTGGCTGGGAGGCTTTGCCAGAGCTCTGTGGATTCGGCAGAGAGGTCAGGAGCTCCAGTGGCCTCCACAGTGGCTGGCAGCAGGGCGGGGCTCTTGGGGAGGGATTTTTAAAGGGGAAGAGGAGATTGACTGGGGAAGAAGATTTTATTTTCTCTTTTCCGGAGAGACAAGCCAAAAGGAGAGAGAGCGAGGTAGGAAGTGGTGAAAAGGCTTTTTATTCTCTCTCCCTCTCCAAAGGGAGGGAGGAAGGAAGGAACAGGGGAAGGTACGGAGGGTGGGAAGGACCATGTCCCAGCGCTCGCCCCAGTCCCATCCTCCTTCTTGCCAATAATAGGAGGAGAAAGAGAACAACATGCTAGCAAAGAGGCAAATCTTAGCAAATTCATCTTTGAAAGAGATGAAATGATCTAAAGAATCATCCTTAGAATTTTAAGGTAAGCAAAGCATAAAAGTATTATCAATTGCATTATACTTTTTTAAATGACACTGGTCATGAGATTCAAGATGATTTAACTAGTTACAAAAAAAGGCAGCTCTAATGCAGTAAGTGATAGTGCCCTGAAGAAATAAGTTATGGAAAAAAATGCATTGCTTATTTGAATGGAAATCTAAACTTCAAGGAGATCTTAAGAAAAAGATAGGAAATATCTTGCTCATATCTGTCCTGTTCCAACCCTCAAGAACCTCTGCTCTAAAGTTCTACATGCCCTCTAAGTTCACACTTGTCCTTTCCCTACAAATGGGAAAAGAAGAATGCAGTTGAATTCAATTAAAAATTAGTCTTGATGGCATTTCTGCAGAGTTTTGGCCACCTCGACTCTGCTTTGCCCAGAGGTGTCTTTGCCCTTAATAGGGAAAAAAAGAGTGTTAATGAATTTCCATCTGGAAAAGCAGGCAGGATGTGATGGCTTCTTATTCAGAAAAAACAAATGTCAGGAGGCAGGATTTCTCTCTCTGCTTACCCACCTCTCTGACATTATCTGATCCATAAGGAGAAGGGAGATGACCAGATTCAGTTGCCCATCCTGTCTTAAACATTAACGAAATAGATTGTGTGTGAAGGTTCGTTCTTCAAGCGTGTGAGTTGGTTTCCGAAAGTTTCGTTACCAGGCTAGGTAACATCTTCAGCAGCATTTAGGGGATGTCTATGTCAGTGCTCTTCTATTTATAAGGGCTTTGTCAATGCTGCTAACATTGGATGTTCTTGCTTTGACAACAGATGGAAATGTAGCCACCTTTTTTCTTTCGCTTTTAGAATTAGATGATGCTGGGAGGGGGGATGTGGATGAGAGTCCAGTTAGTCATAACAACAATAACTCAGCCGTGGGAATCAAGGTTATTGCGCCCAGAGCTGATAAAGATTTGGCGAGCTGGAGAACTGAGGAGAAAGCCCGCACTTCAAGCTAATTGGGGAATGTGGTTTATGACTGTTAATTGAAGGAGGGAATTGTGCTTTGCTACTTTGTGCCCAGGAGAGGGGAATTCAGTTTTTGGCTTTAACTATGTAGTGCCGATACTTTGTTTCTCAAAAAAAAATTATTTAGGGTAAACAATGCCTCGAAGTTCTTTTAAAGAGTTTCATCTTTCGGAACCATGACAGGCTTCAAGAGTGGGTGTGTCAAGTGAGAGTCCTGTGACGAGTCATCAGAGAAAGGCTTGTGATGGGTTTTGTGATGGGGAGGTTAGGGCCATTGGAAAGTGAACTGCTGGGGGGGGCTTGCATGGGTTGGTTGAGGGTTGGTGCTGTCTCCAGTTGACTGTGCAATTGATTTGGATTCTGAGGGGTTCGTAAGCTGGTTGTAGATCAATGTGTCTGTTAATGGAATTGTTTGTGTAATGCCAGGCTTCAATGAACTCACAAGTGTGGCGGGTGGTAGCATAGCTGATGATTTTAGTGTTGCTCCTGTCAAACTGATTGTTTAGTATTGGTGTGGGTAGCGATTAAGGATTTGTGCTTGTGGCGTTTGACTGCTAGCTGGTATTCATGGATCCTGGTTTTTAATTGAAGTGATGTTTGCTCCACGTAAAAGTGGTTGCAATCATTACAGTTGAAATAGATCATCTTGCTACTTTTTTTGCTTGTCATTATCTTCTCTGTGTACCATAGAATTTTATATAAGTTTTGTGTGCATATCTGTCTGTGTGCCTCTGTGCATCTTTGTTTCCCATGCATTTTTAATTAGTCTGTTAGTCTCATTTGCAGCATGAGAAAATTCAGCAAACATTTCCAGTACTTTATTTTGAGTACCTCATTTTAAGAAGCTATAAGCAATGTTTATTTAATCTCTTTGTATCTGATGCAGAATAGCATGGTTACAGTATAATGGCAATAGTCCAGCAGTTAATACAGGGATTTGAATGACTGACGTATACTGAATTTGTACTTGGACTGTTTTATTTTGTGTTATATATTGGGAAGCAGAATGCTTCAAGATTCACCACATCCAATGATTCTTTCCATATAAAACTAACTTGTCACTTTCAGCTTTCTATATTATATCTCTTTCTTTGTCAAGCTCAAGTCTTCATCCACTGAACTTAAAAAAGAAAAAAGAATGCAGCTGCATCACAATTCATGCAATTTATCCTGAATGTACAGTTTCATGCACAAGCTTGCTAAAACACATTTTATAAGCAGTTTTCTGTAATAGGAAGACAGTTCTCTCCTTAATTCTGACTAGCATACCAATTTTCCCCTTTTTTTTGTTCAGGGAACCATACTACAAAGATCTGAGAAGTGCAAATATTGAAGAAAAACTGCATTCCAGTTCATGGATGGATTTGGAAAATATGAATTGGGTTTACTTTTATTGAAATGTAAATTGAATGGACTTGTCTGCACACTGGAGAGCACATTCTTTATACTGTATTTCAATACAATGAAATATCTCCTCTGTTAATCTTGCATAAGGAAGATTTTATTGTCCTGGATTTGAAGCTGGATATATAATGGCAAACTATGTACTTTCTTCTTCTAATGTATTTGGACATTTCATAATATCCATTTGTATTACTGAGAATGTCATTGGATAAACAAATTGTACATTTCCAAATTATGGACTTGAAAATTTAAACTGAGCACTTAATATAACAAATAAAGCAAATAGTATCTATGCCAAAATGCTGCTGATGTGCAGAATAAGAAGAGTGGAGATGAGAGATTCAATTATTTTAGTGGTGTGGACACTTTTCTTCTTTACCTGTGATGCAGCAGAAAAAAAGAGCTGCTGCAAATGGGTGCATTTGTCTTTGTATATAAAAAGGCTGTAGCCAGAAAGAAAACAAAGAGGAGCTAGAGACTCAGAACCTGAAGTTTGCTTGCAAAAATGCGACATTCAATCTCTGCATCTTTCAACAAAAGCATCTTAAGCAGAAAGAAACAACTTGCAATTCCTGCTTATTGCCCTGTATGGACAATATTGAAATACGAATGAAGGCGAATTCAAAATACAAAGACCACTTGGAGGTGGGAGAAACTTCTAATGTAATTTGCCAGATTGCCTACATATATTGCCCTTGTAACTATGTAAGATAGATGGGGAGGAAGCTAACCATTAGATTGCAAGAACGCAAGTGAGTGGTTAGATGAGGAGACCCGAACTTATTGGTAGCCTCACATTGCAATGAACAAGGACATACATTCAATTTCACAGCTACTAAAATTGTTGCCCAAGCAGGGACAAAAATAGCTTGTCAACCAACTCTCAAACATCCAGTCTCAGTGGGCATGATCTTTTTTCATGTCAAACCTATCGGATATTCAGGAAGGATACACTTTGAAAATACCTGTAGTAGTTAAGTCATTCTACATAAGGTACATAAGGTTCATCCATAGGATGAGATACATTTCTTTCATATGTATATTTTCTGCTATAACATTGCAAAAGATGGATAGGTAAATTCCAGACTTCTCAACTTTAGCAAGCACCTTATAAAAAAAGTTGTAGCAAAAGCTTAGTCTGCTAACCTGATGCATTAAGCAAATAGGTGAAATCTAACAAATTAGTCAAACTAACCCAAGACTTCAAAGTAAAAAGGTAAAAAGTAATGGGAAAACTCCAGAAAGAAAAATAAATAATAAATTTCAAACAAACCACAGATATTCTCAATGGCAGTGACTTTAAAGCAGAATGTATTTGATGGATGCAGATACAGCATGGGCTCTGCCTTGAAGAGGAGCTACAGTGATTCACCAGGCAAATGAAATCACAAACATTTTCAAACTACCCCATGTTGATGCTGTGTTCAGGGAAAAGAGGTGTACATGTTGGGAAATTCACATCTATACATGCACAAAACTGATCACTCTTAACCCCTTCCCTACCCCATGAAAGTGGCTTAAAAGGGTTTAAAACTGAGGTGATTATTTTCTTCACTCACCCAAAGTTGTATTTATTTTGGTAGCATTTATCTTTCTTACAGAAGAAAATGTACTACATACAACAAAGAGCTGGGGTTTTGTTGTTTCAAATATTCCTGATTTAACTTCAGAATATTTTTTTGCGAGTTTTTCCCCTCTGAGACAGAAGCAATGAAGGCAAATATAACATTGCCATAGTTGTAATGACTGAAGTAAAATGATGATAGACAAGAGAAACAGGAGAAAGAAATATCCTAGCAGGCTTCTTTGATAAGAGAATGGCAGTTAGAAAGAGGATAAACATGCTGGGTTAAAATATGACAGTATTACTAAAATCTCCCCACAAGGCTAGTCAAGCCTAATATAAATGTGCAAGAAAAAGAGGTTGGAGATTTCTCAAAGTGAAGTATACTACTTCAGATCCAGTTGAGTAGTATCACACTAATGTTCTTCTCAACTCGAAAAAGGTTCTTGCAACCCTCCCCTCTAAATCAGCCTAACCCACTCTAAACTGATACTATATACAGAAACAATCTCTAGGCCTTAGTAAGCAACTGAAATATTCTTCTCTCTTATTAGTTTCTTGGGGTCACAGGTGAGATTCAGTGATACCCAAAAAGGACTTCTTCACATTATGAATTAATTTGGTTATGCAACTAAGCTTCTCAAGCATTTGATAGTTATAAGTTACTATCACTGTGGAAATCTGTACATGTTTATGATTTACTTTAATTGTAGGTCATCAAGGTAAGATGACTTTTGTGGACAGTGTTGAGTGGCCTCTTAGTGTGTGATGCCCAGAGCTGTAAACTGTGATTTAAAGTTGATAAAGAGCCCACCTTAAGCATGAAAAACCAACTGGATGACTTTGGGCCAGTCACTCTCTCTTTGCCAATCTACCTCACAGGGTTGTTGTTGAGGGGAAAATAGGAGGAGGTGTATTAAGTATGTCCACTGCCTTTGGTTATTTATAAAGTAATAAAGGCAGGATTAAAATCTAATATATAAATAATAAATTTCCATACTGGATTTCCACTGCAAGCAACCAAATACTATATCCACTCAATAAACAGCCTACAGTAGATGAGAATACATCCGGATAGATTATTTTATATTCAACCATATTGATTTATTCTTGCACAACAAATATTTTGTAATCAACCCTACCAGAGTTCAAATTATCCCCATTTCAGAATACTTTATTATTCCACAGAAATCCAATATCTGGTACACTGGAAACAGACTTTTGGGTTTTTCTGCTTTTCTTGCTGCTAGAGGGGCTAAAGGCTAAGCATAAAACATGGCCTCTCTTTGCAACAGCACCAATAATCTGAATTGATGGGCATTCCACCAGCAGATGTGACTGAAGAATTATGTGCAGTAGTGCCTAAAGACATTAAAGGGAGGAATTTATCTGTCAATGTGACATAGGAAAAAAAAATGCTGGGCAGCCTGATGAACTCCCAAGACATTCATAAGGTTTTATGGGCTCCTATCCCATTTCACCTGACCCCAAAATAAAGAATGTTCTTAACAGACAAACCATAGTTCTTTTTCTATTCAAAATATCAGCAACAAAATTGCAGTAATATAAATGTCAGACAACACATATAGAACTTCCTATCACGTGGTCTGATCACTGTATCTAACTTAGATAGACTTAACCCCAAAATTGGATGGAGGGTTTGCCTGTCAATGGCTGATCACTATAATAACTAAAAGGAAAGTATATCTTCAAATATGACAATATGAAATGGCTATGTATAAAACCCAGTGGGCAAACATACATTTCTCAGGACATTCTGTAGCTGATCTACCATCCTTCCTTCCTTCCTTCCTCCTACACTCCCTCCTTTCCTCCCTGTAAAAGTATTCAAGGAATCATACATTGGATTATCCTCTCATGAAATGTCTCATCTGAGATATTAATCCAGTGAGCTTCACATTAAATTGGGATTAGAATCTGAGTGTCTTCAGTTCAATTCAATATTTGCCCCTATGCCATGCTAGTTATCCACAGCATCATCCTTTAAATTGGTTATTGATAAACAAATGAATCTCAAAAGGAAATTAGAATGAGAAACTCTTGAGTAAAAGTCATCAGGGTTCAGCTTTATCTGTTGTGATTTTTGTGCTGATAGGTTTAAATGTTTTTCCCCTCTTATTGTTATCTAATCACATATTCTCTTTCACTTCTAGATGCTTAATGGTTTACCCAACACCAGCCACCTGGACAGGGTAAATCAGGGAGCTGAAAAGAGTACAGTTTTATATATTTTTGGCACCACTGCAAGTTAACTCAAGATTTTTGAAAGTTTTATATGGTTTACAGACTACAGATTGCTTTTCTATGATTCTCTTCCAATATGAAATGTCCTAGTAAAGTACTACAATTCTCAATTCATCCCATATGATTGCTATAATTCTGAATAAGAAGTCATTCTTGAAGATACATTTGGCCATTTGTACCTTTTTGATTGTCAGAGCTTTTCTCAGACAAAATAATAAAAGTGGAAACATATCCTGTACTCAGGAATTAATAGTGGATGAGTCAAGAACAAGGCTCAAATAAGTAAGGTCTAAGGCCTAATCATAAACATCAGTTCTGGAAGAACGTAATAATCAAGTCTGATACAATATATGTAACAGTCCCCAGATAGTGGAACAACCTGCCTCCAGAAGTTGTGAATGCTCCAACACTGGAAGTTTTTAAGAAAGGCGTGGACAATCATTTGTCTGAAATGGTATAGGGTTTCCTGCCTGAGCAGGCTGAAGAACAACTTCTACCCATGGGCTGTCAGTCCTGAATGGAAAATAACTCCATGTATAATAGACTTGCGGGACCGCCGCATTGTGCAATAAGTTCACATGGTTCAATAAGATTGTGTGTTTGTTGTCACTGTGAGTTGTGATGGGAGGTACACGAAGGGAGGCTCAGCCAATTGTACACATGTACTTTGTACACATGTACTTTGACAATAAAAGATTTGTATTTGTATTGTATTGGACTAGAAGACCTCCAAGGTCCCTTCCAACTCTATTATTATTATTATATGGATCATCGTACAGTCAGCCAGATGTTCAGACTGGATTTGGCATTTTGTCTACCTATCGAGTCCTTACCAAGGACCTGGGATAGGCAGATGTGGATGTTTGATGGTATTACAGGTATCGTCGCAGGATGAAAGTAGTTCCTAGTAAGGCTGCCTTTTGCAATTGACTAATGGCGAATTTGTCAATGCCAATGGTGTTCAAGTGGTGCTCAAGTTGTTTTGGGATTGCACCCAAGGCGCCTATTACTACTACTACTACTACTACTACTACTATTATTATTATTATTATTATTATTATTAATCATTGCACAGTCAGCCAGATGTTCAGACTCAGTTTGGCATTTTTGTCTACCAATTGAGTCCTTACCAAGGACCTGGGATAGGCAGATCTAGATGTTTGATGGTATTACAGATATCGTCACAGGATGGAAGCTGTTCCTAGTAAGGCCGCCTTTTGCAATTGATTTACTATTATTATTATTATTATTATTATTATTATTATTATTATTATTATTATTATTATTATTATTATTATTATTATTATTATTCTTCATTAGACGTGAACCTCAGTCAACTGAACATTCAAATTGACTGGCGCTGATGGTTGACACGGGTTGCTGCCAGCATCCTAGGTATCAACTAGGTACCTCCTTAAAATGTAAGATGTTCCGAGTAGCGCAGTTTTTTGTAGCATTGCTGGAATTATTGGGGGAAGCTGCAGTTTTTTGAAATCTTTTGCAAAGTTTTTNTTCATTAGACGTGAACCTCAGTCAACTGAACATTCAAATTGACTGGCGCTGATGGTTGACACGGGTTGCTGCCAGCATCCTAGGTATCAACTAGGTACCTCCTTAAAATGTAAGATGTTCCGAGTAGCGCAGTTTTTTGTAGCATTGCTGGAATTATTGGGGGAAGCTGCAGTTTTTTGAAATCTTTTGCAAAGTTTTTGGACATAGTTCCCAGTGCCCCGATGACAATGGGTATCACTGTTACACATTTCATCCATAATCGCGCAGTTTCGATGGCCAGGTCGCGATATTTCGTATTTTTTTCCAATTCTTTTTCTTTGACTCTGGCATCTCCTCATACAGCGATATCAATCAGCTGTACACTTCGGTTCTCTACAACTGCGATATCTGGAGTGTTGTGTTTCAAATGGCGATCTGTCTGTATTTGAAAGTTATTATTATTGTTGTTGTTGTTGTTGTTGTTGTTGTTGATATATAACTTTTTTCCGGCCCTCACACTGACCCTACATTAATTGTATTGACCCTTGAAATTTGAAAGGAATTATATTAGGTAATTTTTATAAATATTTTATAATTATATGATGGAAATGATTTTGTTTTGTTGTGAGGGTTTTTTCAAATAAGGCATTAGCACAGCAAATATTTTGATCCAACATATACTAATCCAAGATAATTGCAAAAATACATCAGAACAAGACTTTTATTTATTGGCACATTTAGAATGCTCATGGATTTATACTCTTTCTATATTTCAACGTATTTGTTTCCCATTTCTCTTTCTTAAACTAAGTGACTGATGCCTGGGAATAACTTGTAAAATTGCACTCTTTTAGCTACTAAATTCTATTCCTTATAGTTCATTCACAGTCTGTTTTCTGTGATTCTGTACATTCCTACAGTGTTCTGAAAGCACTGAGCCTTGAAATGAGAATACCAGAACAATACGTACAGTTTTTCTAGATTGATCTCATGTGTGCAGTCGTTCAAAAAAAAAAAGGCAAAGACAAGAACAATCATCAACATAGATCTAACACTTCTTCTAACCAATGGGAATACACGTGGGAAATTAGCACATTAAATATAAGACACTGTTTTATACTAAATCCAATCACTGATCTGTTTCCCTCTGTTGCTATGGGGGTAGCTAGGCAGTCTTTCAAGTCCATAATTGGTGTGGTCAGAAAATAAGAAGGGTTAGGTACAAAAATCCAATCAATATCAGAAAAAAGTATGCAAACAGATTCCAGGATAATTCATAGATCAAAAATAACTAGATACATGTAAATTCCAGCTTTGACTACTGAATGTTGGAAGATTTTAAGTCAGAACTTACAAAATCACATTCAAGGCAAAATGCTAACAATTCTGGCCATCAGGTGAGGATTCTTTTCAAATATACTCTAGTCCCAAGTACTCTTTTATTCATAATGAAGACTGGTGGGTTTTTTGACAAATTCTTCTCCACTGAACTTGACACTTGTATTCTTGGCCTTGAATAATACTTCAAATTTGTCTACTAATTCACACATGGAGTATTCTGTTAGCTTATAATTAACAGGAGCTTCTGAAATTTAGATTTCTTGTTTCAGGTTGTTTCTTTTCTCCAGAGGAGGGTGGGGGGAATCAGGAGCATCTGATTTATCTTCCAATGAAGTTGCTATAGCAAGCTATGAGACAGTTATTGACTATAACAGTATTAGTTGAGACCAGAGCAAACATTTGGCTTTTTACCAAGTGAAAGAAAAAGTTATGCTAAGGGAATGTTATGTAAACATTTCAAAGAAGGCTGTACTTAAATGAATGTGATAAGCAAATCAGCTAAGATACGGCTACAAATTCTGGCTCCAAAAATCATTGCATGACAGTCAAGTCATATATAAAGTCATCAGTTTTGCTGATTTAGACCTGTTGAAGCTTCACAGGAGAGGGAAAACTATAAAAAAAAAGCTTGAAGGTGAAGTAAACTGAATGGCAAGGATCAAAATAAATTGTTGTATGGACTTCCAGGGGAGGCATAGCTGACTACCATGTTTCCCTGAAAATAAGACCCAGTCTTTTTTTTTTTTTTTTGCCTCCAAAAGAGGCACCAAGTCTTATTTTTGGGGGGTGTCTTTTTCACTCACCTCCAGCACTGATAGCCCCAGCCAGCCAGCCCACTTCTTCTGTGGCCAAAGGAACAGCTTCATTCTGCAGCTGAGAATGGAGCTCCGGCCTGCATTTCACAGTAAGAGGCCTTTCCAGAAAGCCTCTGAAGCTGAACACCAAGCTACGGATTGAATCTATAGCTCGGTTCTTGGCTGCAGAGGCCTTCTGGAAAGGCCTCTGATTGCGAAATGCAGGCCAGGGGATGCCACAGAAGAAGTGGGCTGGTGAGGAGAGGCAGGCTGCAATGATAAGTGGGTGCAGGGCACATGGGGCAGTTCCACCCCTCCACCGCCACCTTAGGGTTTATTTTTGGGGTAGGGCTTATATTAGACCCACCCCCAAAAATCAACCTAAGGCTTATTTTCTGGGCAGGTCTTACTTTTGGGAAAACACGGTAAGCATGTCTCCAAAAGAGCAAAGATGGCAAAGTCCAAAGAACCAGCATGTTGACCAATCCTTCAGAACTTCTCTGGTCAAGGAGAGGATGGGAGATTACCCATATGTGCTCTGGATGGCTAGTCCTTGTGATAAGCCCTCAGGACAGCAGTCTCCCATGGGTTTGAGTGCTGAGAGAGACGAAGGGATCAAGTGATCATGCTCACAACCATGGCATAAGCTTGTAATATACATTAGTTTTGCTAACCTCATTTTCTAATCACTTTCAGAAATTGCCTATTTAACTATCATAAGGTTATGAGAAACCTTGGAATGACATATTTAAAAAGCCACCTGGTGACTTGATCTTCATTCTTGAACCAAAAAAAAATATTAACCATAAGTTTAAGAATTTAAAGAATTGGAAATAAATGGCATAAAACTAAATAAGATTTTGATCTAAGAAAGTTATAAATGGATTAAGCTCCCAAACAAATTTGAAATATTGACAGTTTTACTATAAGATTTTGGAAATAATTATATAAAATATAACAGCTTTTCATGGAGAACAAATTGTTTTGTCTATCTTAAGTCATAACAAAGATTTGAGCATTTATGATTTCAGAAATTGGACACCAGGACAATATCATAAAACGTTTTGCTCCACAACTTCTCATCACCATTATATTTTTTACTAATTTTCTAAGGTTTTGGTTAAAGCAATCAAATACTTTTAATTTATCTTTATTTTCTGCCATATGTACATATGAATATGAACATATGAAGCTATTTGAAACATATATATTCACCAAAATTCTATTGTTCTAATTCATTCTTAGATCTTCAAATCTCATCCTCTTGGGTAAAGTAGAGAATAAGTATGATTAGATAAGCTAAATTTACTTTACTGTAAGGCTATAATAACAGAATCTTGCAGACTTCCTGCCTCCACTTTTAACCATCTGATCAGTTAGGGTTGGTGTTTCCTAAGTTTCTTTATACCACTCTTAAGCCACTGGGGCTCCTCCCTCTCCTTTGTAATCATTCCCTAGGCAGTGTCTCTTTCCCTTGTCCCCTGATAATATCCATACATTCCATTACACCAAATAATCCATTTTCCCCCATTTTCTTTTCTCATTCTCATCCATCCATTCATCTCATTAGACAGAATAATTTTTCCCCTGGATCATGTTCATTCAGAGTGTTATGCAATTCTCTCAAAACTCATCTGTGTTCTTTTCATTATCAGATTCACTAGAGTGTAATATAGAATTATCTCCAACCTATGAATTTCTGTTTTCATATACAACAAAAACAATCCAAATCACACCCATTTAGACTTTATTTCAATTGGTTTAGTGTTTTTATTTACAGCTAAACCTATCCCTGTACTTCTCTGCATGTACTGTATTCATCAACTCTACTTCACAAGATCAGACTACCTGTATTCAGCTCCATTACATTTTCTCTTAATTTTACACATAGCATATCTAATTCTCTTTCTTTAATTTCATTCATTAATTCATGCTCTTTATTGTTCATTTTTCCAACATTCCATATCAAAGTCTTCCATATCCTATGATCATCTTCAGGTTGTCCTATAGATATTGGCCTTTGTTGCCCATCATGACTTTGGTCATTCAAGGCTTTCACATTCTATAATGTTTTAACTCAACAGAGAATGTGGTATTCTCTGGTAATCCCCTGCTAATGCTAAGGGTAGTAGACTCTATTTTGTCACATTTTGGTCAATATACTACATGCACAATCAAAGCCCAATTTTACCCGAAGCATGCTCACACTTTCAATCAAATTAGAGAGATAGAGATAGAGATTTTGCAAGTAGATTTCTCTTTCTGAATGTACTACCATTTATGCAGGTTTGGACAATTACATACAAAATATTGGTCATTTTAATTTTAGGTTTTCTTTAGTACAATTATATTTATGTTAGAGATGTTGCCTATGGAGGGAGAGCTAGGGTAATGGACTACAGTAAAACAACAGTTTCCCAGGAAGGAGGGAATTGTTCTACATTGGACCTTGACCTTGGGTTGACATTTATGCAAAGATTCAAACATTATCTGTAAAGACACAGGTTCATCATTTGTAACTAAACATTGATTTAGTTACACTAAGGTCCCTAAACAAGAGCCAGTTTGGTGCAGTGGTTAAGGCATCAAGATATAAATCGGGAGATTGTGCATTCTGGTCCCACCATAGGTACAAAATCAGTTGGGTGATCTTAGACTGTCATTCTCTCTCAACTCTAGGAAGCAGGCAAAGTCAAGCCATTTCCAAAAATGTTGCCAAGAAAACTTCAGAGACCGATTCAGGCAGTTGCCAGGAGTCAACACTGATTCAAAGGCACTAAAACAAAAAATAAAAACAAAAATATTTTTAACAGAGATATTTTCTAAACAATGTCTAGAGAAGCAAGATATTGAACCTAGGGCCTTTGCATTTGAAGTATTTGCTTTACTACTGACTTATGACTCCTCTCCTCCTCTCCCTTGACAGCAGAGCCAATTAATATTTTCTGCAAGGCTATGTAACACAAGATCTATGGCTGAAAAATGATAAGTAGCATCAACTGATGAATTCATCTCCTAATGCTAATCCTGACTTCATCCCAAACTTACACAAAGGCACCCTCATACAACTTAGTTTCCAATTCTTGACACCCATCATTTCCATATCAGGATGTGGTATATGGGTAGGATCCCAAAATGGATCAGGGGTTAAAAATAGAATGGATGAAGACTAATATCTGCTTTTCCCTATTAATTTGATATTCAGATTGACCTAACTGAAAATAAGTTAATATAACATAGCTCAGAGCTGCCACAAATTGACATTTTATAAAAGATTCAGCAAAAGTTACTTCCAGGAAAGAGATACTATTTTCAGAAATGAAACTATTCAATTAATGATATGCAGTATAAAATAATGATATTTGAGAAGGCAGGGAAACACTTTCAGTTCAACTTGAATGATATGCAAAACTTCATACAAGATTAAAAATATGTACTTCACTCCTAAGAGAGATAGAATTATCTATTTAAGCAAAAACTTTCAGTTGAGCCGTATTTTGAGATATGCTTGACTAATAGCTTCTAATGCCCAGAATGTATTTGTTCAATAATGATTATTGATGTTTTTTCTTCCACATATATCTGGAGCCTGGACTGAAAACCCTGAAATTAGAATCACTCCTATGAAAATAATAATCACAACCTTCTCTAAGCAATAATTTTAAGATTACCTGAAATGTGTTTTTTAACTGGTTGTTTTTATATACATTATGTTCATTTTATATTTATTAGCTGTCTGGAATTATTGGTTAAGGTGGGCAGCCATATAAATTTGGTAAATAAATAAATAAATGTGGAAGGAAGGAAGGAAGGAAGGAAGGAAGGAAGGAAGGAAGGAAGGAAGGAAGGAAGGAAGGAAGGAAGGAAGGATTACTTTGATGTATATCTATAAGGTTTGCACCTCTTATTCCTCATTACCACTACCACATTAGTTTAGATTTTTTAATAACTATTTTCCAACAATGGCCATCTCATCATTCAGTGATGAGATGGCCATTGAATGAAGTGATCAATGAAGTGATCAATTAATGGCAAAATAGAGAAACTATAGCAAAATTGCTGATTCACCAGCTTTGTTTGGGTTTTCTCTTGGGTAGGTGAAATGGAGAATGAGAAACAAGTCATACCAACTGGCTATACTGGAACATCCAGTGAGAATATTTTGTTCAGGAGGCTCCTAAAACCTGGAGCCAACACTGAATGGCTGCCACACTACTCAGGGACATGAACAGCCATTAATGAAGCAACCTTCTGGCTCAAGATATCCCAGCTTCAGAAGAGGATAGATTTAGATCACCATTGTTACATCATCCTTATGTCTATGTGAAGAAAATTCATGACTTGTTTTTCATGTATTCTCTTGATTATCTCTCATCTTTGAACTTTGGAGACTTTTTGCATTTCCATCTCTTCATTGTGATCTCATCTGACCCTTCTCACTCCCCTCAGCCTTGCTAGCTGTTTTTCCTCTTAATTGGCTTATGATAGCAGACAAGGACAAAATACACACAAATGCTTCCAATTAGAGTTCCCTTCTTCCCCTCCCCTTGAGCCCATTAATATATCATGAAGCCGAATAACTCTAATCAGGACAAACTAGTAATTAATATTGTAAGTAAGCTGCCTATTATGTGTGTGTGTTTAACAGGCAGGTGTTGGAACAGATGTGGCTGACTGTCTCCTAGTTGCCACGGAAACCAAAACATTCTCAGTTCAAATAGTTATCCAGGTATAGAAAGAAGCTCTCCTTGGGGTTGGGGTGGGGAGAATATTTTGTCTTAAAAAGAAAGCAACATCAGTAAAGCTTCTCAAGTGTACATCTTGTAGAACATATTATTGTTTGGAGTTCAGTGAATCTGAACTGGGTATTTTATGTGATCTGACATGGGGTCTTAGCCTCAGAATTAACCTGGAATTTATATTTGCCCAGGCCTCAAAAAGTTCCTCAAGCAGATAGGACTAGATTGGAATAAGAATGAGTCACAGTATTCTGTTCTGGTGGCAAGCAGTCAGAAGCCTTTTTGCAGGATTTAATCTGGGTTGGTCACCGGAACCAGAGCTTTAGTCTTACAAGCTTTCAGACTCATGTGGAGCCCATTCTCAGGGAACTTCTCTCACACCAGAATGTGTGTTTCGGGTTATTCTATGTGTAGTATTTATAGTCTAAAGCTCTGGTGCCAGTGACTGACCCAGATTGATCCTGCAGCATGATCCTGCAGAATGATCCTTCATTCGGAAGCCTTTTTGTTGGTCAGGCCTGTGATGAGAAATTTAGCCAGCTTTCTTTTTCTATGCTCAACAGACAAATACCTTCTGATTATTGCACTCAGGTTCCTGCAACTGACCTTACAACTCCAGTTTGGAAAATATCCCTTTCATTTTACCTAAATCAGTTTCTCTTTAATAAGATCAATGTGGGATATGGCTCTCTCAAGTTACTGTCTCACGTAGATCACTGCCAAATAATTTATTTCAATTTATTTAATTATTGTCAACTGATGGCTCCAACATTTGTTAATACCCTCTCACTATGGCCTGATTCTGTTTCTTTCCTTGTACACTTCCAAAGGAAAGATCTTAGATTGTGCTTCCTTTGTGTACTATCTAGCCAGCATCCAGAAAGCCATCCTGCTTCCTTCAAATTTCTCTTCCCACATCACTACTTGCTCTTTGTCACCTTCTCATAGCATGTTTTGTTCTTGTCAATTTAGTATTGTAGCAAAGAAAACACTTCTCTGTGAAATCCATATGCACTCTATACAGGAACTCAAAAATAAGATTTTCAAATATTTGTTTAGAATCCAGCCATTAATATATGTAAATTCATAGCTAACCAGGGGAATTGTTCTTTTTATGAAGAAGCAATGAACTTTGAATTACCAACTAATAACTTTTGGTTATTAAATCCCCTTGGAACATGCTACTCCATGAGTCATGTTATGTAATATCTAAAGATTATGAGAAAATCCAAATGTCAGTACAAAAAAACCAAACAACAACTAATGTTGCCAAAATATGAAGGTTTTATTCATAAATAGTTTGGATAATATTCCTTTATCAAGAAACATGTAAAGTGACAGGAACTTATCAAAAATTCCACTGGATGTACTTTAACAATAGGTTAAAGTTTGCACAATTCCATTTGCAGTAAAATAAATAATACATTTCAAATAATGTCATTCAAAAATACATATTGTCTTTCTTAAATATAGGCTGATAAGTTTTATTTCTCTCACACTACAAGGATATAAAAGCCTCTTGTGATGCTGCTTACAATACAGTTTGCTTTTCTGAGGAGCTCTGAGTTCCTGGGACTCTTGACTAGAAGGGAGCTACATTCACATGGATCCTGCTCTCTATAGGTGGAAAGAGAGGGGGGGCATAAGCAGGAAGGCATATTTGCTCTTGGGGACAGTCTGACTGAGGCAGGAGAAATCTCCCATCATTCCTTGTGTCCTAATATTGAGAGGCAAGAAGAAATCATGTCAGAATAAGTTCAAGGAAATGGTGGCACTGCTGCATCCAAATCTCTCCCATTCCCTGAAAGGTCTTAAGTGAATGGGGAAAAGATACACTCACATTGGTGTCAACTGGAGTAAAATTGTAAAAGATAAAAGAGGGAGAACAGCTGAAAAATGCCCTTCACCTCCTCCTTTGGCTGATACAGGATGGTTTTGGTAGCAACTACATCACAAATTCTCTGTCACCCACATGGCCTTTCCACAATATTTTCACCAGAAAACTCTGGAATCTGTCAATCAAATGTTTATGTGTGTATGTTTATGTATGTATACACATGCATACACACACAAACATATCTAGGAGAAAAGTCAAAAGTTGCCAAGGAGAAAGGTATGATTTAGTTCTCCAATATTCACCTATCTATTTTCTTAGATTCTTTTGATTACCAAGAAATCTTGTACATGTAAAATCCCAAGATATAGGCTGGCCAGATAGTGCGACTATAAAGCATCAATGTCCCAAGAGTGAAAGCACATATATAAAAGTGAAGCATTTCCTTTATTAACTCTAGAGTAATTCTGTGAGACTTTGGCAATACGTATTGCTAATGTATCTTTGTAGCCGGAAGAGATAAATGGCTTCTCTACTGAAATGCTGCTTACCTATAAACAACCAGCACATCCTTTCAAGTAAAGCATGTTTGTTGCAGCTCCAAGTTATCTCCTTTCATCCAATGGGCACTTTCTATTTGGTTTTTTTTAATCAAATGACAACTTTTCACAAAATTATTTACTGCGAAGCATTACATTCTACCCATAAGTGTTTCCTCATTCGTCTTACAATATTTTCCTTCATCTTACATAGCCATAACCCCACACTACACGGAGACAAATCCTCAGCAAGTAATTAGTCTTCAATCCTCAGCAAGTAATTAGATTCCAAAGTAAATAGCAGCCGCATCATTCAAACAGTCCTTCCAAAGGTTAATATCCTGGATGAATCAACTGGATTGACTTGGGGTTTAAAAGATCCCAAAGGTATTTGGACCACTGTCATTAAAAACACTGCAGTGTAGTAGCAAGTTGATATGAAAAGCTGGCAATCCACCACTGAGAACAAAAATACATTTCACTTTGAATAGAGCACATCTGGTCTGATTCTCATAACAGAGAAATAGATGGTGGTCCCAGATGCCTCCTGAACTATTTATGGCATTAATCCATCCAAAGCATTGTGTGTGGAAAGTACAATTTTAGACAAGATATACCAGAAAGACAAGCATCTCAGCCTCCAATGCACAGTCATTCTCTCAATGTGGTGCATTTCTGAAGGAAAGACAGAAGACATTTTATTATTATTCACAATAATATTGTCTTCTAATACTTTTTCCAAATTTTAATTTTTCAATAGAAGCTGATAAATGCCTTTTTCATAGAGTGGCGAAGGTAGGCAGCAGACTTTATTTATTCATTCATTCCTACATATATTGCAAACTTATGCCACTTCATTTCAACTCTAAGCAGCATATAAATGCTTAATAATAATGAAATCATTCTAATTAAAATTTAATTATAATTTAATTATGGCATATCAAATAATAAAATATAATCAATAATCATAATATTATCATAAAGCTAGTGCTTAGTTTGCTTTGATCTGCACATGGGCTAAACCAGTGTTTCTCAACCTTGGCAACTTTAAGCTTTGTGGACTTCAACTCCAGAGTTCCCCTGCCAGCAATGCTCTGGGAACTGAAGTCTGCATAACCTAAAGTTGCCAAGAAACACTGGGCTAAGCTATTATGGAGGTTCGTTATGTTGAAAGATGCTGCAAATCTGAGCACGTGCTTATTTGGAAAAATATTTCACTGCAAAAAATGGGCTTTCATTTGAGTAAACAATGTTAGTGTTTTCTGTAATTCTGCAGATTTGTCCAAATCAAGTATAGGTAACTTACTGGACAAGAAAAAAAAATGTTTCTGTATGAGCTGGAAAGTAAAGTTCCATATATTTTGGTAGGGAGACCCATAAATAATCATAATTGACACGAAAGCATTTCATAGTTCATGGTTGTGGAGCATAACAACATGCTCAATGAATGATCTTTAGAGATAGAGAAGTGCATGTCCTGACTTTTTGCATTTTTGGTTACTCATTGGTGCCTACATCTCAAAAACTCTGTGATAGCACTGAATAAAATATGTATGTCAGATTGCAATGCATGATTCTGGTGGTCAAAGGTAATGATGGCAAAAATAAAGTGAAAACAATAATGACATAAAATTCATGATTAATATGACTGATTGTAGACTAGGACTTACAATGCTGTCTATTCTTTGGGGTTAATAAGAGCAAAATAAGCTTTTTTTACTATCACTGTATCTGCTCAAAGCTAACCAGAGAATCATTCTGAACCATTTTACTTAATTTTTTTTGTCCTGGGTGAAGATAGAAGAAGGGCCTGGTAGTCCATTATAATAACTTTGTGGGACACTTTAGGAGAATAGAATAGAATAGAATAGAATAGAATAGAATAGAATAGAATAGAATAGAATAGAATAGAATAACAGAGTTGGAAGGGACTTTGGAAGTCTTCTAGTCCAACCCCCTGCTCAGGAAAATACCATTTCAGACAAATGGTTGTCCAGTCTCTTCTTAAAAACTTCCAGTTTTGGAGCATTCACAACTTCTGGAGGCAAGGTGTTCCACTGATTAATTGTTTTCACTGTCAGGAAGTTTCTCCTTAGTTCTAGGTTGCTTCTCTCTTTGATTAGTTTCCATCCATTTCTTCTTGTCCTGCCCTCAGGTGCTCTGCAGAATAGCTTAACTCCCTCTTCTTTGTGGCAACTCCTGCTATCATATCACCCCTAGTCCTTCTCTTCATTAAACTAGACACACCCATTTCAAGCAACCGTTCCTTATATGCTTTAGTCTCCAGTCCCCTAATCATCTTTATTACTCTTCTCTGCACTATTTCTAGAGTCTCAACATCTTTTTTACATCGTGGTGACCAAAACTGGATGCAGTATTCCAAGTGTGGCCTTACCAAGGCATTATAAAGTGGTATTAACACTTCACGTGATTTTAATTCTATCCTTCTGTTAATGCAGCCTAGAACTTTTGTACATGAAATAATTAATAGGCTTTCTAAGTTACATGCCATAGAAGCAGCAATACCTTGGGTAACTGCTTACAAGTTAAATTGAATACATTTCAGTTTATGCAATTTGAGAATATGGACAGGCTTCTTGAAGAAGTGAAGACAGCTACAATTATTCTCAATCGTAATAAAAGCAGCCACAGTGCAGTGGCTAAATGGGTGATGACTGATAGTCTCATGTTCCTTGAAATTTGATTAGTTTATGTTTGAAAAAAGATGTAGTAATTCAGTTGTAGGAAAAGTCATCTTTAATCCCAATCACGGCAACATTTCTGACCAGACAAACTATTCCAGCATTTGGCACAATGCTTGGAAATGAGATGATTTCTTTCTTCATCTAGAATTATTTCAGAATGAGTTTTAGGTTGGACACAGGTTAGTCAAGGTAGCTTTGCTCAACTTGCTGGCTGATCTACTGCATTAATTAAACAGAGACTATGTATAACAAAATGTGGACTGAGCTATTTCAAAGTTTTAGGATTAGAGGCCACAGTTCTAGAATGGCTTTAGTCTTTCTTGAAGGCCAGCTTCATAAGATAATGACGGGATATTAGCTCAGCACCTTGGCCAGTGGCTAATGGCACCTTTCAGGCTTCTATTTCTCTCCCTCCCTCACATTTACCTGAACTGACTATGACTTAGTTTCATTAATATGTAGATGGCATTAAACTCTGCTCCTTTGTCTCTCATTCCACAATAATCCTAAGCCATTGTTTGGAAATGGTAATAAATTGTACATAAACTAACAAACTGCAAAGTGATTACACCCCATAAAAATACAGACTGATAATGTTTTCTAATCTCACTCTTGATCTTAATTTCTAAGATGAGGCCGGTATACCAAGTATGCCATTGTAGAAAATACATTTAGAGGTAGATTAATAAATGCCAAAAATGTCTATAAATGCCACACCATAGCAAGTATAAGAAAAGAAAAGAAAAGTGTCCATTATATCATGGAAAAGACAGAAGAATGCAGTCCCAGGCTGCCTTGTGTATATTTTATTTGGATTTTTGCAATGTCCATAGATTTTTATAGCCTAATGAAATCTTTCAAAGAATCAAGAAAGTAGTTCTGAACAAGTCCTTAGTATCATACTTGGTCATAAACATTAAAAATTAGAGTTCAGCTTTTCATAAGAATTGAAAGAGAGCTGGCAGTACTGTTCAGATCACACTAAATGCAAGGCAAACATTTAATAAATTATTATTATTGTTATTATTGTTGGTTGCACAGTAAATTTTGCATTTTTATCCACCTGTTGAGTCCTTCCCATAAACCTGGAATAGAGAGAGGTTGTTTGATGAGTTAAAGGTATCCTTACATGATATAAGCTGTTCCAAGTAAAGCTGCCTTTTGCAATTGACTGATGGTGATTTTGTTAATGCCAATGGTATTATCATTTTTGCAATTGGGGGAATTAAGAAGTTTCAAAGGGAGAAATGAAGATCTTTAAGAAACTCAAAATGTTTAGCCTTTTAAAAATTTATTTTATAGGACCTCAGGCAAAACAGAAAGAGAGCACCCTTGGGCTATCTCTGGTTTAGATCACCTCAGATTTTAAAACTCAAGAAAACATTGTATCAGGCAAACTGACAGAAGCAATCCAATAGCAGATCCCACAAGGATCCCAAATTAAGTTAAATAAGAATGAGTATAATGCAAGGTAGGATGCACTACCATACATCCAAATCATAGAATTTTTAGTTACAACTTCAAACTAATCCTCTCTTTTATAATCTTCAGCTAAAGAGTTGAGTACATACCACATCTGTGTAACACTAAAAAAAAGAATATACCACAGATTAATGGAGGGAGTGGAGAGCATGCTATCATTTGCATGGTTATTGTATGGAAACCATGTGTGAAATGTTGAAATAAGAACAGCTGATAATGAGGGAAAAGAAGGTTGCAAGAAAGCTGGTATTATTGTATGAGGCTATTCATTGTAGATTTTTATTTGAATGGGCATTGATGTAATAGGATACTAGTAAATAGCTTTTATAATTCATATTACACCAAGGACAGACTTTACGATCATCTATAAAAATTCCCTTGCCACTCCTAGCTTGGTCCTTATTCCAAAGACCTATCCCAAGTTTTGCAGGTGGAATCTGCTCCATATCTCATTGCTGTATGTAGTCTTCCCAAAATTTATCATCACAACAAATTTGAAGCAATAGGAGTCAGATTTGGTCAGGACGGTCTAAAAAATGGAAAGAGTTGGTTATTAGAAAATATTGGAATTGTGTCTTCTTTTCAGTCAAAACCCTCTGAACACCATTCAACAGCAAAAGGGTAACAGTGGGAGGTACACAATATGCTGTCCGTGGTGCTACATCTGTCCTGGTCTTAAAGTCTGTACTTGGTGTAATATGAGTTATAAAAGAAGGGTAAATGGCAGGATAGAATCTCCCTGTTCTAATATGTCAGCCATGCAATTCTCCACAAAGTCCTTGTTATTAACATTACTACTTTTTTCCTGCAGTACTGTACATATAAAAATACAAATAATTTTGCATAAAGTCATCAAAGCTGAAACGAGTCAATCCTAAAAAAAGTAAAACTATTCTGTTTTCCTCTTTCATTTGATTTTTCTTCCCAATAGTATTTTTATGGTCATTGATTACACTAAAGTCTTCACTGGGTCATTTGTATGTTGCAGAAGAGGGGAGGAGAATTTACATGGAGAAGAGGGATTCTCTATAGATGTTATTGACTTCTGTAAAACCTTCCATATAGGGGTGGTGCCACTTTAGCTATAGGAGCAATAGCCCTCACACCTGAACCATAGGAACAACAAATTGTATATGAGACTATTGTTGTAAGTACATAGAATCATCATCCACAGGGAATTTATGTTATGGCAGCTTCAGAGGAGATTTTTACTGTGTGACCCTCTGAAGAAGCAATAAGTGAGGTATCAAATTAGATATTACATTAGTACAGTACATAGCATGAAACTAACAATCTGTTTTTTGTTTTACTTCCTAGTAATTACATAGTAACATGTCTGGGCCCCAGTTTAAGTTATTTTCTCACTCCCTTTAAACTTCTGTGTACATGGGAGGAATTCAAAGCTTAGCCCACCCCATTTGTACTCAATGGCCCTAAGTATAGATTAGTACACTTACAAAAACTAAAAATATTGATGTAAATGCAGTTGTATAATTTGACCCAAGGTTTCGTCCCTTGGCTGGCAGTTTGTAAGCTATAGAGATGTGGATTGAAATAATGTAAAAAAACAGTGTTGGTGCTCATTCTTAAATGGCCTTTAGACAAAACAAATGTTTGTTAATAAAAAGCAGCTTTTACATTGCCCATAAACAATAACAGTAGTGTTAAATATCTGAGGCACCTCAGTGGATTTTAAATCATTCCTACTCTTTATCTTTCATAATGTTTTCTTATTACAGCCGATCCAATTCATCTTGTAACTAGCCTGAAACTAAAGCTACAGAATGCTAAAATGAATGCATTATTAGATAATGGGATGCACTTCTCTGTATCTAAAATATAGAGAAATAATTCCCTAAGGCTGGTGAGCTACAGCTTCAACCCACAGCTAATTTATTTTAATGCATACACATGGTTTAAAATGTATAATATCCTGGCTGAAGGAGGCAAGCTTAACCTTGACTGGGTGATTATAATTTCAGAACTGACTGCCCAGCTCAGGCCATGCCTAGGGGAAAGTTTTGTTATCAAAGACATTGTTAAAATAAGCAGTCTGTGTAATATGGTGTCTGCTTTATGAGGAAATTATTAAGATAGGGCTGTCTACACACCCTGTGGTAGCTGAAATATGCTAGTGGTTGGGATCCCCAAGTTTTAGAAATTTAAAAATGCTGGATACAGCATATGTCTAATAAAAAAGGAAATAACTGGATTGAACAGCTTACTGTTCATTTTGAAATGAACAAAACTAAGGATATAAATTATTTAAAACAGGAGTAGGCAGTTTGTAATGTTAGATCTCCTGATAATTTTCCCAGTGATATCTAGCTATTTGTCAAGTTTTTAGACTATTAACAATAGTATTATTTAACAATAATCTCTACCAACACTAAACTGTTAAGTTAAAAAGAGACTTGGGTAACAAGAAAGAGTTTTTAATATTATCACTGAAAGAATTGTGAGTTCTGTGCCATTTTGGGACTCAATACGTATTCTTGGAAACCCCCAGGACTAGAGTCATTGATGACTATCTTTTTTATGTATTTACATTGTTATAATTGTTATAATTATTGTTGTTGTGTGAGTTATTTAATATTTCTATTATTTAATTCTTGAATCTGCAGTAGGCAGTAGCTAGATCTACTTCTATTATGCCAAGCAAAAAGGTGGTTGACCTAACAAAATTTAGAGTTGTTCCACCACAGTCAGAAAGATAATCTAAGTCCACTGACAGACAAGAGAATCCCACAGATGGTGTTTTGCTGAGGATCCTGTCAAACAGAACCTGGTATTTATGAATCATTGGCAAAGACAATGGAGTTAATTATAGGGCAAGTTTATTTTTGTTTGTGGTGTAAATGTGACATCCATGGTGCATGTATGTTAGGAGTAATTCTTAGCAAGAAGAAAACTATACACCAAGATGAAATACTTCAATATCAATAAATGAATAAATTTTCAATAAAACCTAAGCAGAAGGAGACAATATTCATTGATTATTTAGCTTATTTTTGTAGCAGATATGAGTGAGAGATGGACAATTGATGGGAAATAAACTGAGAAATTATCAGAACTTGACCATTACTGGATTCCCTTTTCTGCAAGTGATTTTGAGTATCTGTACTTGAAACTGTGTTGTAAGAACATGTTAGGAATAGTACTTGCTTATCCTGCTATTCAACCACTTACCTATTTGAGTTCCTTGATATCATTACAGGAATAGTTTTGGATTCATTCTAGTCTTTAATATTGGGAGCTTTTAATTTTCATGACCTGGGAGTGGGATCTGCAAAATGTTTGGCTTCCATGGCAACCATAGATGTAACTCAGTTTATATTTAGCTCAATTCATCTATGTGTTCACCCCTTTCATCATTTTCTCCTCAGAGCAGATGTCTTGCAATTTAAAGGTGGATGATATTATGACTGATCCTTTCTCATGGTCAAATAAATAACTTTGATTTCATCAAAACACCACTGGTTTCCAGAAGAGTAAGAAATTTATTATGATGATCTACCTCAGATATCTAATGGAACTGCATGGTTCTCAGGGGACATTTGAAGTTTCCCAATTTATACAGTCCAACTATGAACCTTGTTAATGTCTGCATTATAATGCCTGGCAGTGGCTGGTGTATCAACCACAGCCTTTTTCTGGAGCAGAAAATCCCAGCAAAAGTCAATCTTGCTCTCACTTCTTTGAGACTGAATTCCTACAAAGTTCTATATTTGGGACTACTCTTAGGACCATACAGAAGTTTCAACTAAAGAATGTGTAAGCCTATCTGCTGAAGGCTAAGAACCATTTGAACAGTATTGTAGATACTGCATTAGCTCCTAATGTTTTAAAGTTACAATTCAAAGTAATAGTTTTGAGCTACAAAGTCCTTACATGGTTTAGATCCAGGTTGTCTTTGAGATATTTCCCAAATAGAATCTGCTTGCCCTCTGCAATCAGTTTGGATCCTCTCCTTTCGGAATGTTAGAGGGACATAAATTGAGAAGAAAGCTTTTTCTGTAAAGGTCCCATCACCCTGGATGCCCCCCCACTTTTCAAGAAGGTGGCAAAATCTGGGGGGGGGTGTCTTTGGAACCTTAATGATCTTTTATTTATATGTGTTGTTTTAAATTGTTTAAATATATTTCCGATGTTTTTGCAGAAATACAACTGCACAGCAGGACTTAAATTATGCAAATAACTAAAGATGGCAAGAATTTAAGACTGTCATAGTATATCAGAAGACTTCCACAAAACCTGAAAGAAAGGTGAAAAAGAAAGGAATTCCCATGAAAGTTTCACTGCTGTTCTGACATGACAAAAGAAATCTTAACTACCAACATGCACGGCTGGTGTCCTTCAATTTCAAACAACACCAGCCTTAAGGAATCACAATTGATGAAAAAGGCATGACTCCAACAGAAAGTTGTCAACTTCTAGGTAAATTTGTATTTCTCTTCAGTCTCCAGGGACATTTTCTCAAATGCACCACTTTTACATTGTATAGGAAAAGATCTGTGAACAGAGAATAAGCATTAGAATAGGATCAACAAATGTACAGGAAATATAACAAATTCTTTGTATAAATCTTTGGAAGCCTTTAGTCTGGATAATCATATTTGAATATCAACTAATGTATTTAAACTATAGTCAGTATTGTTGTTTGACAAATACACAGATTCATATTTTTATCTTTGGTGGCAATGATCCATTGTGGGGGAGTTTTGAAATAAAATTCTTGATTGCTGCCAAGAATTTCTCCACAGTTGACCACAGAGTAAAACTATATTGTATCATTATTTTGAATCCATTACTACAGTTTACTGCATAAAGATCTTCTTAAGGATATATATAAAAATGTAAAACATATATGTATATCATGTATGTAAAATCATATATGCACATAATATGAAACCTCCAACCAACTATTAATGAATGTATAAACTGTGCACTCAGTGTAAACAGCATACAAGAAATCCCAATTTTGAGAAATACAGCTCCATTATTTTTATTTATTTCATATATAGAAGCCTTTCAGGCTTTTCATAAAATTAATTCTAGTGAAGTATGGAATGTTATATCTTTTTTGCTTATGAAATTGTATTTATCCAAAAGGAAGATATATCTAAATTTAAGATGAACCTCTGAAAAAAGAAAAAGTCAACAAAAGTTTTCCAGTTTCTCCATCCTGTCAGTCTCATTTTCCATTTCCAGCTGAAACCAATCCTGGAGTTTTCCCTCGCCCCATAGCTGTGTCCATGCGTCATGTACTTGCGTGTTTGTGACTACATACCTGGCATAAGCCACACTCTAAACTAGAGCAGGACCAACCCTTAATATCAATTGAAATAATGGTTTTCTCTAAAATAGACTATTTTGTTAACATCTATATATAAAACCACTCTTTTCATATGCAGAAATCACTCTCACAGACCCAGATGACTACTTTACACACACACACACACACACACACACACACACACACACACACACACTTTCCAGCAGAAATAGCAAGAAAGAGGAAGAGGCAGGATGCTGTGGTACAATGGAGACATGCCTGTACTGGAAATGGAAGAAAAGACAATGAAAGGGATAAACCAAACAGGATGAAGATGAGGTGAGAAGAATTAATTAAATAGGGGGAACAGAGAGAGAAGTCCTCAAGGAAGCACTAAATACGTTACAAAAATAAAATTCTTCCACGTCATTGCTCTCCTGCAAGTGGTCATTAAATACATAGCACAGGAACCCATTGATAAAATATAATCATGATGTCCAGCAGTCACTGAAATACTTCTCCTCCATGAAACTAATCAATCCCATTTTAAAGTCACAAAATGGCTAAACATAACATACAGCTCTTCTTTCTGGAGGGTGTGTACCACATATGAAGATCAGTTCTTCCCTTTCCTTTGTAGACCAATTCCCATTAAAACACTATATCTTAGTACTTCTTCTATAGTCAGGTTTTGCAATATGATGTAAGGAAATCATTAAGAACATATTCATAATGCATTTTCAGTGTTTAGCTGAAATCTTCTCTAAAGAAGAAGATGAGGAAAGAGATAAATGACTGACACTCTAAATGCTACGAGAAGCCAATGGGCGGCGAGCTAATTGGTGTAATATGGTTCTAATCATCCCCATCAGAAGATAGGTTTCCATGTTTTATTAAAAGAAGATGTTGCCTATAAAACTGCTATTATGAACAGTTTGAAATATTGCTCCTTCTATAGCAAACTCAACTGGTAAGAGGTGGAAAAAAAGAAATGGAACAAAAATTGAGCCACTGAAAAAGGAGAAAGGAATGAGAAGCACACTGACCCAGACCACAAAGCCTGGTTCCATCAAATCCTTCTCTCTCCTGTTGAGAAACATGATCCCACACTTACTGATTTTAATGCTGTTTGTTGTATTCTAACATTGTTTCTGGTTGACTCTGTTTCATCTCACAAGCTCTGGATAAGAGATACAGGGAAATATGCCTCCATAAATATATTGAATTTAGGACGTATCCCACCTCCTAGACCTAGAAGAAGCTTCAGGCCTAAGCTGTCCCCTAACCTGAATTTCTGATCTTTGGTAACATATGCCTTGTCCCACCTATCTGACTTACTATGTTTATATTCTGGCTCTGGCAGTAGCCTTAAATCAATGAAAAACCACAATAGTGAAGTTTTTGCTGTCAGGTTTGGATTCAAATTTGTGAAGAATCATTTAGCCACTGAGCAGCCTTAAATAATGTGCTGACCAAAGCCTAAATATTCATAGTTCAACATATTAAATTGATTATTAGACATTTAACTTGACTTATATAATCTAGTAACAGTTAAAAAAAAATCAAGGTTTCTTCAAAATTCCACAGATGCATCTAAGTTTAAAACTAGGACTTTTCACATATAAAGCTGGTGGGTGTAGCCACTGAGCTTTAGACATTGCATTATAAGCCATTTTAAGGCTGTTCTGCAGAAGCTATGATTCTATGAACTATGTTTATGAACAACTCCCAGTCACCCCAGCAAGATGATGAATGGTGATATATGCTGGCAATTGTGATCTATATCTTTTGGAGAGCAGCATATTCCCTATCCATACATTAAAAACAAAGGGTGACAGATACAGTAAGAAAAATAGAAAAGCATCATGCTAGGGAAAGTGAAATCATTCTTTTAATCACAAAAACCATCCATGTATTTATCCATTTCCTGATTGTAGCTAGAAATATGCCTGATATTTTTTTTTTTGAGTCCTTGTGAGAAGTTTTTAAATGAAATGGCAGGTATCCATCTTCTCACAGCTCAGTTGTGGGCAAGACTTGGCAACACAGAAAGCACTGTCGCTCAAAACTGTCATATCCCAAGATGTTTAGCGATGTTGCTGTTGCTATCAAATGCATCAGGCCATCAGGTAAATGTCAACCAGGCCTATAACAGTTGGAACTCGGGGTCTCACATCGCCACCTGCTGGAGTCAGTCAGTATCACATAAACTGCGGCAGAGTTAACGAATGAAAGCTTCACTTTGTTTATTTTCAAAATAATCCACAGCTCAAAAATAGGTGGTGCAAAGAAAATATGGATAGAAAAGCTGCTCCCGAGCACATGATCAGACGGCTGAGAGATGACAATGCAGATCTTACTGGATAAAGTGCAAGTGATACAGAACGCTTTGTTATTGGGTCAGCATTCTCTCCTGTCAACTGGGTGAAAAAAGAGCTGAAATTGGAGTGGCTACATTACCTTATTTGCAAGGCATTATGCAGAGTGGGAAATCACATTTGGATCAAATCAATATTTGTATATTTGTTAGTTGCTAATTAATATCACAAAGAAAAGAAATGAACATGAACATCATGTTTAAGTTACAGCAAAATACAGAGTAAAGTTACAGTTCTTCTAAGCCTTTGGTTAGCTACCTTGTGGAATCTTCCTGCAGGCATATAATGTTTGTATCTAGGCAGGCGTGCTATTTTCACAACATTCACCAGGGTCCTGATACTTCAGTATCTCTAGGGTAGGGCTTGGATGTATGATCAACTTAAACTTTCTTGGGGGGGGGGGGTTGAGAAATCTGGGTTTGTTATTGTATCTCTTGCTTGCAACCTGCCAGGATAATATTTCATAAGATCAGTGTTGACATCTTCTGCCCAGCATTCCTCTCAGCCTTGGGTTTGGTTTGTTGGTATGTTTTTCCCTGCTCTCACTTCAGCCACTTTTAAATTGTCCTTCCATTTTCCATTGAAAATGCCATGCATTTATTTCAAAATAACATCAATCCTAATTTGTCCTAATGCTGACTGAAAAAGTGCAGCAAAAGAATTGCACCATACTATTTTAGTCAGAAACAAACATCAAGCATATAAAAGGGGCAGGACTTTAATCATCCAGGTGCATCCACCATTTTGATTTCTTTTGTATCCACTCTGTCTCTGCAGAAGTTTCCTCTGCACATGCACCAGATACATTTGCCCCTTGTTGTAAGGACTAAGACTGATGAGGTAAAAACTAGTAATTCCCAGGCTATAGAAGGATATTGTGTCAGCTGCCCAAGTATTATCTCAACTGCCCAATATCATTGCCAAGCAAATTGCCAAATATTATTTAATTCATAAGGTAGATGGTAGAAGCCTAAAATTTAAACCCTGAAGGACAAATATATGACTCCAGTTTCTCTGGGCTTTCCATGAGCAATCAAACCTTGTGTTTGAGGCTTCAATCTTATATGTAGTAAATATTGTAATCCAGCTAAATCAGGGGTCCCCAACCTGTGGGCCATGGCCCACTACCGGGCCGTGACCTACTGGCCACTAGGCCATGGGACAGGCTGGCAAGTGCATGCACGTGTGCACACACTCACCCCCACTTGCACTAGCACCACTGCCGTGGGGCAAAACTGGGGCACCGCATGGAGTGAAAATGGGTCGCCGTGTGGAGCAAAACTGGGGCACCGTTCAGAGCAAAACAGGGTGCTGCGCAGAGAAAAAATGTGGCAGGGCTAGCGAGTATCATGCAGGTGCTAGTGCCACCCTGTTTGCATCACGAAGTGCTCGCGGCCCCATTTGCACGAGCATGCGCACGTAAAATGCTTTCCCCTCCCTTTCCCTTCGGTCCGGTTGGGGACCTCTGAGCTAAGTCATGTCAATTCTGTTTAGTCTAACCAAAAGCTGAACTGAGTTAAGCTGATCCTAGGTAAGAAGGCTGATTATTTGATTGCAGGAATCAGAGTTATTCAGCCCATTCATTGACCCAAAGCTGATATGTTTCGAGTTTGTGAATATTTATTTTATATATGTAAGTACTACTTCCTGCTAAAAAAACCCAAGTCAACATAGTTTAAGGACATGGATTCATATCTCAATAAATCAGAAATGTGGAAAGCAATGATAAAGGATGGGAGGAATCACAGGAATCAGTTTGGTCTAGTGCAGGGGTAGGCAACCTTGGCTGTTTTATGACTCGTGGACTTCAACTCCCAGAATTCCTGAGCCAGTCATAAAAGAGGCAAGGTTGCCTACCCCTGGTCTAGCGGATAATGCAGGGGTCTCCAAACTTGACAACTTTAAGACTTGTGGACTCCAACTCCCACAAGTCTTAAAGTTGCCAAGTTTGGAGACCCTTGGGTTAAGGCATGAGGCTAGAAACTGGGAGTCTGTGAGCTCTAGTCCCACCTTAGGCATGAAAGCTGTCTGGGTGACTTTGGGTCAGTCACTCTCTCTCTCAGCCTAACCCACCTCATAGGGTTGTTGTTATGGAGAAAATAGGAGGAGGAAAGAGTATTAGGTATATTTACCTCTTAAAGGCGGGATAAAAATAAATCGGCTACCCCTTTCGTTCTCTTTTTACACAAATGTCACCAAGGTAGTATATTTTTGTAATGACCACCTTATCAATTGGTTTCAAAATCATTGGTTTCAAGTGAAACATGCTTGGAACCCCAATCTTAACTCAGTTCTTCAACCCTCATGCCTCTCCTGTGCAGATTGTTTATCGTTCATTTGTGCACTGTTGTGTTCACTTGGCCAGTTTATCCAAATCTAGCGTTTTTCAATGCTTGACTTACAGGAGATCTTCTGCTCTCTTGTCATTCGTAATGCCCCACTTAGCTAATATATTTAGAAGGCAGCATAGGTATGATTTAGAGAAAAATAAAAATGAAGCCTTCCTTTCCAGAAAGCAAGGAATGGTTCAAGTCCTCATTGTAGAAAATACCTGTGGGAAACTCAATGAAATCTCATCTCCAGAAAGATTGACAAATAAGATTTCTAAATGTTAAAGGATGTAGCTTTACTATCTAGTTCAGCTTGTTCTCCCTCTGTGTGCTAGGAGAAAGGAAAGGGGGACAGAAATGAGGAAAAACTCTAATCCTGAAACTTCACTTTATTGCTACTTTTCTCTCCACAGCAGAACCTATAATTCAAGAAGGAAGAAAGCTTTGGCAAAGAAAGACAAGCAGTTGCTGAAGAAGAGGCCCTCATGACTTTTGGCAGATATTTTGCCTCTCCTGTCTTGTCTTCCTAATGCTGCTGCCAAAAAGAATAAGAGGCTAAGCACTCTTGTGGCATAATCAGAGATAATGTGTGCATTTGCTGGCTCTCTCCTTTGTTTCTCACCCCCCCCCTCCCACACACACACACACATATACACCAGAGTAATGTTGGATCAGAACAGGAGGGCTGCCAGCTTTCTAATGCAGCATGAAAGCTTTTCAGGTTTTCCTCATCAGTAGATTATACCTCTCCCTCCCAGTTCTTCTTCAAAGCGCCTCCAGTGTTAAAATCCTCCAACTCTAAATCGACCAAGATGAGTGCACTGAAAGAGTATATCAATAGCAATTGGGGAAAACTGGAGCCAGATTTTGGTGGGAGTTGCCGTAATAGGATTTCCACATTGCAAATCCCATTCAACAGGTTCCTTTTCTGAATGCCTCCCCTCCCATTTCCTTTGAAGTGGATTGTTCCCACTTCTAGCCTTTTTAAGCAAGATGTTGCTTGTATAAATTTAGCATGCTTGCTTAGAATAAGCCTTGGCAGGGATCTCTTTTTCCAACAACCTTAAAGTGAAGTTCAGAATTCAGCGAGCTCTTCTTGGAAAACTCTGTGTTTCTTTTTCGGCACTAAAAGACAAAGCAAAAGACAAAGGCAGGCAGACTTCATTTTCAAAATTAAAGAATTTCTGATAGGCATTTTAGAGAGATGGGAGAAAGATTTGGCCGCATGTCTTTGCTGGGTAAGGAATTCTGGGAGTTGAAGTCCACAAGTCTTAAAGTTGCTAAGGTTGAGGACCCCTGCTCTAAGATGTAGCAGAATGTTTTGAAAAACTATGTAGGCATGTGTGTGTGTGTGTGTGTGTGTGTGTGTGTGTGTGTTTATATAGGTAAACACAAACAGAGATACACACGCAACCTGTATCCAAACCAAGCCTTAATTCATATCATTACATTAAACTGGGATAGAGACTTTAAGTTGAGAGTATAGTGCAGGGATGTCAAACTGCCTGCCCGCGGGCTGGTTGCATCATGAGGAGGCCGCACCCACCCCAGCTCCATCAATGTGAAAAAAGTCACACTTCATGTGATGAGGCGAATTTGACACCCATGGCATAGTACATTGGCCTTACAACATAAGAATCCCCTATACAAAACATCATTGCTTTCCTCTATGGCCCACTGAAGCCACCTAACACCCTCGTACTCTGCTCTTGAAAACCTCCCATATCTGAGCAGTTCTTATCTCTCTTTTTTTTGGGGGGGGAGACAGTTGACCACACTGTCAAGGAAAGCCTTGGGCTGCAGCTGTCAATCTTTTATTTTCTACAGAAAATGGCCACGGGGCATTTTGTAAACAAAGTTAGAGGTTGACATTTTCTTTTGCATGATGAATAGTTTTCAATGATTTCTTTTTTAATTAAAACCATTAAAAATAAAATACAAATAAAGTTGCATCAGTCAGGAAACCTTGCAGACTCCAAGAGATGTATCTGTTGACTTATCAGGTTGCTTGTTCTTGATCTCAAAGTCCCTGTTGAATGTGAACTGGAATAGATATGCAAAGATAAACATAGGTTACTGATTTAGGATATTTTGACTAAAAATACCAGGTGTGATATGCCTATTACTTCCTCCCATAAATCAAAATAGCTCATGAAATACAATCAACATCTGAGAATGTTGCTGGGACCTGTCGGTCCTGGAGATGAGAGTAGCACTTTTTAACAGATAAGCACCATCAAAATCAATTCTATCGTCTCAATTTAAATAGCAACTTCAAGGGATACTTCAGACAGGACCACGGGTGGGGATATATTTTTGGGGGGTGAATTAATTATTTAATTAAATCTTTTTTAGGCTTGATTTTCAGTTTGCTGTAGTGATCTTCCTTCCTTTTTTATATATATTTTATTATTTTTTTACAGTAAAAATCTTAGTATTTAATAAGCAACACATCTGGGTTTATGTGTTTAACATTGATAGTAATACAATTTCCATTCCTATCCTTTATTCCATTTTTCTAACCATTTATAAAAACTTTCCCTTGTTTGAAAGTATTCTGAGTCTTGCTTCTCCTTCATTTTCAATGTGAGCCTATCCATTTCTGCACAGTCCAAAATTTTCTTAATTATGTCTTCTTCAGATGGTATTTCTTCGTTTTTCCAGTATTGAGCAAATATAATTCTCGCTGCTGTTAATATATGTAGTATTAAGTATACACATTTCTTATCATAATTTTCTGATATGTCTAAAAAAATTAATTCCTGTTTATAGTCTACATGTGTTCCTATCGTCTTTTTTAGCCACCTATGTATTTTTGACCAATAGTTCTTTGCTTTAGGGCATGTCCACCAAAGATGATAATACATGCCTGGATTTTGTCTGCATTTCCAACAATTACTAGACACATTTTAAAACATTTTTGCTAATCTTGTAGGTGGTAAGTGCCATCTATAGAACATTTTATATACATTTTCTTTGTAAGTAGCTGCCCTCATTATTTTGTAATTTCTTTCCCATAGGTTTTGCCATTTTTCTAACTCTACATTGTGCCCAAAGTTTTTTGCCCAAGTTATCATTGTTTCTTTAACTTGTTCATCTTCCATCTTTAAATTTAACAGAAAGCCGTACAGTTTCTTAATCAGTATGTCATCTGATGACAATAGTATCTGGTCTAATGTTGTCTGGTCTTTGTAAAAACTATATATTTTTGCATTTTCTCATATCTTATTTGTATTTGCAGGTCTGGCCACCGTGATAGCTCAATGCCCTGTTCTTCCAATTCTTGTTTAGTTTGTAGTGTCCCATCAGTATTCAAAATATCTTTATAAGTCACAAGTTTCTCATAATTGATTAAGTTTGGGTGTACAAACACCTCCATTGTCGAGATCCATCCTGGTATTTTCATGTAAGTTCTTGATTTTACCTTTTCCCATGTCAAAAGGAGTGCATTTCTTACATAATGGTTTTGAAAGTATTTGTGAATTTTGTTCTTCCCATACCATAGGAAAGCATGCCATCCAAGTTGTAGGTTATGCCCTTTTAGGTATAATAGTTTTTTTTATTTCTAAGAGTTATCCATTCTTTTAACCATGTTAGTGTGGCTACTTGATAGTTCAAGACCCAGTCTGGTAGGCCAAAGTCTCCATTTTCTTTTGCTTCTTGTAACATTTTCAGTCTGATTCTAGCTTTTTCCCCTTGCCAGATAAATTTCAATATCGCTGTATTTAATTCATCGGGAAAAAATTGTCAATTTTGATCGGTATTGTTTGAAATAAAAAGAGTAGTTTTGGTAAAATGTTCGTTTTCATTGTTGCTATTCTTCCCAAGATTGATAGTTGTAGGTTTTTCCATTTTTACAAATCTAGTTATATTTGATTTATTAATATTACATAATTGTCTTCTTTTATTGTTGCATATCTTGCTGTTAGATATATTCCCAAGTATTTAACTTTCTTAACTACTCGCAGGTCTGTTTTTACTATAGTTGGGTTTTTTTGTTTATCTGTGAGATTTTTAACGATCACTTTAGTCTTTTCTCTATTAATTTTCAATCCTGCTACTTCTCCAAATTCTTCAATCTTTGCTAATAATTTAGGACTTGTCTCTAATGGATCCTCCAATATAAATACCAGGTCATCGGCANTTATAACGACCTGGGTAATGGGTTGTGTGATTACATCCTGAGATCTAGTGTAGTGATATCCTGAGTTTTGTGTTGCAACATCCTGGGTGGTTGGCTGTGTTGTAACATCCTGAGCTTTAGCGTTGTAACCTCCTGAGTTCTGTGATGTGATGTCCAGAGCAGAAGGCTGTGATGTAGCATACCGGGCTTTGGTTTGGCTTCGAGTTTGCGGTCTAGCTCTGTGTTCATGGCGTGTGTCCGTTTGCTTTGTGTGGGGGTCAGAGGGAGGTGCAGCAGCTGGTGATGTCGTCATGGTTTGGCTTCTGGATGGTGGTTGCATTTCGTCTGAGGGATGGGTTTGGGTTTGGGTCTGGTGAGGGTGAATGGTGGTGGCATACTGTGTTGTTCTGGGTCCGGTGTCAGTTTTCGTGGCTAGGACCCGTTTGTTGATTAGGGCTAGTTTCCAGATCTCTGGTAGACGGGAGGTATCGTCATGTTTATTCATGTTGTGGGGGTGTTTTTCTATTTCGATGGCTTCCATAATTATTCTCTTGTTGTGGTGTTCAGTTTTGGAGATTAGTTTGGTTCCTTCAAAATCAGTTTCATGTCCTGTAGCTTTAAGGTGCTGGAAGAGGGAGGAAGTTTTTTCTTCTTTTCTGACTGCGTTCTTGTGTTCTGCAATGCGGGCATTTATTCTCCTATTAGTTTTTCCATTGTATGTGGCTGGACAGATTTTGCATGGTATTTCATAGACTCCTTGGTTTTCTAGCTGGATCCTGTCTTTGGGGTTTCTTAAGACGTTGGCTATTTTTTGGTCGGTGCCAAAGGCTGTCTTGATATTGAGTTTGTGGAGAATTTTGCTGATTTTTTCTGTGGTGCCTTTGATGTAGGGGAGGAAGGCGATGTCGTTGTACTGTTCTATGTCTCGGTTCTTGGGGGGTGTTTCCCTTTGGATTAGGTTGGTAATTGTATTTCTTTGGAATCTGTTGGAGATTAATACATTTGTGAGAGTGTGTAATTCAGTTTCCAGGTGATCTTTGTCAGCTAGGCGTTTGGTTCTGGAGATGAGAGTCTTGGCTACGGAGTTGATCTGTGCAGGGTGGTGGTGGGATTGTGCGTTTAAGTAGCGGTTGGTGTGTGTTTTTTTCCGGTAGATGGTGTGTCCTAGGGCAGGGCTTTTCATCCTTTTCACCCATTGTACCACTTTTAGGATATGACAATATCCGAGTACCACCAGTCGCCTAGCAAGGTGTCAAAAACTTGACCCAAAAAAAGGGAAAAAAGTGATAAAGTACAGGTAGTCCTCGACTTACAACAGTTCGCTTAGTGACTGTTTGAAGTTACAATGGCACTGAAAAAAGTGCCCCCTAAGCTACAGCTGAGCAAGACATGTGCCTGCCCACCCAGCGGTGCTCTTCCTCCTGTCTGAGGTTTTCATTATTGTGAGCATTTCTGTTGAGGATTGGCAGCGGGGGTGGAATGGGAGGTATTTGGTTTTTATTTCCCCCGTCTGCTGGGTGGTTGCAGCAAGTTTTGGTCACTTCACATGACCATGGGACATTGTGACCGTCATAAATATGAATCAGTTGCCAAGCATCAGAATGTAAATCACAAGACCCTGGAGATGCTGCAACATTCCAGCTGATCGACGCTTCTTCTGGGCTCAGTAGAAGCACCAGGATCAGTGCCGAGCTCCAGCTGGAGCCTGGCGCTGATCCTGGTGCTTCCACTGAGCCCTGTCAGCCCCGAAGAAGCGCCGATCAGCTGGAAAGCGGCACTGATCCTGAAGCTTCCGCTGAGCCCTGACAGCCCTGCAGCTCCAGCCATCTCTCGCTCAGGCTTGTGCAGTGCTGCCACCAGTTCAGCTCATTCCCCTCCCCCGCTACCACTTTTCTAGGATGGTCGTGTACCACCTGCCAGGTGCCAATGTACCACATGTGGTACCCGTACCACTGGTTGAAAAGCCCTGTCCTAGGGAGCCATTGGGTTTTTTGTAGATTAGGACGTCCAGAAAGGGGAGTTGGTTGTTAGCTTCTATTTCCATCGTGAATTGTATTTTGGGGTGTAGGCTGTTGAGATGTGTGAGGAAGTTGTCCAGTTTTTCTTTCCCGTGTGGCCAAATTACAAAAGTGTCATCTACATATCTGAGCCAGAGTTTGGGTTTGT
>NW_015386540.1:2326092-2354359 GCF_001527695.2 Protobothrops mucrosquamatus
GCTACCCCACTGATGGCTAGTCACCCTGACGAAGCCGGCAGGAGGCCGGCGAAAGCTAGGTGTTTTAATGTTTTAATAGCAATAAATTTTTGTAACTTTTTAATCTCCTGGTGGTCTCACTGCTTGTGACCCTTCGAACATGAATTTACCCAGGAGTCATCCTCCAATTTTTAGAATTTTAAAGGACATATATATATATGTGTGTGTGTGTGTGTGTGTGTGTTTTCGTAGATTTTCACGGGTACAGGTATGGCATATTCTTGGCGTATTCGGGTCTTTTCCCGTGTAAGATTGAGGCACGAAGGCGAAGACCCCAGCCTGATGATGAGTGGGACCTCGTTGAAACGTTGCCAAGATACTCTCAATCTTACACGGGAAAAGACCCGAATACGCCAAGACCTGCATATATATGTATATATATACCAAATAGAGCTTTTAAGAAATAGGTCCTGGTTGAAAATAGACCTTTCATGACATCTAGTAGTGGAATAAAGGAACAGCACCAAGATTTTTTTTTTTTATCTAGCTTGGAAGAAATAACCTTGGCTTGAAGCCCAGACAGAGATAGAACACTAGACTCTTTGAGCTTCCCAACCTTGTAGATTGCAGCTGGAAAAGGGAGGAAAAAAATGCTTTGGGCTGTTTTTGTCTGTATGATGGATTATAACTATAAACTACTTTAAAGCCACCCAGCCTTTCTGGATTATAAATACTATTGATGCTGCAGTGTTAAGAATTACCTAGAGACAGAGGAAACTGGATTTCTGTATTTTCCTTGGAAGAGGCCTTGTGGATTACCAACTTGGAATTGCAGTACAAACTTGGGCTGTTTTCTTTTTTGGATCTTTGGATGATTGGTGTTGAAAGACAAAGCTAAAAGTGGATTATAGTTGATTATAAATACTTTTTTCTGCTACTGTTTCCCTTTTGGGGGGAGTGAACTGGAGAAGAGACCCCCTACGTTCAAGAACTATTTAGAGATAATGGAAATCTGACTTGTGGTGACTCCATTTGGGGGAGTCCTTATGGATTACTAACCCTATATTCAGAACATTTTGGATTACAAATTTGGGCAGAGTAAAAACTTTGGACCTTTGGACAATTTTTTGAAACTGGGACTGAAAGCTAGAAGCAGACTAGAAGGTTTTCCTTCTTCAGGCTTCCCCCTGTATGGGGGAAGCCCACTGGATTATAAGAGACTACAGACAAAGAATATAAGACTTATTGAAGCTGAATTTGAAGGATGTATGGGAACACATGTTGTAAGATTGAAGGGTTTATACAAAATTGATAATAGAGGAATATACTAGAATTGAGAAAGCTTGTGAGGATGGGAATAAAAAAAATGAGTGTCTCAAATTTAGCTAAAGTGAGCAAAAAAACATCCTCAGCTCCATCTTCTACTACCCCCTAGCCCTGTCTATCTGAGATCAATTGACATAATGCTACTGCAAGAAAAAAACAATACCTTTCAGAAGGATATGCAAACCACATTACAATGCATTCAGGAGGCAATTACATCACTTAAAGAAGACACAAAGAGAAGCCATGAAGAAACAAAATTTGTTTTGGCAATATGAAAGAAGAAATTCATGACTTGAAATCTCAAATGGAAAACTTCTAACAGAAGATTGCAAAGAATGAGCAAAGGATCCAGACAATTGAAGACAAATCAGCAGAAATCAATCAAAAGATGGAAGAAATAAAAGATGAAAACCAAAGACTGATAGAGACTAATTTGCAGACAAATGGAGAATTAGAGGATTCACTAGTGGCTCTAGAAATGGAAAAGGCATCCTATTTCTTAAGATTCCAAAATATAATGGAAGACAAGGAAGAGGACCTTGCTGACCTGATGATAGAACTACTGGCTGGTGCGTTGGAAGTGGGGAAGCAGTAAATGGAAGGAGAAATAGATCAAATATTTAGAATTAACTCAAGCTATGCAAGAAGAAACAAAGTCCGCAGAGAGATCCATGTCAGATTTGTCAAAAGATCAATAAGAGATGAAATATTGAGAAGAGTGAGAGATGATCACTGCAATATAAGGGAAAAGAAATTGTGCTGAATCAGATACCCAGGAGGATAAGGGACTCACGAAGAGAATATCAATTTCTGACCAAAAAACTAATTAAGAAAGGAATGACTTTTAGATGGCTGATACAAAAAGATACAGATTGGACTCTATCTTCAAAGCAAGGGAATTTTATGACAGATACATATCTTTTCTTGAAGAAGGAAAATGGGTAGGGAAATATTAATATTAATATCCCTTCATCTCTTGATACCCAGTGCTGCACCTTCTATAACAGCAGCTGTTTATCTCTGCATGTGCTTTTATTTGTATTAATTAGTTTTGTCCTTAAATATAAAGCAGTTGTCCTAGCCTTGATCTCACACATGGGAAAAGAATCACCTGTTCACTCTTCTTAAAATAAACTATCACAGGGAAACAGGAACGTCAAAACTTTTAGATATATTTTCTCTGAAATCCAGCTATGGAAACACATAGCCACATTACTTTGAATTATTCTGCTGGAGAGGGTTGTGGCACCCCACAGATCAATTTTAATTTGATCTTCTGTGTAATCCTGCCGGATAATCCTTCTCAAATTATTGTTCTACAGCTTTCCAGTATCTAAGATGAAAGCATCACCAAGGGTTTTTATCAATTTAGAAAATGCAACTTTTTCATTTGCAGGTTTTCTCTCCCCTGCTCCCACTCCCCACTCCACTCCTCACTTTAAGGGAAAAGAACAGGACATTTTAAAAGTTTTTTTTTTAAAAAAAAGATACATAAAACCAACATTCTTTTGGGATCAGCTTCAGATTTTATACACTAGACAAGGATATATTGAGTGCTACTTTCAGAGCTAAATAAATGCTAATAATCATGAGACTTTTGCTCATGGATAATCAATGAAATTGGGCTTTAAATATATACTATATTTAACTTATGAATCCCAAAGATATATGTCACAGAAAGGCACAGAAAGGTATTCATTTTGAACGAAGTTACCCCTTTTGTACCTCCCACTTTATGCAAAAATAAACACCTAAGTATTAATAGTCATACATTTTATAAAACAAGCAACTGAACAGAGCCAGGATTGACAGATTGACCAAAACTTGCACACATATAGAAGGAATAAAAACACTTGGAAGGAAGAAAAAAAAAGGTTGGCGAATTAGCTGAAATACATACACATAGAGAAAAGTAGTCTTTATTTAAAAAAAAAAAAGAATTATGGAGGGATGGTTAAGCAAAAGAATTTAATGAAAATCAAGAATATATCAGTGGGCTTAGAATGTTGGATAATTATTGGAGAAGGAAGATAAAAATGAAAAGAGGGATAGAATGGAGAATCATGTAAGGGGGTACTTGATAGAAGAACAGAAAAAGATGTCATATTGAAAATAAAAATTATTCCTGGTTTCTCTTATTTAGAAGAAAATTGGGCATGCAATTTAAGAGAAGAAAATATGACTATTAGTTATGATGTCCAAATGGAACCAAAGTGAAGTACCAGACACTGGAGACAAACGTGAAGATTCTTCATTATTTTTTTAGAAGTACCTGACTAACCACTGCCAGAAACAGTAGTTAACAATTAATTGCTGGAGAATTAATTTATTCATTCATTTTTTTTCATTCAGTCAACTCTTTAATGGAATTAGGATTTAATTAATTATTTATAATTTCTAGACTGAGCTTTGTTTTTTTAATGTGTTTTATTGATTTTTTACAATAATAATCTTTAGTACTTGATAAACAATGTGTTGTCTGAGTTCATATATTTAACAACAATCAATAATAGTTAATTTCTATGGTTTCATAATCAACATACTTTCCTTGATCCTCTCTTCTTCAAATAATATTCTCCTTTTACCAACATTGAGCAAATATAGTTCTTAGTATTTTCAATACATATAAAGTTGAATATAAAGATTTTTCTAATATTTATATGAATAATGATAGCATCAATATGTAGCATCTTTTCTAATCAGTTTGTTTTACAATTGCATTTGCAAAAAATCATCTTAAAATCGCTATAGATCCTGTTTTCAGAGTTCTTATTTAAGCTTAATTTTCCCTCAGTAATCAAAACATTTCTTGTCAATTATCATTTTCTCAAAGTTGATTATATTTAAATATCCAAAACATTTCAGACATTTAAATCATCCCAGTATTTTACGTTTCCCATATCATAAAAAATACCATACTACTTGTAAATCACATCTCTCTTATTATAAAACCCCTTCGTGCCCAAATTTTAACTACTTTTTAACCATATTCAAACAAGTATTTAACCATATAGTACTCCATCTGTTAGGTCACATCATTTCTCTTGATTCTGGCTTTCTCCTATTCTTATTTAAGCTTAATTTCCCCTCAGTATTCAGAACATTTCTTGTCAATTAAAGTTTTCTCCAAGTTGATTACATTTAAATATCCAAAACATTTCATTCGTTTAATTCACCCCATTATTTTTACATTTCCCATATCATAAAGAAATACTATACTCAGGGCTTTTTTTGTCATAGAACGCCCAGAACAGAGTTCCGGCACCTTTTTTGGATGGAACCTTGTAGGGTAGGCAAGGCGGGTTGTATGACATGTGTGAGTTCCAGCACCTTTTTTTTTTTTTTACAAAAAAAGCACTGACTATACTATTCATAAGACACATCTCTCTTACTATAAAACCCATTCACATTCAAAATTTAACTATTCTTTAAATCATATTCAAACAAGTGTTTAGTCATGCAGTACTCCATCTGGTAGGTGAAATAATTTCTCTTGAGTCTAGCTCTCACCTTCTTCTTTTGCCAGGCAGCTTTCCAAATCAGTGTGTTCAGCTTGCCACATAATTCTTCCTGTATTTTTATAAGAGTTGTTAAAAATGGGAAAGACAAATTGAGTAAGGCGCTTTTCAGGGGGAGTTTCACCCATTTATATTCATTAAGAAGCTTCTACTTTCCTTCTCCCTTAATTTCTCTTTTCATCTTTTGTCTCCCAAACTCTAGTGGTTCTCCTGACAGCTCTATAATCCATTTTATCAAATCTTCTTTGTTATCCTAAGTTTTGTTTTGAAGTCCTGAAAAATAAAATGTCTTTTCAATTTCCAATATTATGGCAAAATCTTGCACAATTTTCTTTGTGTGTGTTAAACTGTGATTTTCTTCATTTGTAGCCTCCATCTTTAGGTCACTTTCCTTTGGTTTTTGTTCTATTGTCTGATTTATTTGTTCATTCTTTGTCATCATTTGTCATGTGAGTTTAAGTCAAGGATGTGCACATTTATATCATCAAAATTATTTTTAATTTCATCATGATTTGAAACAATTGGCATTTGAATTAGTTGCAACATAGCGAGCATGTCCTCCTGAAAGATATTTGTCTTGTCTTGACTCCTGCAGATCTCTGATATTCCAGACTGGGGATTTTAGAAAAGAATATAGAATATGGTTTCCTACCACTTTTGGTTATGTATTCAACCTCCATTTTCATCAAACCAATCTTAAGTTCTTATTTTTATGAACAGTCCAAAATGTTCAACCACTTAAAAACAATTCAGTAATTTCCTCCCTAGAAAAGTGGCCAATAAGTGAAAGTTTTTCATTCTCTGCAAACGATTCTTGAACTTAAATATCACAGCTCAGTAAGTATTTATAATCCAAGATTTTATAACAGTTGTGTTTCTCATTCTGCAATAGATAGCCCAGTGTATTTTCTTTCCTATATTCCCAGCTGTTCTCTATTTAGCTGAGAGTCACTGAGGATCAAAGGAACAAGTTGTACTCTATTTCTGGGTGTCTTGCAAATTTCTGAGTCAGGGCAGCTGTAGTTCTATACTCTGATCCACCAAAAAAAATTTCTCGTAGTTTTCTCAATATTCTTTCAAATGAAAAATCTTAACACTTTCATAGTTTTCAGTTTTATCCAGGTTATAGCTTTACATTAATCCATTTCAATGTATTTCTGTCCCCCATAAAAATTAATTCACTGCTTCCATCTATGGAAGGGTGGGGTTACAATCCCCTTTCTTCTCACTTTCGGAGGATTTTTTTGTTTCTTAGGGATCTTTTCCAGGAAATCAATTTCAAAATAGAGAAGAGAAAATCTGTGTTCTCACCCAGTTCCAAACACACTGTTCACAATTGTTTTTAGTTGGTACTTTTGGACTTCGGATGCCAGTAGCTTGAGCTAGTCACCGGAGTGCAGCTAGACTTTCTCTTGTTGGGTTGGAGGGCTTCCCCCAGATCAAACAGAAAGACCGCTGTCTTTCTGTGATCAACAGAAAGCCCCTCCTTCGTTTGCCTCTCCAGGGCGACTTTAAACTCATTTAGAGTCCCCTGGCAGGGCGAAACCAGCCATGGGGTGCGGAGCTTTGCATTCCCTCAGCCGTGTCACTATGACACAAAACCAGAAGTCCCTCTAGACCAGAGGTCACCAACCTTTTGGGTACCAGGGACAGTTCCTTGGAGAGAGGTTTTTCCGCGGACCGGAGGGTGCATGGTTTTGTGTGCTGCCTGTATCCCATGGAGGGATCTTTGCTTGTTTGTGCAGACTGGCTGCTGGCATGACACAGACCGGTACTGGTCCACAGACTGGGGGTTGGGGACCCCTGCTTTAGACTGACTTTTGATATTCATCGAGATGCATGGATGGATGTGACAGGAGAGAGTGATTTGTGTACAGTATATGTTTTATTATAACTTGCATATCCATATATACAAATTGCCATAATGTAAAAAAGATGCTGAGACTCTAGAAAGAGTACAGAGAAGAGCAACAAAGGTGATTAGGGGACTGGAGGCTAAAACATATAGAGAATGGTTGCTGGAATTGGGTATGTCTAATTTAATGAAAAGAAGGACTAGGGGTGACAGGATAGCAGTGTTCCACTATCTAAGGGGCTGTTACAAAGAAGATGGAGTCAACCTATTCTCCAAAACACCTGAAGGCAGGACAAGAAGCAATGGATGGAAACTAATCAAGGAGAAAAGCAACCTAGAAATAAGTTCCTGACAGTTAGAACAATTAATCAGTGGAACAACTTGCCTCCAGAAATTGTGGATGCTCCAACACTGGAAGTTTTTAAAGAAGAGATTGGACAAACATTTGTCTGAAATGGTATAGGGTTTCCTGCCTGAGTAGGGGGTTGGACTAGAAGACCTCCAAGGTCCCTTCCAACTCTGTTATTCTGTTATTCATATCTGAAACTCACACTTCTCACTGTGAAACCAATGCATTTCTCTAGCTGACTCAAATATTTAACAGGAGAAAAGATGTTGCATGCTTGGATGCAATTTTCCCAAGTTATTTTCCCATTATTTTGTTTATCTGGATATTCTTACACATACCTGGGATTTTTACATTAAAAATTATGTAATATACAGAAGGACAAAATTACGTAGCTATATCTTAAAATCAGTTAAAACAATATAGGCCTGAATAGTACTTTATAAATAGAAAAATACTGGATTTATACTGTTCTGCACATTTCCTTTTGTCTGAAACATCCCTACTTCTAAGTCAGGGATGAACAAATTTATTTCCCAGCATGTTTGTGGGCCCTGAAAGATATGTGTGCAGCTCTCAGGGTCTGTCTAAAAATTGCTGAAAAAGTTTAATTTTAATATGACAAAAATTGAAGTGTATTATATTATAGGAGGCAATGTAAATGTGTAAATGTGTTCAGTTAAATTTTAATTGTATTTAGACTGAATTAGAGAAGTCCATTGGATTGGACAGCTAGTAAATTGAAGAAACAATGGACCACCTATTTAGTTGCTGCAAGAAGGCCACATAGACTGATCACAAACAATGGCATGACAGAATAGCAACAATGGTGCATTGGAATATCTGCAAGAAACACCATTTGTCTGCAGGCAAGAACTGGTGGGATCACAAAAGAGAAAAAGTAATAGAAAATGAAGAAGTTTCTAAGACTTTAGAATTCAAACAGACAAATCCCTGCCACATAACACCACAGTCTTAACGTTGATAGGACAAAACAGTCTGGGCAGTGGACGTGGCAATACCTCAAAACAGCAGAATAATAGAGAAAGAATGGGAGAAAATCAAAAAATATAAAGACCTGCAAATAGAAGTAGAAGAATTGCGGCAAAAGAAAGTACCAATAATAATAGGTACCTTGGGTACAATCCCAAAACAACTGGAACACCACTTGAACACCATCAGCATTGACAAATTCACCATCAGTCAATTGCAAAAGGCAGCTTTAGCTGGAACAACTTACATCCTGTGATGATACCTTTAACATAAAACAAATCTGCCTATCTGCCGGTCGTTGGAAAGGATTCAATAGATGGACAAAAATGCTAAATCCAATCTAAGCATCTGGCTGACTGTGTGACCAACCATCATCATCATAAAATATTTAGGTTTTGCCTGCTCCCACCTATTTCAGTGCCCCTCACTGAAACATCATTTTTAAATGAAGAACACTTGAGAAATGAAGGCAATTGGACAATCCTACATGAACACTACCCTCGGATCCTAGCAACATTGGGGAAATACAGTAGTATCCATTACTTTGAGCCATTGCAATTCAGGTCTTGAAATAGAGGTTCATCCATTCAACCCAAGGCATGCCACTGATATTATGTAGAGTAGTACTTGATGGCCCAAAAACATCAGGCTCAGGTTGATCAATATCAGCCATGCTCTGGTAAAGACTGAGAGCTTCCTCTATATTTCAAGTCATACATGAGTGCCATTTAGTTTTGGAACATTTCTCTATGACAATGGAAATTGATGTTTTAAGTTGTGCTTTAATCATACTCTCATCTTGTTGTAAAGCTCAACTTAAAATTGGAATATTGCCACACCTATGAACTTGGGCTATTGGTAGGAAAAATATTCCCCTTGAACTCAGATTGCCGGATTAATGATTTTATAGTTATTAATTAACACTAGACTCCAGCCTGAAGGACCAGTGCCTCTAGTCCTATCCACATCTTGGAGTGCAATTTCAGCATCCTGCTGAAACACAAAGTGACTCCCTCAACTTAAACAGGGAGGTACACCCTTACTAGAATCACTTTCCCTTTATTCCTTTTAGAAATAATTGCGTAAAGGCTATATACCAGTTTAACAATGTTCTTAATCAGACTAGAAAAAGTAGATTTCCTATTCATCTTTGATATTAACTTTTCCCCAAAGCTTTGCATATAAAAAATAAATGGTACAATAAAATCAAAAGACTGTTCTCTCACACTTCAGAAGGGGGGAATAAGTGTTTTTGAGACACATGAAGAGAGCACACTGGAGGTTAGCTATGGATGCACTCCAAGTTTTCATCCTTAAATATCAGGGCAAAGGTCAGTAGTTTTAAACCTGCCCTCAGGTGTTTGTTCATCCATTTGCTTTTCTAAGACTATGTTTTTTAAAGCATTAGACAAGCTGCCTTTCCTATGAGAGAGTTAACCTTTTTTCTTCTGTATAAATAGTGAACTTTAAGGGCTAGAGCCACTGACAAAGTCAATCTTTCTGCTTCCCTTAATTTGAAAATGTGACTGCATTCATGTGTTATGCATATAACTCACCTACTGCATGTTTTTATTTACATTAACCTCACATACAGGAATGGACAAGATTAGTTTGATTAGTTTCCATCCGTTGCTTCTTGTCCAAAGCACCTGAAGGCAGGACAAGAAGCAATGGATGGAAACTAATCAAGGAGAGAAGCAACCTAGAACTAAGGAGAAACTTCCTGACAGTTAGAACAATTAACCAGTGGAACAACCTGCCTCCAGAAGCGGTGAATGCTCCAACACTGGAAGTTTTTAAGAAGAGACTGGACAGCCATTTGTCCGAAATGGTATAGGGTTATCTGCCTGAGCAGGGGGTTGGACTTGATGACCTCCAAGGTCTGTTCCAACTTTATTATTATTATTATTATTATTATTATTATTATTATTATTATTATTATTATTATTATTATTATTATTTTCCCATGACTACAGAAACTAGGACTAGAAATAAAAAATATAAGTAGTAAACATTTAGATTTTATTTAAATAGAAGGAAAAACTTCGTGAATGTAAGATCTTATAACAGTAGTTTTGAGGCTTTGAGTTCTCCATTACCAGAGATTTGGTAGACTAGACAGCTACCTCTCAATTATGGTTTAATTGGTCTTCCTGCACAGTGTAAGAGGTTGGGAATGATAAATGTTATGGTTCCTTCCAACTCTATAATTCTATTATTCTTTAAGTAGATTCAGTGTTCAACATTTCATCTTACAGAATCAAAGCAAGGACACAGCACAGGGCAATGCACTTAGGTGAAGCTTAAAAACAGGATATGAGAAATATAGAAGTCTTCTGATTTTCTTCCCTAATAATGTAGCCATCCATGCTTCTGAACCTTGAGTTAATGACTTTGGGCCTCCATTGTTCAACCAGACATATAATGAAGAAATATTTCAATATGCTTCGGTGTGTCTTAAACGTCTACTGCCAAACCTCTACTACTACCGTACTGAGCTTCATCATAAACTTTGGATTTTCATATTATGAGAGCTGTGGTGGTTAGAATGCAGTACTGCAGGCTACTTCTGCTGACTGCCGGCTGCCAGCAGTCCGCAGTTCGAGTCTCATCAGCTCAAGGTTGACTCAGCCTTCCATCCTTCCAAGGTCGGTAAAATGAGGACCCAGATTGTTGGGGGCAATATGCTGAGCCTGTAAACCGCTTAGAGAGGGCTGTAAAGCACTATGAAGCGGTATATAAGTTTAAGTGCTATTGCTAAGAGATGGAGAAACTCCTCTATCTACTTTGTCACTGCCTTGCATAATAGGTAAAACCCAAGAGATCGTGTCCTTCTGCCGCATTTTTCTAAACTCATACCACTCAGACTTTGCAGCTTTTCTCAATAGGTGAAGAGCACCAGTAACTTGCATAAATAGAAAAAAGCTCAGTGCTTTAGGGTTCCACTCACAAAAAGCATTTCACCCACAAGCCTTTGAATCTGATTAACAATCAGCAGGCAAAACAGGCTCTTCATTCAGTGACACATAGTGGCTTTTTACCCTCCACCCCATCCTTGGGAACAAACTCTTAGGAACAAACTCTTGTCTGGATGCTAACCATCCCTGAGGCAAAGGGAAGAGTAGAAAGCCATTAATCTTCAAACAGTTTGTCCTCAGTTAAGTTCTTCCTGGCTTGAAAGAATAAAGAGGTCATTTAAGCCCTCTCATACTGTCCTATTTTTTGCCAAGGTGAGTAACTGCAAAGCCGACCTTGCAGTTTGAATCTCAAGGATAAGACTACATAGTCTGCTTTGAGCAGAAATCCTCTTAATTATCTCCTGCTGGAACAAGGCAAGCAGCTGATTTTTTTAAAAAGTGATGTGACAGATCCAGGAATTCCCTATTAAGTTCTGATCCCTAGAAATCACAGAATGTAGGTTTTTTTCCCCCCAAGAATATGCTATGGCCAAAGTCTGCTGAAAACTCAATTTCCTGCCATTTTATTTAAGGGTTATAACTTCTGACTAGGTCAAATAATTAATCAAAGTATGAATAACTTATTACAATCCCCTCTGTTCTTTGTTTTAATTTGCTTATCTGGTGTCAAGAATTTATTCATTCTCTGTGCTATTGTAGGCAATTCCATCTTGTTCCTGCAACTTTCTAAAAAAAAACTGCTGGATTATATCTTACAGGAACAGCAGGGCTGTGTTGGAAAGAAGAATTAATTAAAAATAATTCTACACTTCCCACAGTACAGAAATTCAAATTCTCTAAATATTTTTCAAGAATGGAAGGAGCCCTTCGATTCTGGTATTACAACTCTAGAAAATAAGCAGAAATAGTTCAATGGATAAGTCTAATAAGGTCAGTTTCCAAGAACGGTCTAAGAATTAAAACAAGTCAACAAGTGCAGTCAACAGCCCTAAGAAGTCCAAGGCTATTCTAGGAGTCAAAGCAAGAATGGAAATACATAAAAAAGAAATAAACAGCACAAGCCAGATGGGATGGAGAGCTTATAAACCATGTTTGATATTTCTGCTCTAATCACACAGATGGACATTTAAACCATTATAATCCAGCCACAGTTAGTTTCCTGGGTATGTGCATTTTCTCCTAGGTTGAATTTTCAGTTTGGCCTAGCTGCAGGCCATGGAACTGAGTTTATATCAGTGTAAAACCAAGCTATTCAAGGCTTAACAACAACAACAACAACAACAACAACAACAACAACAATAATAATAATAATAATAATAATAATAATAATAATAATAATAATAATAATAATAATAATAATAATAATAATAATAATAATAATAAAAAAAAAAAAGTTGGAAGGGACTTTGGAGGTCATCGAGTCCAACCCCCTGCTCAGGCAGGAAACCCTACACCATTTCGGACAAATGGCTGTCCAGTCTCTTCTTTAAAACTTCCAGTGTTGGAGCATTCACCACTTCTGGAGGCAAGTTGTTCCATTGGTTAATTGTTCTAACTGTCAGGAAGTTTCTCCTTAGTTCTAGGTTGTTTCTCAGGCGCTTTGGAGAATAGCTTGACTCCCTCTTCTTTGTGGCAGCCCTTGAGATATTGGAACACTGCTATCATATCCCCCCTCATCCTTCTCTTCGTTAAACTAGACATACCCAATTCCAGCAACCGTTCCTTATATGCTTTAGCCTCCAGTCCCCTAATCATGTTTGTTGCTCTTCTCTGTACTCTTTCTAGAGTCTCAGCATCTTTTTTACATCGTGGTGACCAAAACTGGATGCAGTATTCCAAGTGTGGCCTTACCAAGGCATTGTAAAGTGATATTAATACTTCACGTGATCTTGATTCTATCCCTCCTCTGTTGAGACATCCCAAAACCCAGAAGCATGCAAAACAGCAGCATCTCCTTTTATGCTAGTGTGGGGCACAGCATAGTAGTTGAACACAGGTTTTACAAATAGAATAGTTTAGGTGCAATTCTAGAATATTTAGAAGCCTCTTAGAATAGACCACTGTGCTACAACCACTGAGGGATGGGTGGATGGGTTCATTCAATGAATATGGCCACCAACTCAAATTACTCTAAGTGCCTGATCTGAAGTAGCCCAAAGCTTTTTGTGTAACTCCCAGCCCTTTCAGTTTTCAAGCAATAAGATAAAATTAACTTAAAGATATTAAAACCAGATAAGGTGAGAGAAATTAGATGGGAGAAGCAATTAACTTATTAAAATGTAGATACATTTAAGTGGATATACCTAGTTTATGTTTTGACCATACTCATCTTCTTTTGCTCTATTCATTCAATTCTTTAGTATATTTCAGTATACAGTACTTATATACAGCTCTTGAACTCCAAAAGGCCCAGTATTGCTTCCATAAATTAGACTTACCAGTTGTCTACCTCAATATATAAAGCAGATTTATGTGCATTTTATTTAAGCTGACTCTTTGTACAATTTTTTGAGATCTCTTATGTTCAGTTCTGTTTATTGTGAAAAGGAACAAGAACTTAGCCAGTACGCTAAGTTAAATCCATTGTCATTAGGTTTCCAGTCTCCATGAAGTTACAATTTATAATGAAACAAGTAGTATCACTGAAATGTTCAAATCAGATTTTATGTGACCACCAAAAGTAATAACTAAGACCATGAAGATTTTTTTTACCAAAATAGCACAAATCTCCTGAACCTTAAACTCACATTTTCTCTTCATGCTTTATTATCATTTGCAAGGAGTGATGCAGGATTTGTTTTCCATTGCTCCTGAAACTAGGACTAGTAATAATGAGTATAAATTGCACTACTTAGATTCCATTTGAATATAAGGGAGTATTTCCTAACAATTTTTGTATAAGAGATAAACATTTGAATGGGGCAGGGGAGAGAGAAATGCACCATGCTTGATCAATTTGTGGGGAAATTGGCTTCAGAAGGGAGAAAGGAAAGCAAACCCTAAGAGCTCTCTGGCTTGTGTTTCAAATTAGCTATTTCACTCATTCAGGTAGATTTGAAGCAGAGAGTTGTTTCATGATAGGTATATTGATCTTCTGTTTCCTTGACAGAACTATCGATCTCCCAGGGAATCAATAGTCTTATGAAATAATTTCATAGATGCCGCTATCTAGAGAGCATGAAGATTATCTTTCTCAAACCAAGCCACTACCTTCATTCACTGTGCATATATTATTGCTGCAATCTTAATATACACCCAGAGAGAGAGAAATGCAGAATTGAAGCTTACCAATGACACTCCTGGGTGACATATGAGCTTTCTTGCTTATTGAAATAGCCTATATTTCTACTCAGACTTCCTCAGGAGTAAACATCACTGAAATCCATTCAGGGAGTCATGTGGGTTTGCAACTCTTCTCCTCCAGCGCTGTTTTTGTTCATCTTAGCCACAGTTCCACATTTTTGCATCCAAAACCAGGGTAACCTCGTATTCCTTCCTGCAAACTCTTGGTGATGAACAATTCTCATTTTGCTTTTCCCTCTGTGAGGGTCCCAACACATACACCATATGAAAGAGAAAGACATGGGGGGAGAGAAAGAGACAGAGTATTTTAAACCCTTGAGGGAAATCTTGCTCTTATTGGGTAGCTTATTTGGTTAGAACAAAGCAGGGATGAATGTCAGACAGGGCAAGGCTGACACAAGCGGAAAATGGGATGCTGCTGCAAGAGGTAAGATTTGTTTGGGGTTAATAAAATTACACTTGCTTAAAAAAAACACTCCAACTACAACAGCATTCTTTTGATTCCAACATGTCTAGATAATACTATTTATGAAATTGATTCATAGGACTACTCATCTCCCAAGATGATAAACAGAAATAATAAACATTTGGGTTACATATATAAATCCATCTTGAATCTCATTCTGCCACATGTTCAGAAGAAGAGTGATTGGTAGTTAAATGTCTATGGAGTTTCTCAGTCATCTGGGTCATCATGGTTGTCCCAAAGGTCCTTTTTTAAAAGGCAACTGGACTTTCTGATTTTTCTTTAAGATGTTTCACTTCTCATCCAAGAAGCTTCTTAGGTGCAATAAAGCTACAGAGCAGTACAGTGTATATTCATCTACTTTTCTCCCCCTTCAAGGATAAGAAGAAAGCAGATTTTCAAGACTGTGAGGAAGAGTCTCCATTTTAGATATTGGTCATCAGGCTGAGCAAAGCTAATCTTGGATATTAAGAGATGAACTAGCTCAACTTGATTTGCAACTGGTTTATTAATGTTTTCAGAATTTTTTTTTTAATTCTGAGGCTCACTGTCAGTTTGCAATGTTGATAAAAACATAGTAATAAAGTTCAACACATGTTCCTTATAGTGGACAATGGACTTGGTAAAGCCAAAATGAACAAGGATGCACAGAGCCCAGTGAATGGATGGGGAGGAGGTATTTCCATGAGACTTGCTGGTCCAAAGGAGCCGAATAGATCTCTGTCCTTAATGAATATAACACATAGCTAGAATTCTTAGTTTTATACCCAGGCAGTTTTGTACTTCTTTGTGTTTGATTTAGTTTTCTACCTCTTTGTTTTGATACCTATAGCTGGACATCAACAAACCATGCCAAACTGTGGCTGTCATGCACAGAAATGTTCTGCCATTCCATATACAATAAAAAAGAAAGATTAATTTTGATATGCTAAATATGAGAATATACAGCCATGGAAATATATCAATTATGATCAGTCAGAAAATAATTCTGTACAGAATAGATTATTTCGATTTTACACAATCTACTGTAACTTTTGTCCAACATTATAAATATCATTGACAATTTCAAATTAAAATTATAGAGCAGTTTCCTTCTAAAAATATCTTATTAAAATCATTATTTGTTTTCTTTTTATTGTGTTGTTGTCCCTGAGTTTGGAATACAGCTAATAGATTTTGAGCTGAAAAATTATGGAAGCTCCATTGAATTCAAATGACCATTATTTATAGCATTGGAATACTGGTAAAAGATACACATTACTTCTTAAAAATCTGTACCGCATTTCATTTTTCCAGTACTGCATGTCCCTGTCAGCCCCACATTAACATAAAGCTATAAGATCAGCCTTGCTGGCTAAGGACCACAGGTCATTTTCTCCAGTATTCTGGATCTCACAATTACCAACCATTTCCACTGGGGAAGATCACAAGTAGGATGAGAAAACAAAAGCTGTCCTCCACCATTCTTTTGCAGAACTTTGCAGAATATATACTGCCTATGATTCAAGAAGCCATTAACAATAAGAAGCTGCTTTTATTCTAGATAAAGTGACCTGGGGAACAAAGCTGGCCAAAAAAGCTAAGATGGTGTCCAAAACTAGACCATCAAAGCCTCACCCCTTTTTATATACATCATGCATGCTGATCAGGATCCCAGTTCATTACATTTCCTATGCTGCGAGTCATAAAAGAATAAGAAGTTTACAAATCTGCAGTTAAAAACATTTATCAGTCATTTGATAGCATTTTGAGATAATTTTGTAGTGATAAATGGTTGTTTTCTCTACCCACACAAGTAGCCTTTTTATTTATTTAAACTGGTGTATTGCTGACAAAATCTCTCACTAGTTCACAATATGCAAGTGTCTGAATCCCATTGTCATTAAAAAATCACATTTGCTGATGAGGAACAAAGTCTAAATAGAGTTATTGGATATTACCACCTCTCCATTCAGAATGCAAGTCTGTGACAAGTTTATTACACCTGATCCTATTTCTAGATGTTCCTGTGACTATGAGAATCATTTTTTCTTTGAAACCAGCTGCAAGTACATGAGAACCTACCGTTATGGTTGTTTCATCAGTCTGTGAGTTTGATCCTTCCAATTGACACTATTGTGCAAATGTCTTCTTTTCTATAGGATGGACGTGTCTGACACCATTCCTATATGCTATTTTTGACCAACTTTTGTAGCATCTAATTTGCAGTAGAATGCAGTTTTGCCGATGCACTTGATGGTCATCACAATGAGAATTTTTTAAAAAAAATCCAGTATGCGAATACAGATTTGTTTCTAAGATTAGAACTAGGGTTCATATTTTAAAATCCATGATTAACTGTGTTGCACTAAACTTAATCTCATGGAGTTGTTCTGCAACTTAATAATAAATGGGCTTCCCAGTATTACATTTTATTTTGCAATTGGAACCACTCTACTTCAAACTTGCATCTGGATTGTAAAGTGCATAAAATGATATACACCATGTTTGCAAACAATGGAAACTCTTTAGTTGTGAAATCTGGAGCACTGCCTGTTAGGTGTTAGATCCCACTGAGACATTGTATTTCTAAGCATTTATTGGCAGTTATTGTAAGATCATTCATATTTTGCAATATGGCAAAAAATCAGACTGTTCCAAATGTTGTAAGATTTGGAACCGAGCTAACCCTAACCATTAAACAAATCACTGTGCAGGTTTCATTCATTCATTCATTCATTCATTCATTCATTCATTCATTTATTTATACAGGACTTATGTGGCTGCCTGTCTCATCTAATGCCACTAGGCGGCTCATAACAATCTATAAAGCACAGTTAAAAACAAAGTTACTCTTCCTCCCAGGTGCCAGACCAAAGTATCCTCACAGGTTAACATCCATCTTAGCCCAAAGCTTGGGAGAAGAGCCAGGTCTTCACAGCCCTCCAGAAGGATAAAAAGAATAGGGATCCTCTTTCCTGGCATGGCGAGTTTCTAGCTGTTTCGGAACTGTTGATGAGACCGTTAAAAGTCGTTGGTGCTGTTTGAAATTGTTCTGCCGACAGCAAGATCTGACTGCTGGCCCAGCGCCGGATTTTATTGCAAATAAGGGCTGTTTCCAAAGATTGTTTCCAAAGGAGGCAGAGGAGGAGAGGTCCCGGGGCTTATGGAGCAAAGGAACTGGATGAGGCTGTCGGCAGGCCCAGAGGATGGGAAAGAGGCTTTTGGAGGAGTTGGTGGCGGCGGCAGAAAAAGGAAAGGAGGTGAGGTTGTCGTGCAGGAATACAAGCTCATTTGAGGGCTAATCCACATTGAGCTCCGTTTCCATCTGTCCTGTTTGCCATCGTTCGCTCCCTAGAGACTAAAATAGAAGATCTGTAACTTGAGCTGGCCACGAACAAGGAGTGCATATCGGAGGTGGTGACCCTTTGAGAGCTGTATGCAACGAAATTTCATTTTGATGTATGCCGTTTGGTGTACTTTCAAAGTGACAATAAAGTTGTTATTATTATTATTATTATTATTATTATTATTATTATTATTATTATTATTATTATTATTATTATTATTATTATTATTATTATTATTATTATTATCTCAGGTGGGAGACTGTTCAAAAGGGCTGGGGCAGCCACCAAGAAGGCTTGTCTCCAAGATCCCATGAGATGGTTAGGATTATAGTTATGGCTACATATGGCCTTACTTGTTTCTTGTGGCTTCTTTGCTGGAATAGCAGTTCTAGTTCCATAGAAAATTATTTCCTCTGATACTGTAAATCTTTTCTCTTCAAACAATGGGCTGAATGCAGTAGGTAAGGTTGGGCAGGTAATTGTATAAAGTTCATTGATGCCTTTACTTCTGAATCAAAAGCAGTTAATAAGGTTTATACTCGAGAAAGTGATCAGAAAGGTGATCTGGGTCATGCAATACTGCTTCATAAATCTCTTTTAAAACTGAATCCAGGTGGGACCAATGTTTTTGACTCCCAATAATATGTATTAAACTTGTATGCTACCTAACTCCCAAGGATTCCAAGCGGCTCATCGCAATCAAATGATAAAATTACAATAAAATCAATAAAAATGGTAACCCCAACAGATCAGATGGAATGAAGTGGGGGGGCGCGTCTCACTCTCCCTTGTCAAAGACCTGGGTGACAAGCCAGGAATTCACAGCTCTTCTCAACATAGGGGCCATCCAGATCCTGGGGGAACCTTATTCCAGGAAAAAGGTGCTGCATCAGCGAAAGCAAGCAAGAACTAGCACTGAGTTGCAGTTGCCCACAATTCTTTTAATTCGTAAGAATGTGCATGAATTAGTCCAAGCTTTCAGGGCATACATCTTGACTGAAACAAAGTGAAAACGGACCTTCAAGAGTTCAGTTCTTTCATTCTTGATCTCCCTATGTTTCTCTTGAAACCATCCATTTTCTTGTTATGCAAATGAAACTGAGAAAAGCTGAAAAGGTAGAGATTAAAAATAATCCATGTACTTTTTTTACTTTTACTTTGGATTAGAGCCCCAAGAGTCAATCATTAAGATATGGGTTTTACGACTCTTAAAATTAAATTACATGGGTTTGTCTGAAATTCACTGTAAAGATGGGTGAAATTACATGACCGCACTCTAAAAAACCTTTGGTACACCTACATTTTTAAACTGAATTTCCTCTGTGGTTTTCAGTTCTAGCCCACACAAGCACATAAACTAATTTATCTGGAACCCTTCTCAGATTTCACATTATACCATAAGAAGCAAGCCAGAAGACAGGAAAAAGAATGACTAATACAGGCTTTTCCAATTATTAGGGGAAGTAAGGCAGCAATATTAGAGAATATTAGGGGATGAGGAAGAACATCAAAACCACTATATACAAAGAGATGTGCTGTACTGTGACCTGTTCTGTTACAATAAGATCAAATGTCTGCAAATTCCATTTTGGCTTGAGTGCCACACTGGGCTTTGCTACCTGCCCAAAGCGAGCAAGTTCAATTTAAAAAGTGGGCATGGCCGTTATTATGGATCTTAAGAAGTGAAATGCACGGAGATTTGACTCCTTAAACTCCCAAATCCAAAACAACACAAAATAGGCTGAATATTCTTGTTTTACTTGTTGTCACAAAAGGGCACTATCAGGACACACAGATGCAGTAGCTCCCACCATTGGTGTTGCTCTTCTATAGATGGAGTTAGTTTCATCTCCATATTTTACATGGACATCTCAGAGAATGATGGTGATAAACTAGAGTAAAATTTCCTAAGATTTTAATTCCACTGTATACAGTCCTGAAAAGCAAACATGATTTTAAAATATGTATTATGTTCCTTTAAATGAGTTTCAGTCAATGTATGCTAGTCGTTTTCTCTCAGATCTTGAACTGCATTTTCAAACTTAGCATGACTATAGCTGGAGGCACCTTCTTTACACCTAGCAATTTAATGTATGGTATGGATCATTTTGTAGTTCCATTAAATGCTGCAGAATTGAAAGAAGGTGCCCAACACTTCTGGATCAAATACAGACTTTGAGGTAGCATATAAAGTAGATGATAAATAAATAATTATATTAAATGAGATACCAGAATGGAAAAATCTTAAATAAATATGGATAAGCTGCTAAAAATAATAATATGGGCTGGCAAGACCAGCCATGTGCATTCAAGTGTCTTTAGGACTAATGTTTCTCAAAAAAAAAAGGTACACTAAATCCAAGTTGAAATACTATATTTACTGGAGTCTTTCCTTGAGCTGCATTCTATTTTTACAACACATCAGAGGAGGACAACAGAGGAAGATGATGTACCACATCCTTACCATTGCTTCCACAAGTTCTGGGAGGCCTCAGGTCTGCAGTATCATTGGGCATTCAGTAGCCATATTTAGCAGGACCTAGTCCTTGCCAGCATGCAACAGTTTTCCATAGCATTCCACTCTTCCTATTCCAGATAATAATATTTATCAGATGGACATTAAGGTTCAAATTAATGCCTCTCCTTTAAAATAGTCCCTGCCATCCTTGATTCAGTCACCTCCTTGTTTATATTCTAACAGATTCTTTTATTTAGTAGGATGAAATAGCTGAAGTGGAATCCTTGTGGGACTGATGGTCTTTATTTCTCTTTTCACCTACATAGACCAAAGTTCCCCATATTATACAGTGCAGAAAAATAAGTGAATAAAACTATAATATTTCAAATTGTAAAATAAATAGCAAGTAGCCTTCTAACATGACCTATTAAATCCTATTTAAACTGATAAAAAAACATCTGTAATGTGCAGTACAAGGGGCTATCTCTCCATTTGTCCAAACTTCAGTGGTTTGCCAACAGATTGTGGATAGCAGCTATTCAGCATTACTACACCCATGCTACAAGTATTGTATTAGTTACCTGATTTTTGGGGGATCCTGATTGTCACCTGTAAAGACATGCACTTTTGGTACCCAAACACTTGCAGGATTATCTGTTCCTCTCATATTTAATCCATCCCAAGTAATCATTAAGAATATGACTGTTGAGAGCCTCTTCCCTGAGGAGAGGAGAGGAGGGAGGGAGGAGCTACATGATGCACCTTCTTAATGGCTGCCCCCACCCTTTCGAATACTGTGTCCCTGATTTAACCAATGTTTCCAAGACTCTTAGCCTTCAAAGTTTTGAAAATATTGTTGCTCTGCTGAGGATTTGGTTATTGAGGGGGCTTGGGATGCCTAGATAGTTAGTTTAGGCTGGAATATAAACTTATTTATTATAAACAGCCTGGAGTCTGTGACGATGCAGTCTACAAATCATCAAATTAATAAATAAATTACTTGAGTGGATCCTAGGTTTCCCATTCAATTTGAGTCATATAAAAGTGAGAAGGGTGGGTAGATAAATCAAATATATAAGCAGATATGCAACTAGCAGTTGTTGACAAACTATTCCCCATGGTATGGCATGGCATGGCATGGCATGGCATGGCATGGCATGGAACAGAACAATTTGGGATGGTTGGCTGTTCAATTTTTTATTATTTTTAAATTTTAAAATATTTTCACTGGCCATGTCCATCTTTTCCAGGTCCCACTGAGATTTTTAAGGTGACCGTGGCCCACCGCACAAAAGAAAGGACAGCTTTCAGCCCACTCATATCAATGCACATTCTTTCAGTTTAATTTTTCTCTGGTAATTTTCTCCAGCATTAACAAAAGATAAATGAAAGCAAAACAATTAACAGTAAACTGAAGTCAGGTGAATGTAGTTAGAGTTAGTCATTTCCTAAAACAACTCCCAAAGTATGTCTGAATCACCCGGTCACAGCACAGGGACAGAGCAACCTGTGGGATACCAGATGTTGCTGAACTATTAGTAGGCCCAGCTGGAATGAGGGATGTTGGGAATTCCGATTGAGCAACCATTGAAATGCCACTGATTATTCTTGACAAGGTAAATATTCTAAGATCTAAAAATGTAAGGAACTTACATTTCAGATGCAGTGCCCAAATAACCAAGATGCAGAATGATGCTGTTTAAACTATAGGCTTCATTCACTCAGGAAATGATACATAACACAATCATCAGTTGGATTAATGAGTTGAGAGGCAGCTGAAAAAAATCACTACAAACAAAATCTCTCTTTCCTGGAGGCTTGCTGCAAACTCTCCCCTAAAATTAAAAAGGAAGTTTATATTAGTCAGATTGGCAACAACTCTCAGACATCAGTAAAGGTTAACTAATTTTTGCACCTCCATGTTCACCTCAGAAGCAACTATTTCCATTGCACTTTGTTCACTTATCATTTCCAAGTCTGAATGCTGAATGCTGCCAGCTACTATCTTCATAAGTGTTATTCTTTTTCTCTGATGTCTCCAGGAAGAGCCTTGAGCCTCTCTAGTATCTTCTAGCCCATTGCTGATACCAGGCCCACTTTTTAAAGGGTTAGTGCTCTTGACCATTAAGGGAGAACCTTTAACTAGCTCCAGTTGAGAAGATGGCTCCAGGCATTTTTAGTACTTTGTGTTTATCATCCCACAAATGTCCTTTATAAATGTCATGCCAAAACCTGGATCCAAGGTGTGGATAGAATAGGGTAAATTACATCTTCTTTTGATTTTGACACAATATTCTATTAATATTGCCTGTGGCAGGTGAGCTGCTATGTGTGAGAACTCTAAAACTGAATTGTAAATATTCAGATGCAAGATGTTTGACTTTTTTCAGAAAAGTCTCAGAGGGATTGCAAGGTGGTAGCCATGTAGGCAGGGAGACGAAAAAAACCCCATCAAATTCTTTGGAGGCACCTGAAAATTGACACCCAAGCAAACCAGCAATAGGTTATGCAAGAAGAACGTAAGGCTTCTTCTTTCCAATTCTGCAAGAGATATAGTAAATGGAATAGATGACCAGAAAGTCTGTAAATAAAGGTTACTGGAGGAGCAGGGAGCCCAGATGATCCAAATCAGAGGAGCATAAACTGGGAAAGGGATACCAGCAGCAGACGAAGGAGAAAAGAAATAAAAGCAGTGTTAGAAAAGGCATCCTTGCATGGGGTCTCATTCAGTATAAAACTCAGGTGGTTTGGGCACTAAAACTAGGGAAAGAGTTTGAGTAGAGCGAAAGTAGTAACTGTCTTTTTCACTTCCACTACTGTAGGGCAAAGGCAGGTAGGATACCTAAGGAACACAATTAGCATTCCAAAATCAACCTCCCTTGTGGGAGGAGAGAGAGAAAGAGGGAAGGAAAAGAACTTTGCAATTTACAGAATAAAGATTAACAGGGTTAGAAGCAACCTTGTAGGTCTTCCCCCAACCCCTCTGCCCAAGTAGAAGACCCTATACCATTCCAGACAAATGACTGTCCAATCTCTTCTTTAAAATCTCCAATGTTGGAATACTCATAACTTCTGGAGGCAAGCCATTCCACTGATTGTTATCACTGTCGGAAATTTCTCCTTAGTTCTAGGTTGCTTCTCTCTTTGATAAGTTTTCATCTGGTACTTCTTGTCTTGCCCTCAGGTGCTTTGGAGAATAAGTTGTCCCACTCCTTTTGTTACAAATCTGCAGACAAATACTGTTAAGGTATTCTTTAGCAGTTCACTTGTGCTCTGTTTCTATTATATGTACTCTCTCATTTTTCAAACTACATCCTCTTACTAGTAATAAACAGTAATAAATAACATTTAAATTTATTTTCTGGCTCCACCTGCATCTGCATCAGTCCCTATTTTAATCCGTTCTCTGATACAATCTAGGACTGCTTTGTGTTGTGCATATCTCTGATCAGTAGTCTTCCTCATCCTATACTGTACTTACAATATGATTTTAATTATTGCTATCCTCCTGAAATTCATCTTGCTATTTTCTCCAATTTTTCTAGCTAGTCAAGATCTCATGGTGTCCAATGAGCTGCATGAGCACAAATTGCATTCAATGGACATTATAAATTGATATAAACTCCATAACATTTAGCATCACAGAACCCAATATTAGTTTTACCAGGAAGAATTTTCCCTGTCAGTAGGATGGTATTGGCTATAAATCAGATTGGTGCATTACAAGCACCAATTACAAGCAGGGGAAAAAATCCAGCAGCTCTGCAGTTTTGCAAAGACTGACTTCCCAAAAACAGCATGACAGCAAGCTTCTGACTGCATTTGAGATTTACAGTTGGGGAAGACAGTGGGACAGAGCTCTAGCTGATGATGTAGCACAATTTTTAAAAAGCTAAAAAGAAGTGAAAAATTGAGGGTGACTCTAGTTAAGTAGATATGTAGAAGTCAAAATGTACAGAAGAGTTTTAGTATAGTCATGGCAAATTACTTTCAAATTGTAGGGAACTATCATAGTCAGTAGAGACCAAGGGTCTAGATCAGTATTTTTCAAACTTGACAACATACTGGCTGGGGAATTCTGGGAGCTAAAGTCCACACATCCTGAAGTTGCCAAATCTGAATACTGGTCTAGGACTTATTGCCCTTGGCTTAATTTCAAAAGCTCTCTTCAAGCAATCTATTTTATAGGTAAATATCAAAGAATGTGACTCTGCCTACTTTAGGCTAGGGTCCTACCCATCACCATTATGTGGCACAATAGCATCCACAGGGTGTATGTGTGTGTGTTACTGTTAAAATTAGCAAGATGGCAGATGAAAAGTAACAGCACAAGCCCAACCTTTTTTAATAGACACAATGCACATATCAAAGGAGTAGGTATTGCATCATAAAGTTCCAATCAATATCTTGCCAATGTTGGCATGTATACACTCTTGGACATTGTTGATATAATACCTGATACTCTTCAAAGAATCTAGCTCTTTATATATATAAATATCACCTCACTAGCACAAGGTGATACTAGGCAGGTGGGGGGGTGGGGCATCTGGTTACCACAAGGCCCCTGCAGCCAGACCATTCCCCACTTGGCAACCTCCCCCCATCCGTTCAATGACCCGGTTGCCTGCCTACCTCTTCCTTTTCACTCCCCTCCCGAGCCAGACTGCCGTGCTATGGAGGATGGGTGGGGGAGGCTTGGTCACCTTACCCAGTCCCCCTCCATTGTTTCAGAGGCTTGTGCTTGCCTGGTCACGGTGTAAGCTACGGGAAAGTTGGAAGAGGAGAAAGAGGAGGCTGCCGCCAGGCAGGTGATCTGCAGGGAAAAGCAGGGTCGGCTGGGATCAAAGAAAGCCCCTTCAGCGGTGGACGTGGCAGTTGTGCAGCGGTGTGGGAGTCTTTCACTGTCACTCTCCCCTGGCTCTGAAATGGTGGAGGAGACCGGGTAAGGTGACCAGGCCTCCCCCATCCATCTTCGATAGCATGGCATCCAGCTTGGGAGGGAAGTGAAAGGGAAGATGTGGGCAGGCAGCTAGGTCATTGAACAGGTGGGGGGAGGTTGCCAAGCAGGGAGTGGCCTGGCTGCGGGGGCCCTGAGGTAAACAAGTGTGGAGCTCATGGGGCAGCTCCACCACCCCCACCTGCCTCGCTTCAATTCATGGCAGCAGCACTGGTGCAATGCATGCTCTCCTGCTCTGTTGCGGCAGCGAGCAACATACACACACATATATATGGTTTCCCAAACTGTGAGGTGTATCTTTCTTGGGGAGGTGTAAAAAATATTTTGGTTATAATAATAATAATGATAAAGTTGGAAGGGACCTTGGAGGTCATCTAGTCCAACCCCCTGCTCAGGCAGGAAACCCTATACCATTTCAGACAAATGGCTGTCCAGTNGCCATTACGGAAACATGGTGGGATGAAACCCACAAATGGAACACACAGCTAGAGGGATTTAAATTATTTAAAAGAAACAGACCAAATAAAAGAGGAGGTGGAGTTGCTCTCTATATAAGAAATAACTACATCTCTACAGAAATAGAGCACAACAATGATGAAAACTGTCTTGAATGCATTTGGGTCAATATAAAAGGGAGAAGAAATGACATTGCCATAGGTGTATACTATAGGCCACCCAACCAAACAGAGAAAATAGATGAACTTTTTGCTAGTCAGCTAACTAAGGTATGTAGGAAGCACATCACAATAGTAATGGGGGACTTTAACTACCCTGACATCAACTGGGAGACAAACTCTGCACCAAGTGGAAGATCAAACAGATTCCTGACAAACCTAGCAGACAAGTTTGTCTCCCAAAAAGTAGAGAAGGGAACTAGGGGATTAGCCATTTTGGATCTAATTCTCACTAACAGAGATGAAATGATAGAAGGTGTTGAAGCCATAGGAACCTTGGGAGGAAGTGATCATGCAATATTGGAATTCAACATTGTGGAAGCACAAGCACTAGAACACAGTCAAACTAGAGTCTTGGACTTCAAGAGAGCTAATTTCAATAAACTTAGAGAGGGTTTGGGAAGGATTCCATGGATGAGAATCCTCCAGGGGAAAACAACTCAAGAGGCTTGGGAAATTTTGAAAAATGAGATAATAAAAGCCCAGTCTAGCACAATACCAACAAAGAGAAAAAATAACAGCTCTCAAAAGAAATCAGCATGGCTGCGCAAAGAACTGTCTGATAAATTGAAAGATAAAAAGGACAAGTATCGAAAGTGGAAAGAGGGACACATAACTAAGTCAGAATATCAGCAAATAGCCTGAGCCTGCAAAGATGAAGTAAGGAAAGCTAAGGCTCAAAATGAACTAAGGCTTGCGACCAAAATCAAAAATAACAAAAAAAAACATGTAAAAAACAAGAGAAAAGTGAAGGAAACGATTGATCCATTAGTGGGTGAAAGTGGCAAGAAGGTGACAAGCAACAGGGAGAAAACAGAACTATTTAACTCGTTTTTTGCATCTGTCTTTACACAAAGGGAAAAAACAGACCAACCTATCAAAAATAGTGCCATAAAAAACAGAATGGAAACACAAGTTAAGATAGGCAAGAAAATGGTAAGTGAGCACCTGTCCAGACTAGATGAGTTCAAATCACCAGGACCAGATGGATTACATCCCAAGGTTCTCAAGGAACTGGCAGATGTGATCTCAGAACCACTGAACTATATTTTTCAAAGATCCTGGAGCACTGGGGAACTACCAGAGGACTGGAAAAGAGCTGATGTAGTTCCCATCTTCAAAAAAGGGGAAAAAATTGATCCAGAAAATTACAGACCTATCAGCCTGACCTCAATACCTGGGAAGATCCTGGAAAAGATAATCAAACAACGAATCAGCGAACACTTACAGGCAAACAAAGTCATTACTAAAAGCCAACCCGGGTTTGTCAAAAACAGATCATGCCAGACAAACCTTATTACATTCTTTGACCAAGTGACAAAATTAGTGGATCAGAGGAATGCTGTGGATATAATTTACTTGGACTTCAGTAAGGCATTTGATAAAGTAGATCACAACCTACTACTTGATAAGATAGAAAAATGCGGGTTAGACAGCATCACCACCAGATGGATCCATAGCTGGTTGACCAGCCGTACTCAGCATGTGGTCCTCAATGGAACCACATCTACATGGAGGGAAGTGTGTAGTGGGGTGCCCCAGGGCTCTGTTCTGGGCCCAGTGCTCTTCAACATCTTCATCAATGATTTGGACAAGGGGATAGATGGGGATCTCATCAAATTTGCAGACGACACCAAGCTGGCAGGGATAGCCAACAGTCCAGAAGACAGGCTTAGGATACAGGAGGATCTGGACAGACTTGAACACTAGGCTCTATCTAACAAAATGAAATTCAATGGTGAAAAAAGTAAGGTTCTACATTTAGGCAAGAAAAACCAAATATATAGGTATAGTATAGGGGGTACCTTGCTCAATAGTAGTAACTGTGAGAGGTATCTCGGAGTCCTAGTGGACAATCATTTAAATATGAGACAGCAGTGTGCTGCAGCTGCCAAAAAAGCCAACACAGTGCTAGGCTGCATTAACAGAGGGATAGAATCAAGAGCACGCAAAGTATTAATACCACTCTACAATGCCTTGGTAAGGCCACACTTGGAATACTGCATCCAGTTTTGGTCACCACGATGTAAAAAAGATGTTGAGACTCTAGAAAGAGTACAGAGAAGAGCAACAAAGATGATTAGGGGACTGGAGGTTAAAACATATAAGGAAAGGTTGATGGAATTGGGTATGTCTAGTTTAATG
>NW_015386540.1:2357002-2368021 GCF_001527695.2 Protobothrops mucrosquamatus
AAGGCCACTGGCAACCAGTGCAGCTCGCGCAGCAGCGGCGTTACATGGGAGTGACGAGTCCCTCCCAACACCGCCCGCGCGGCCGCATTCTGGACCAGTTGAAGCCTCCGGGTGCTCCTCAAAGGGAGCCCCATATAGAGGGCATTACAGTAGTCCAGGCGGGAGGAGACGAGGGCATGAGTGACTGTGCGCAAAGCGTATGAAGAGAAAGATTCATTCTGTGTGGATTTTTAAAGAATGACTCTTCTCTATAAACCAGAATTTGATAGACTGTGTAGAGTATGGGCAGCCAGTGAAACAAAGACTAATTTATTTGAATTTCTGCCAACCAGTAGTATGTGTTTAACATAGGGTATACTTAGCCAAGTTAAAATAAATGACCATATACACATACAAAAAGAGAGGAAGAGGGAGTAATCTATTGGTTACTATTGATTATGGCAAATCATATTCACATTTTTCATATAAAGGTTTGGCAATGGACATTCAGTTACAGTTGACACCAAGCGATTAACAGCTGATGTTTTTGAACAAGTAGCTTGCTATGCAATAGTAATCAATATTTGCTTGTAACTGAAATGTAAAAATTAACATTTGACGTTAGGAGATGTTTGGTCAAATTTCAGTATTTAAATATATACTGCATAATTTGAAATCTTACTGAATTTCAGTTTTCCGAGAAAACTGATCCTAGATCCAAGCAGTTCTGCTATTATTATGGTCGGTCACACGGTCAGTCAGATGTTTAGTCTGGAATTTATCTACCTATTGAGTCCTTCCAAGGACCTGGGATAGGCAGATGTTGTTTGATGGTGTTAAAGGATGTAAGCTAAAGCTTTTGTAATAGACTGATGGTGATTTTATCAATGCCAATGGTGTTCAAGTGGTGTTCCAGTTGTTTGGGGATTGCACCCAAGTCAAATATTACTATTGGTAATAATTTTACTGTTTTGGTCATTGTTATTGTTATTATTCCATATTTTTATATATTTTACAATAATAATAATAGTAAAGTTGGGAGGGATCTTGGAGGTCATCTAGTCCAACCCCCTGCTCAGGCAGGAAACCCTATACCATTTCAGACAAATGGCTGTCCGGTCTCTTCTTAAAAACTTCCAGTGTTGGAGCATTCACCGCTTCTGGAGGCAGGTTGTGCCACTGGTTAATTGTTCTCACTGTCAGGAAGTTTCTCCTTAGTTCTAGGTTGTTTCTCTCTTTGGTTAGCTTCCACCCGTTGCTCCTTGTCCTGCCTTCAGGCGCTTTGGAAAATAGCTTGACTCCCTCTTCTCTGTGACAGCCCCTGAGATATTGGAACACTGCTATCATGTCACCCCTCGTCCTTCTCTTCATTAAACTAGACATACCCAATTCCAGCAGCCGTTCCTTATATGCTTTAGCCTCCAGTCCCCTAATCATCTTTGTTGCTCTTCTCTGTATTCTTTCTAGAGTCTCAACATCTTTTTTACATCGCGGTGACCAAAACTGGATGCAGTATTCCAAGTGTGGCCTTACCAAGGCATTGTAAAGTGGTATTAACACTTCAGATGATCTTGATTCTATCCCTCTGTTAATGCAGCCTAGCATTGTGTTGGCCTTTTGGGCAGCTGCAGCACACTGCTGGCTCATATTTAGGTGATTGATATGATAACAGTCTTCCAATACTTGAAGGGCTGTCACAGAGAAGAGTGCATCAATTTATTCTTCATAGCACCTGAGGGCAGGACAAGAAGCAATGGGTAGAAGTTCATCAGAGAGAGAGCCAACCTGGAAATAAGGAGGAATTTCCTGACAATAAGAACAATTAAGGGAACAGCTTACCTCCTGGAATTTGGGTACTCTATCACTGGAAGTTTTCAAGAAAAATAAGATAACCATTTGTCTGAAATGTTATAAGGACTCCTGCCTTAAGCAGGGAATTGGACTAGAAAATCTCCAAAGTCCCTTCTGTACCCATGATTCTATGAGTTTATGAAATAAGTATAAACCCCCTTACAGATACCAAAAATTCAAACTTTAAAATGAAATTACATTGCTAGTATTTTGAATGGTTCTTTGGAAACATATACAGGGAAATTATGCATTGACATGTCATCAGTAGTAAATTGCTTTAATAGCTTGTTAAACTAACACCTACAAAGCTGTTTACTTCATTAATTTGCAGATTTGATCACATACAAACATTAAAGCAATTTGAAGGCCCGGGAAAATGTCATCTACCATAGCACGGGAAAAGCAAAAGGGAACCCTTTTAACACTTTTGAAACTATGCTAGGTGAAAAGGTAGGTAGGAGGTGAGTCAGCCAGTAGTGTGTGTGTGAGACAGACAAGGAGAGACAGGCACACATTTGCATTCAGTCTGAGCATACATATTAACTTTGGAGAAGGTGCTTTCAATACTGACCTTGCAGCCTGCAATTTTCTCCTGAGAAGGCTACATACCTTGCACCTCAAATACAGCTGAAGCATGTGATCTGATGGACTTAGTCACAAAAACCTACCCCATAATAAATAGCTAAGTGCACATCTAGACAGCTGATTTAATATATTTTCCTCCAGTCCCTATGGCAGCGCAAAATATGCCAACATAAATTTTCTTTGTTGACACAGCCAATCTCTACTCTGCCTCCTTAATGAGGCCAGTGAGTGGTGCTATCCTAACAGTTTATTGCAAACCAAGCTATACTATAGCGATTGGTGGGGAAAAGATCCACCCATCACTGTCCCTATTGTAGACTGGGAATGAGGGAGTGGGAAAGGAGGAAGTGAGTTTGACAGGGTGATGGAGTGGTAGGTTTAACCATCCATTGGAATTGGGGGAGGGGGGCTTTCCACTTCTGCTTTATTGGGAAGCCTCTGCCTACCCATGGAACATTCACAGAGCCTGAATCATAGTGGTGGAGTAATGGAATTACATATAAGTAGATCTTAGGAAAGTATAAAAAAACCAGGAGATAGTTCCAAAGGGAGGTTTGGGATAAGGGATCATATTAGAAGTAATACAAAGACAAATAATGCAGTCCCAATACATATCTACAACTCTGCATCTTCCATCACCCTCTCCTATGGATTAGGGGCTGGAATTACCAATAAAGCAGGAAAGTCTCTGTTTTGAAGACCGTTTTCAACACAGTCATTGGATCATCTGCAATCCTTGATCCAAAATGCTCAGTAAGACATTTTGCTGCCTGTCCTCCCTACCATGCAAAAGCATGCTGGTTGGGAATTCTGGAGATTGAAGTCCAACATCTTAAAGTTGCCAAGGTTGAGAAACACTGTTCTAAGGTATGGGACCAATTTGGCAGTTCTTTTCCAAAATACATTACAGAGTGCAGTCAGTACTGGTGTTCTTTTCTTCAGCATGAACGCGGATACAAGGAATGTATGGACACAGATAAAGGCCATTTCTGTCAAATGCAACCAAGAATAGTTGTTTGTTAAATCATGAATGGCTACAAATCCCATCAGAGTATCATAATATATATGACTGTTTCTCAATCTGTCATAAGGATACACGGGGGACAGCAGGATTGGAGCTGACCCTGAAAAAGCCTCTTTACTAAACAGTTTTAAGGGACTGGAGAAAAGGGAATTGTAACTTTAACACTGTTGAGTAGCTTGGGAGAGAAGGGGAAGATGGATTGCTCAGATTCTAGTTTCCTATTAAGGATGAATCAAATAAACTAAGTCAGGCAGGGGAATTGCGAAGGAGAATTTGTCTTCAGAAGCAAGAACAAAGAGAGTCAGATATGCAAATAGAAATGCAATATTAAAATGCCATGCCAATGAACTTTCCTTTTCTCTCAGAATAAATACACCAACCTAAAAATCTGCTGGATCAGGTTAAAAATCCATCTAGTTCAACATTCTGTTTCATGCAGTGGCCAAGCAGGAAGCGCCAAAATTAGCTCAACATCATCAAATTCAATGATGTATGGAGAATTGTTTTGATCTGACGGAGTCGAACAGGCAGGAATTCTAGTTTCCAAAATCTTAGATATATCTGTTTCATGAGAGTTCATTTACTTTTATCAAATTTTCTTTTAAACCCAAGATTCCTCCAATAATGGTATCCATTAGAGCTGATGCTAATTTTTCTAAAGTATATTTTCTTTAAAATAAAAAAAATGACCTAGCATTATGAAAAAAAAATGCCATTTGAAGCCACTGCAACCCTTTTCATTGACCCTAATTTCTAAGTCCCACCTGTAAGGTATATTATGTTACAAGTGAGATCTTGAGAAACTGTAATTAATGTGGTTTCAAAGTGACCCCTCAGTAAGATCTGTCAATCGTATATATACAATTTACTTTCCCTATACAGGCATTACATTATAATATGCATGCATGTATGAAGTTCTACATAACTTATACACACACATACACACAGACATATACTTCTTGGAATGGGGAAAATGTCCCTGTTTTTATGCAATACACTGTTTTCAGTTATACTGACCACCAGGATACAATACTTGACTAGTTTCATCCCTAATGGGAATTGTCAAGTATACATAGCCAGATGTTATTCTATGGTCTTCAAGGCCTCCACAGAGAACTGAACTCATGGATCATTGCATTCTCAGTATGCTCATAATGTAACCAAGTAAGCCAAAAGCAAAGTTTAGTGCTCTATATTGGACAGGAAAGAATGTGGATGCCTTGGTTACAGTTGCTATAGAAAGGAGATTTCAGGCTAACACTTTAGATATAATTAGGAGATAGTAAATTACCATTTGGATTATTCAAGGACACACCACCATTTTATTAGTAGTTAGAAATATCATAAGGAACATGATACATCACATATTGTGTGGGGATTTTTTAAAAAGGAAAATATAAGTTTAAGGATTGAAAGGATCAGACTAGGAAATAACAACTGATGGAGATAGGATTGCAGCTGAAGGGAGCAGAATTCAGAGATGGAGGAGATGCAGCATTTCTAGTCAGAGTAATCTGCACTGGAAAAGGATCTGGAGCCTATAACTGTATTTGTAAGGAGCTCTGGGTTGATGCTGAAGTCTCAAGCTAATAGCAGAGCCTCTTAGCACCAGGTTTCAGAAAGAATCCGACCAGACGTAGCATGAACAAAAAGGGATTAGAAAACTGAATTGTCTTGCAAGCCAAAGATAAAAAAACAAAGAATTATTACTTGTTTATGTCTATTTTAATTAGGCCTAGACCAGAGGCCCCCCAATCTTTTGGGCACCAGGGACCGGTTCCATGGAGAGAGGTTTTTCCACGGACCAGAGGGGGTGTGGGTTTGTGTGCTGCCTGCATCCTGTGGATGGGGCTTTGCTTGTTTGTGTGGACTGGTTGCTGGCATGCCATGGCCCAGTACTGGGCCATGGACCGGGGGTTGGGGACCCCTGGCATAGAGTTTAGCTAAGATTACATTTAAGGAAAATACATTTTAACTGGGAAAGTCTTTTATCACTGGAACATAAAGGTTTAATGACGTTTGTGGTAAGTGACCAATGTGCTTCTTGGCATGCCCCTTGATGACCACTAGGATTGCTATTACATCTGATTATTTTCTTTACCCTTTATGAAGGAGGAAGAGCAGGTTCACTGCCTTGAAAACACTAGAAGAAGGTAAGTTAATATCAGGCCTAGGCAAGAGCTCCATAACACAATCTAGCCAAAGATCAGTTCTTTATTTGCTTACACCAGTGGTGGCAAACCTATGGCACGCATGCCAGAGGTGGCACTCAGACCCCTCTCTGTGGGCACACATGCCATCACCCAGCCCCGCCTCTCCCTGCAGCCCCCTCCTCACCAGCAGCCCCCCCCCAGAGGAGAGTTGCCTCTGAGCATGGCCTGCACAGAGCAGCACAGCCAAGGACATGGCAGCCGGGCAGCGGGGACAAGACTCCGCCCTCACACCCTGTCATGTGCAGATGATGCTGCAGGGCATGGGCGGAGAGCATGGCCACCATGGCACTGCTGGGCGATCTGTGGCAGCCATGGAGGCAGTGGGTGGCCCTGCAGGCGGGCAGAGCACGGAGCGGAGGTGGAGCAGGCAGGGCAGGGCAGGGATGGAGTGGGTGGGAGCGAGGAGGTGGAGGCAAGGGCGGGGTTTGGGCACTCGGTCTGTAAAAGATTCACCATCAGTGGCTTACACCATACAGACTAAACCTATATTACTCTAACCTAATGGATATAGCCTGGAAAATTGTAGGGAATGGCTATCCTCCATCTCTTCCTCTTCCCACATTTCAGCTCTGGACTATGTTGTCTCTTCTCTTGTCCCTCTCCTTGAAATGTGTTTCCTCCATCCTGAGAAACTGCTGCATTACAGTAGGCCACCACAGATGATGATGATGATGATGATGATGATGATGATGATGATGATGATGATGATGATGACGATGATGGTGATGGCAAAGCCAGTCTCAAGTCTACAGCATTATTTTTATCTACAAGAAATCCTCTAGACTCTATAGGCATTTGTAGGGAGAGGAATGATGTTAGTTGCAGTGAAGAATTTTGGTTTGGAGGTATAAAAGGACAAAAATAAATGAAGGAGCGATTTGTAGAACTGAGGATGGGAGAGACACTTAACTGATTTGTCTTTTGTAAGTTAGTCTTTTGTGAGCAACTGATCAAGTCTATCATAACAGTCATTTGGTAAATGTTACAAAAGTTTTCATTTACCCCCCAAAGTTGGCTGCTCCTGAGTTAAGTATTTTTAATTTACTGTTTGAAAAATAATTATCTATACCCTCATAAAACAATTCCCTTCAGAAACATTTTAATCCTGCTCCTCTAGAAAGGTTGTCCCAAGTGATATCAATGCCATAGTTTTACCATAGTATTAAATGATTAAAGTACAAGAAGATTCAGGAAAATATGTTGATGGCAGCAATTGCCATGTTTAATTATAGCTAATATCTACTTAGGTTAGTGTATTAAAAACTGGGGAAAGCAGTTCTGCCATCTAAAACATTAAAATTTTAACAGAAGAAACAGAACAGGAAAAACTGTGAAGCAACTCCTAAAATCTGCTATGTGTAGATGCGGGGGGGGGGGGGCATTCTTTCATATTTTGCTGCAGAGACAACTTCATGAAGTGAGGAATTCACTGCTCTGAATTCCTAGGAGGAATAACAGGCTACTAAGATACCATGTGTATCAAAGGTAAATGGTTAGAACAGCATTATTTGAGCACACAGAGCGAGTTCAGTAGACTTAGAAAACAACTAACATTTGCAGAAACAGAAATAATATTTAGAAAAATATTTAGATGATCAAATGTACCCTGAGGATATTCCAGCCATAAAATACTGAGTATTTGATAGAAGTGTTAATACTAAGGAAGAAAGGAATAGAATGAAAATAACATTGTTCATTGCCAGAAAACAAAAAGCATTTTATATTTTTTTTCTGAATTTTAAGAGAGAGAGAGAAAGAGAGAGAGAAACTTTTGATTGAAGAGGCTAATAAAATTCCTCCAGTTTCTTTTTCTACCATTACAGCTTTCTAAGAGAAAAGGCCCTTTCCAAAAAGACATATTGCAAGCACCAACAATCACTGGTACTCAGTCACTAGTTTAAGATACCATCAGACAGGTTTAAAACATGACCAAAGGCAATAACTCTCCCTACTGTGTGCAGAAAAAAAATAAAAGAGTGCATTTGGCAGAAAAAAAAATAAGGCAAGGAGAGAGAAATGCTGTGTGTTTTCAGGGAGGAGTAGCTATGAAATATGAAATGTTACTCTACATAACCAAGATGCAACAAAGTTCAAGTTGGAAGTCATGAAACTGAAAAAAGTTAACTAAGATTGCACTATAAGCCAAAATATGGTTTGAGTTTCACTGTTTGCTCTTAACAACCCAGCTATACTTTGATGTCCATAAGCCAGCCTTCACTAAGTTCATCCTGTATAGATTCTGAATATCAGTTGCTGGGAAAGGTGCCATTTTGACCATGAGATGCTGTTGCACTCAGAGATGATTGGTTGCCACTTTTGGGAAATGGAATACTGAACTAGATAGATCTTTGGCCTGTTCAGAAGGACTCTTTTGTCTTCTGATGTACTTCATTAATCTTCTCTAAATGAATGGTAAAAGGAGACTGGTGAACATATAATGATGGAAATGATTGCAAGGAACAGATGGGAGTACCCAAGACAGGAAACTGAAGAGTATCTGGTGTAAGAGTCTTTGTAGCCTATATACAGTATAAGCATGTAAAATTTTGGCAGGTGTTATCCAATCTCAAACTGTAGAGGAAATTCCCAGCTGGAAACTATTAAAAGAAAAAAGGAAATGACCATCAAGCCAATAAGATGAATCATATATTGATCACCAAATAAAGAAGTGTTGGATGAAAGTATTTAGTCCATATTCTTTTAGCATTACCAGGGTGAGGCAGAGAATGACCTCTTTGGAACTGGATTAATAGCTATGAAGCTGAAGCCTCTAATTTCTCAAACAGAGCCTTCAAAAATGCTAAAAGCTTTCAAGGCCTTCCAGGTCAGTTAAGGGGGCCGCACTCTTATTCTGGCCAGTAGCACACAGTAGCTACTCTTTGGAACAAAGCATCTGTATCTTCATTTTTCCTCATCTTCTTCAGTTTTATTTCTATGCATTGAGGAAGAAACTTGGCACAAAGATTCAAGACAAGGGTATCCCTCATCTGTAGAACTCTCAAATACGTGATACCTCCTCCTGATGCCTCAGGCTCTCTCCTCTCTGGCAAACCATTCCAACTGCTTACTGTGCATGCTCTTGCCAGCTTTGTTTGCATCATCCCAAACTTTATAGGGTTTACAGAGTGTCTGCAATGGGATCTATTCTGTTTGTCTACAGGTGCATCTGGTCATACTTGAACAAGCCCATAAGAGGAATTATCACCCTGACTGGAATTCACAGCTGCACTCCCATTTTTCCTAACCCTCTTAGTTATAGTTAAGCAGTGTTGCTGAACAATCAAGAGTAAGCACAGATTTTATGATGCACTGCATCCAACATAAATAATTGTAATTTAGCACTCTGAAGATCCTCTCTGATATTCTTTTCATGGGTCAGTTGCTTGCACTTTGCAAATGGCCCACTACCAACCTCCTCCTCCATTCAGCCTTGGACATCAATGTGGCAGAAATTCTTGTAGATAGAAAAGTGGAAGTGGCTAATTAGTAACAAAGCCAACAGTGAAGTCTCCAAAAATGTGGAAAACCTACTGAAGGTTTTGCTGCCTGGTCCCTTCAGCAATTAGGGAGAAGGATTGAAAACAAAAATACACTCTTTGGAGCCTAAGCAGTCCAAACCAAAACCCCAAATTAATATTCCAAATAACATGCCTAACCAAGGAGTCAACTGATCTGGCAGCAATAGTCTGAGGTTTGATCTCCTGCTCTTGCACCAACAGTAAGCATCAAGAGTGCAATTCCTTACTTGTGTGGCCTCTGGTTCCTTCCTTCTAAAAAGGGATTTCCAGCTACAAGAATCAGCATTCTTCTTTGCCCAAGCAATAAGCTGAGTCCCACCATAGATGATGAGGGCGTTTGTTTATACAGGATTGATAAGAATAATACAGGAGATGTGTTCTCATAAGTTTCTCTTTGATATCCTATGATGTTCCCTCAATGGTCTCCAACCTCCACATCAGTTCCTTCCCCAGAACAGCCCTTATGCTCAGCAGGCACTGAATCAGAAAACACTAAAACTCTGCTACTGTGGCTTACTCAAAAGGAGGCTGGTGTTTTCACTTCACCTTAAGTATTTTTATTTAAAACTGAGTTCTATTTTGTTCAATAGTTCTATTTTTTCAATATAAAAATTTTTATTATTTTCCAAAAAAGAAAAAAACATCACAAGTATTACACAATATTATATTATATCCCACCCCCCCGGACTTCCCAAACCAAATCCCAGGCTAATATTCAAATATAGGTAAACAAATATTAATATCTCTAACTCCACAAACTCTATTTATAAACAATCCATCTCCTCCACATTAATAAAAAAATTNATTATATTATATCCCACCCCCCCGGACTTCCCAAACCAAGTCCCAGGCTAATATTCAAATATAGGTAAACAAATATTAATATCTCTAACTCCACAAACTCTATTTATAAACAATCCATCTCCTCCACATTAATAAAAAAATTATACATTTAAGTAATTCAAATACACCAAAGTCTATATCAATTCAGCAGGTATCACCAATAACTCTTCCTCTCTATTAAAACATGATTATTTATAGTAATAATATAAGTGCATTTCAATTTCTAAAAAGTATATTCTAACATTTCATCAATCTAGCCCTATAAAAAATCATTTAAACCCTTAATAAAGTTTACAACTTCAATTACTTATCAATTATAATACTTCAACCATTATAAAATCAAAAAAAACCTTTAAAGCCTTAATTCCCAACCATTCATAATTAAATCAAACAAATTCAGTTATTACAACATCATTATCATAATAATATATGTCCAGAAAAAAGGAAAAAAAAAATACATTAACAGTAAATCCACATCCTCATTCATTATTAAATCAACAAAAAAGAAAAAACCTTTAAAACCTTTTTAACCCATCAGATAACATTTAATATCCAAGAAAAACCTTTTTAACCCATCAGATGACATTTAATGTCACATTTATACCTGACTCTGGCTTCCTTTCTATGCCAAATTAATCCCCATATTAAAGCCTTTCGGTTATCAAACCTCAATATTTGATCACAGAACTTTCTAATCGATTCAAACTGAACAAAATTTTCTTCCCTTTCTGCCAGTATCATCTGAATATTATATAATTTACTCGATGTTATGAATAGATTATTAGCCACTTTGTTATATTTCCTAACGGATTGTGTCTGAATGTCAATCTTTGTTGTTTTTAACAATTGAGATGAGTCAAATACAATTAGTTGTTGATCTTCCACATTTTCTCCCAGTATGGATTCCCAATTAGGTTGTAAACATAATGTCTCTGTCTCTTTAAATTGCATGTCTTGATATATAAAAACCTGTTCAAGATTACTCAATTCCTCTTCTATTATTCCT
>NW_015386540.1:2368513-2390775 GCF_001527695.2 Protobothrops mucrosquamatus
TCTCACCTACATCGTCCATATAGGACGACTCGGGAACTCAACTCCTACCCCGGGCAGCTCACCTATCCCCTTATGCCCAGGGGAAAGGTATCAAGCCGTTTGACAGCTGATGCTAGCTGTCAAACCGGCTTTTACGCGAAACAGGCGGGAGGCAGCAAACAGCTGCGACCGACGAAGACGCCTGCCACCGGAAGTCGTTCAATAGTTCTATTTTGTTCACGTTACAGAAAGTATATTTAGGGTAGGAGACACAAAAATGTTGGCAATTGCTATTGGAAAGATAGGAACTATTTAGTTAAGTATAAATGCTGGACGGTCTTTGAATCATGTCAAATACCCAAAAAGCTTTTGTTCTTGTTGTTACTGATTTGTTAAATAATTGGAAAATAAAAGGCAAGTGAAAATTAACACTTTTCTTTATTCAGCTCAATATTATTTCACAGCTGGACATAGAACATTGTCACACACTGACAATCTAATGCTTTGAAATTCTGGTAGTTGGAATTTAGGGAGAGCTAAAAACCTTAATTAGATTAATTCGGCATGTGTCCCACATTTGTTTTGCCTTTTAAAAAACAGAAGGGGCAGGAGGCTGATGGCTGCCATGCCGACAGCAGAATTTTGACATATGGCTCTTGGAATTAATCAGAGTCCTTGCCAGCAACTCATTTAGATTGTAAAATAGTGATAAAAAGTCAAACTGTCAATAGCAATAATAAAGAAGGAAAAAACCAAAATGTTGACAGGCGGTATAAGCAATTATTGTGCAGGTCCAGCACATACTTGGTACTGTTTTGCTCCTCATTTTACTTTCTGTATTTCTGATACAGAGGGACTGACTGAACTGCCTTTTATTGATGAAACCACCAATTATTTTTAATCAGAGGAGGAGAGAAACAAGAGGATGATCAAAACAATTTCAAGGATGGTGGTGGAGAAAATGTGTTCATTTTTATCTCTATCTCCTTCTTTGCCTCTTTCCAGTAAGCGAAGCATTTGAATGCTAATAAAAACAATACAAAGAGTGTGCTGAGCAGTGATTGAGTTCTTTCTAATGAAAACTAAAGAGATAAAAATAATGTGAATATCTGTTCGGCTAAATAACTGAGTGCAGGGATCTCCACATGGATTTCTACAGTCAGCATCACATTTAACTTTCTGGAGACTCAAGATCTGCATTGGGCTGAGTGATTGTGCAAAGTGAACGGTCCTATGTTATATAAATAGGGATTTGCCCATCTGGATTTTGCATTTTGTGCCAGCTCCAAACTCAGAAGAGATGGAATGACAGTTGTCATTTGAGAAACTTTGTAAGGATCGTTGTCCCACAGAAATCAGATGTGAGATGAAGTTGGTAAAGCTGAATAGAGCCACAATAGGAACATTACTCTTGTACTGTCTTCCCTGCTGCAAGGCAACTTCCTTGTTTGAGTTGCTGGACCTCATCACACAATTTGGCAGCAGAGTTCCTGAGGCTGATCTTTCTTTGAGAACTTCCGCTTGCTTTCTCTAAAGCACCTCCAGATGATGACCATGACAACCATGGGTACGTTCCAATACATTCTGGAGGCCATACATTAGATCTGGTTTATGATTGGGGAGGGGGGCATGCAGCATGATCTAGGGCTCAGGGACATTAATATTTATCCCTTGTGATGCTCAGATCACTCAAAAGGTTTGTCACAAACCTCTGCTGGAAGAATAAGCTTATTTGAGTGTCCATATTAGGTATCTAATGGAACTACTTAGTTTCCAGAAGGTGATGGAGGATTCCCAAATTGATCAAGGGCAGTTTGGTTGAGACCAAAACCAACTTCTGAAATGGGGGAGGAGCATGGATCTTAGACCAAAATACAGTTAGACATTCTTTCTTTGTTTCCTGATGGGGAAGTCAGGGGAGAGTTTGGTTTCCTGGGCAGTTCTTGGGTATGAAATAAACCTAGAAAGTAATATTGGTATAAAATGAGGACTGAATTTGACCAAGCATGGTTGGAGCCATGTTCAATATTTCTGCATCTGATTTGTTTTAATTGTTTAGATCTATAACCTGCTTTTTCTGAGAGAGCTAGAGAGAGTGACTGGAAAGCCCTGAGCTATGGAAATCCTGAGCTATGGAAAGTTCCTCTCCGTAGCTCAGGATGAATCTGAGTCTTTCCAGTCTTCATCCAACATCTTGACTGCTCCTTCATATTAGCAAAAACAATGGAACAGAAGGGGGTGCAGGTTGTTTTGAAATCACTATTGACCAGCCCTAATGTTTGAATTAACTATTCAGGCTTCAATCCTATATACATTTCCTAAGGTGTCCCAGGAAGCTTGCTTTGATTATGTTTGCATAATCTGAAATTCACATGGTACAATATGAAAGGTTGACATTTTTCAGCTACTATATGCTAGAAAATATTAATTTCAGTTCCATGATTACATCAAACTTCTGATCAGCTTATGGCAAAAAACTAAAAAAAATGACAGTTGTTCATATATAGGTATACAATTTCTATTACACCGTGGCTCAAGAATAGATCTGATCTAAAAAAAAAAAAGCAGCAGATCTGGAGCCCTGATTTCAGCAGAGAAATCAAAGTTTAATATAATTAGAGCACTGATTAAACTGACAAAAGAAAACTAGTGAAGTGTGCAAATGCTTACCTAAGTGTTAAATTGCAAACCAGTCAAGTAACTTACATAACTACCGGCAAATTGACCAGTCCAGAATATTGGTGGGAAAATTTGTCCACCAATTCTAAATATGCCAAGAGATTCAATCTCTATTCCAAAGATAGTCCAAAGACAGTCCAGTCGAATTCATTGCCTGGATTCAGAATGGGTTTTTTTCATAGTCTAGCACTGGGGAAACACAAATGGTTATAACCTTTTCCTTTTCAGTGTAATGGGATGAACTTTGCAGGTACATTTGGCCCATTAGAGAGTGAAGCATGTCAAACTTCATTGAAATTGGTATAGAAATTTAAAATTGGATTTTTTTGTTGTTTTGAAATGGGATGTGATAAGATTTGCAGCAGTGATGGCGCCTATGGTAAGGAATAGCTACATCACCTTTCAGAGAGGTTGAAGAGCATTGTATAAAGGGAATAAGATGTTCATAAATAACAAGAAATCCCATTCTGAATTCAGTAATGTTTCTTTTACATGGGGGGGCGCAGGAAGCTGAGTTTGCTGCATATACTCTTCCACTTACCCATTTCTGTTGAGCAAATGGCTACAAAAACTACAGCGTTCCCTGAATTTTGAATTAGAAATTTCAGAATAGTGTAGATTAGCACAGAGAATGAACAAGTGCAAAATCATGTCAGCTTTATAATGCCGCTCAAAAAAAAAATATCTATCTTTGAATTGTCAGGACAAGATGCTGAGATACACACACACACACACACACACCCATATAGTACTGGGGAAACAGTATCCTGGGATCTCTCAGTTCCCAAGAACATTTCAAAAAATTAGGTCACAGGTAACCCTTAGGTGTCTGATCATTGAAACAAGTCCAATTTAGGGGAAATGTTTCAAATGTTTGTTCTCTTATTATAAACATTTATATAAATGGCAAACATTTTTTTGTATTACTGTCATAACATATCCTGGGCATGCTTTCCTGCTTCTTTAAGATCCTTGGAGGAAATATATTTTTCTGCCCTTTTAATATTTCCTTCTCTGGGGGGCTGACTTCTCACATATGTATGTATGTATGTATGTATGTATGTATGTATGTATGTATGTATGTATGTATGTATGTATTTAGATAAACATCAAAACAGTGACTAGAATGTTGATTTTGGAAAATTATAGACAAATTAGAGTGCTAGACGAACTTGAAATATTCATTGGTCTTATCAGCCATCTACGGACACACCGTTGATGGCCCATAATCCATAAGATGTCAAGGTCTTCATCAAAATCAATGGACGAACAACAATACTTAAATGAGATGTTTAAAATTTTACAAAAAAAATGAAGATTTTGAAACTAACTGAAATCTTCCTGTGAGAAAGTGTTAATATTAGAAAAGAAACCATAATATGAGGAGAGACTGAAAGCTGACTCCAGGGAAACAGAGAGAACTAAAGGTTATAATTAAAAGAGAAGAGACCCATTAACATAGAATGAAGCAATGTTATTTGACTGTGGAAGAATTCAAAATTCAAAGGTATTTGGGAATAATATATTCAAAAATTACTCTTAAGAATATATGTTATTATAAAAATGGATTCAAAAGAAGTTATGAAAGAGAAGTATATTTTCCTGGATAAAACAGATACTAAGGCTCATTTGAATGTGGATCTGAAATTTGGATTTTAAAATGTCAGGCTACAAAAATAATATGGAAAATGTTGTCTCACAGGATTTACAAGTCAAACCTATGAATATCTTAACAATAAAAAGGGACATATAATAAATCTGAAGAATAACTTGGATAGGTTTTATATCTTGGACTTAGAAAAGGGAAATGTTAAACTTGTGAAGGAGTTTCTGAGAGGAGAAAATGGTAAATAATCAACTTGAAGGAGACTATTTGAAGGAATTAAAACTCAAACTCTTAAAGTTAATTGGAAGCAATATAAAATGGGTTTAGTTGATCAAGATTAAAATATATATGTTGATTCTGGTAGTTCTTAATTGACTTTTTTACTGGGAATGAATAAAGGCTTTAAAGATTTGTTTATAGTTAAGAAATAAGATATGGTAAGAAGACTTTTTTCTATATTTTTAGAGATGTTAAAAGTGTTTACTGTTAAAAGGTAAGGAATATAAAACTGATTTATTTGACTAACGTTAAAATATATTTGTATTCTGGTAATTTTTAATTGACTTCAGATAAACAGGACTGAATGATGAGATTGTAAAATTTGTTTATTGACAAGAGATGAGCTATGGGAAAAATATCTTTTGTTGAAATATCAAAGGCAGTGACAAGCTACTAAATGTTTCTGGTTGGAGGGGAGAATTATTTCTTTTATATCTTTTTTCATTTTTCTATGCACGTTTTATTTTTTACTTTTTATAATCTTCTTAGTTTGTATTAGTTCTTTATCTTTGTAAGCTTCAGTAAAAATTATTATAAAAAGAAAAAGATCCTATTTCCCACATATGCCTGAATGTACTGTACACCCTTTTATTTCAATGAATAATGGATAGAATAATTGCTTGAAAAATACTCATTTAACAACTCTGTGAATGTGGAACAATGGACAACACGCCTTCAAATCATCAGGTTTTCATCTCCTTTTAACCTTCACCATACTAACTCAACAAGTACCTCTTTAATGAAGGCTGAATATGAACAGAATATCATCAGTTATATTCACATTTCCAAAAGATATTCAGTTGAAGCATTTTAACAGTTTTGATTTACACAATACAAAGCTGATGGTTTTCTTAAGAGATATCTGAATACTATTTTAGTCCACAAATATTCTTTTATATAATATTCCACATACTCTTCATATTCTCTTGATCCATTCCCCATATTATAAAAATATAAATAAAGGAATTATCTGGAGAGTTTAAAGTCTTATCATATTATTACCTAATGAGGTAGCATTAAGTTAAAACATAACATCTTCACAGATATTAACTAGACTTAATTTTTGGCTTGTTTTCCTTAAAGATGATTATGTTAATCATAGCTAAAAATTGAGTGCAACCTAGGATCTGAAACCATTAATTTCTCATGTTTCATATGAATTCCTACCAGCAGCCTATCCACAGTCAAGGTGACAATCAAATCTAGCTGAGGTTGCAGTTGTTATGCATTCTTGGTTAGTGCGTAGCTTAGAATGAATCTTGACATGTATTAAAGTTTCAATCCAAAGTGCCCTAAACCAAATGAACTATATAAAAAGCTTCCACACATTGAATAGATCAAGGTAAGAATTCCAGTTGGGATGTTCCTAAATTTCTTGACAATCTTCGAACTAAAGGTAAACAACCATTTTTTGTAGATGTCATTTTCATAAATTGGCATCTCCAGATAGACCCCCCTGCATTAAAAAAAATTATGTACATGAGTCACCATTTTCTGAACCATACAAATGCATAATTACTAACATTCACCTGAGAATGCCCTGGTCCATGAATTGAAGAAGCTTCTTGGATGACAAGTGAAATGTCTTCAAGGAAAAACAAAGTCCAGTTGCCTTTTGAAAAAGCACCTTTGAGACACCTATGCTTCAATGTTTCCAACTGGTCAGCAGCTTCCTTTTTTCTTTTTTCTCAAGGCAATCCAGTCATGGTACATAAAGTTCATGGAATCCAATGAAGTCTCTTGATCAACATTTTTTCCCAACCTCATCTGCCATGCCTTCTTCTTTCCCACGTTTTTCCTTCATCCCATGCCTACATTTCCCAAAGGGCACCTAGGTAAAGCATACTCTCCTTTCTTTCCACAGTAATGCAATGGTTCCCTTTTCTTTAAAAAAAAATATGCAATCACTTCAGAACAAAGTTACAAAGCTCTAACAAATGCTGCTTCTTCGATCCTGTGAACCTGAACTATCAGCTCTTTGTTGTTGATTCAAACATCTTGGAAAGCAAATAAAAAGAACAGAGTTTAGGATGAGGGAAAATACTGTACCTGAACCAAAAAGCCAGACCCAGCTAGACCTGCTTTGGAAGGGCAAGAAGCAAAGGAATTGCCAGTCAGGGCCTATAGTGTGTATAATTCAAACTGATAAACAGTTTGGCCCTGTTGCCAAATTACTGCAATCCAGAGTGGAAATTATTAAACTGGCCTTTGGAAAGCTGGAAGCAGCATGAGAGGCAAGCAGTTGAGGCTGGCATGTGGAATTGCCTTTTGAGCAATTGCCTTATATAGCACAATGCAGTTTTTCCCCAGAAAGCAGGATCTCAATTAAATTTATTTTTTAGTTGTGGCACATTAGAAGAGCCAGTTTTGTGTGGTAGTTGAGGCAACAGGCTAGAAACCAGGGACTGTGAGTTCTAGTCCCACCTTAGGCACAAAGCCAGCTGGGTGACCTTGGGCCAGTCACTTTCTCTTGGCCATAGAAAGAAAGCAATAGCAAACTACTTCTAAAAATACCTTGCCAAGAAAACTGCAGGATCTTGTCCAGACTGTCTCTAAGAATCAGATATAATTGAATAGAAAGAAAAAAAATATGATGCCTTGGACCACATTTTCAGATTGTTTCTGATTTTTTTCTTTTTATTTCAATAAGTACCGTACTTATTGAGATTGTTTTTCCTGGGATTATATTTTTCTGCAAAACAGAAAGCAAGATGGGATTTGGGGGAAGGGAGATAAGTAAAATCATTTCTTATCTTTCCTCTCCTGTTTTCTTTGAAATAAATAAAAACTAGACTCCACCACTCAATTGCCATCTTCTAAATCTTTAGCAACAGCTAAACAGAAATCAGTGCAGGATAATCGCATGTTGTACCTGTCAATTTGGTTCAGCCTTTCATCTTCCAGTTGCACAAACTTTTGATCTGCAAAATTATTCTGTTTTAATAAAGAAACTGACAGTTCAACATGTTTTTTTGGCATAGCTTATTTTGACTCACAGTATGTTTAGTAAAAATGAAATGTTTGCTAGTGTAAGTGTCTACAAAACTATCTTTCACCTATTTACATGGGAGCAAGCCACCCCACTCCCAATTAGATGGGTCTTAACTTTGAAGTATTATACTTTTTAGGATTGAACTGCTAAGGCATGGTTTCATTGCATTTAATTTAATGTGAAAATAAATTTCACACATTTTATTAAGAATGTGGTTTTAGCCAGTGGTGGGATTCAAATATATGGACAACTGGTTTTCTGTATGGATGCTGCTTCTGGAAGTCCATTCTGGGCCTGGGCAACAAAAAATTAGCTACTGATTCTGCCGAACTGGTGTGAACTGGCTGAATCCCACCACTGGTTTTAGCTTAATAGGATAGATGAATCTAGCTATATATGTCTGTGCACACATCTGTATAACATTATATATTTGAGAGGTAGTCTTAGCACCATAGCTGCTGTTTGCATTAAGACTCCCCATGAAAAAACAGAATAGAAATCCTTGCATTAGGCTATAGAATAAGGTTGTTTGCTTACAGAAACTTAAGAAACAAATGATAACCCATGAGAAATGAAGTAGCTTCTTGGCACTTTAAATAATAATTAGATAAGAGGGTAAGCAGCTAATATTATATTTCTGACAGCTTTCTCAGAAAGCATGCACCCAGGCCCACTTGGGACTCAATAAAAATTAGATACCAAAAACTGATTTTTAAAAATTGTGTGTACATACTGAGATTGAAAAAGAGAAAGACATTTTCATTTAAATGAGCTATTGCATGACAATTCATATGAATTCTCTTCTGGAAAATAATGAACACATTAGTTGATCAGTTGAGTCATTTCAAATATCCTGGCAATCATACCCTAAACTGAATGACACAACTATGCTCTTCTGCCTGCTAATAAGTTTCCAATCTGCTGTCACCAAACAAGACATTCTGCAAAGTTTTTCACACCTGAGTAACAGCCTTTGACAACAAAGTTCTATGAAGCTGATTTATTAATAATGTTGTGGATTTATATTTAGTCAAGTTGATATTTCAAGAAAATCTTACAGGAAAAGCTCCCAGTTTTTAAATCTTTGGAAATCTGACAAACTGTCCAAGGCATCACCATAAAATTGATGCCATATAGCTATACTCAATTACAAAGCCTTAGTCATTTCTCTTTAAAAACTTAGTACAAAATAAAATGCTCTGAATATCTCATTAAAACATCCATCCACCTCTTCCCTCAACACTCATTTTCTCTTGGGCTAGTTATATGTAATATCTCTCTGGCCAAGCTAGATTTGTTTGGACCATGGTATCTTGGACAATCCCTAGTTATTTGGTCAAAACATAATGCTGAGCTATAATGTGATTTGTTTGGTTCTGAGTCTTTTTTAATATACACACATATATACAGACTGAGACCCACATTGTGCCAAGCCATAGTTTCCTTACCTATAGTTTATTGAATAAATCATAGCCAGGTGTGTTTACAGCAGACATCACATGACATCGCACGACGTATCAGAGCTTTTTCCCCATTGCCAGCAATGGGATGGGCATGGTTTTGTTGTGACGCATCCGGCCCATGGGCCGGCAGTTTGACACCTCTGCTCTACAGTATGTGCTAGGTCATAAACCAATGGTGGGCATGATGGTTTAGTGATTAAATATGCTGAGCTTGTCAGCTGGAAAGCTGACAGCCTGGGTTCAAGACACAAGCACTGCCTGACAGGTGAGTCCTTTACTTGTCCCAATTCCTGCCCACCTAGCAGTTCAAAAGCATGCAAATGCAAGTAGATTTGCATGTACCCACCGCTTGCATAAATGGACCTTCACACATGAGCAAGCGTCCCCCGCCGCTCAAACAAGTAGAACTTTGTATGCATCTGCTGCTCACACAAAGGGAGTTTTGCGTGTGCCCATCACTCACACAAATGGAGCTTTGTATGCCCCCCTTTTCCACAGCCCACAACCCAGGGGTTGGGGACTCCTGCACTAGAGCCAGACACAACTGGACAGAGGAAACCTTTACCTTTACCTTAAACCAATGGTATAGCAATAACAATAGTGGAGTTCATACAATATGCCAAATCAAAACTGTACAAGTTGCAATATGATGTAGATCTACATAGGTTTGCCTAAATACCTCTCCCCGTCTCTCTGTCCTCTGTCTCTTGTTCCAAGTTTCAAAGGAAACAAAAAGTTATCATACCGTTTGCTTACTTCCACTTCAATGGAAGCTTCATCAGTGAAGGATGCATGGATAAGAAGAATAGCCCAGAAATATTTCTGTAAATTCATTGTTCGCCATGGACAAAATCTGGGGCTTTTATACTTGCCAATATGTCATTATTTCAAATAGGAAGATATTGTGCCACATATAGAGCATTTTGTCAACTTTTATTAATTTAAAAATTTCACCAGCGGCTGGTATCTCCATAGCTCAGCTTCTTCTCCCTAAAATCCTCTCTAATGTTGATCTGTCATCATGTAGGTTTTTAAAGACTTCCCCTTTTGTACTGATTCCATATTTGCTCTTCCATCTTCTATTTCCTGTGAGAAGCTAAACCATCTTCTATTCCCAATTTCTTATCAGCCAAAGCAATATATAAAGTTAGAGCAGAGGGTTTGGGGGATTCTCTTTTTTCCTCCCAACATCTACTTCAGAGTTCATACAGCTGGAGGGACCCATGGCCATCTAAAACCAACGAATAGCTTGTCACAGCTTCATTTAAAAATTATTTATAAATAAAGCTTTTAAAAATGGCAGTTGAGCTTTTGACAGGGGTTGATGATATTGAAACAACTTTATTAGTTTCCAATCAGTCTCCAACCCCATTTAAACAGTATTATCATCTATGTTTAACCCCTTATGTAGTTTAGGACTCAGGTACATGAAGAAATGTCTGTCCTGGTCCATATAATCTCTCTGTGCGCTCTATTAATATTTCAGAGGTCTCTTCCAGCTGCTCCCACCAAGCTGCAACTAATGAAAGTGCTCCTCAGTGGCAGTTTTTCATTTATGAATTTTCTTCACTAAAAAGCCTGCTTGAAAACAATGCCAACTTTATTTTCCTTTTTTGCACCTGATAAATATATATATATTGGTCCCAGATCTTTAATGTGCTTTTCAATCTTTAACCTATTATTAAGCTTTCTGCCATTTATCTTCTGCTTGTAAGTAGATCTAAATGTTTCATCACATGTACAGTTTTAATATAAAATATTAACAATCCAATGAAATGAAGGAGGGAGAAAAGAAAAAGAGATTTTGTAGTTTTGAAGTCCCCAGAGATTTTCATTTGCAGCTGCTGCATCATTTTCAGAGATTCTTTTAATTACTAAAAAAAATGAGGAAGATAGCTGTTGCATCCCAATACTTTGTTTGAAAATTTGTTCACTGGGTGGGGGAGACACAATTTTATCGTAGTGGAAAGCAGCATTCTGGAAATGGTAGCCGATACAATGGAGAGTATAAAGTAATGGCCATTTTGTGAATATGCAACAATCTCCAACCTAGCAACCATGAAGAGCAACCAACCTATGTTTTCCAAATTCCAAAAATTCCATTGTCCCCAAAAGTTGCATGGTTTTTTTTAGTAGTCAGATAAAATCATTTGGGAATAACCAGATGATTGACTTTATATATAGAATTGATAGGATAGGATAGGATAGGATAGGATAGGATAGGATAGGATAGGATAGCATAGCATAGCATAGCATAGCATAGCATAGCATAGCATAGCATAGCATAGCATAGCATTATGACTTTCCTGGGGATTTTTTATATTCTCATTCAGAGATGAAAAATTGTTACATTGACTGTATTACACTGATCACTTACTCATCTCTATGCTTACCATGAATTCCAATTTCATTCAATATTTCTAAAAGCAATGAATAAAATTAACATACCAAACATAAGAAGACTGATCTCATTTGAACAATGTACTGCATTGATTACATGCTTGGCGATTAAGTAACAACCACATCAAGATGGTTTAATATTCTTTGCAGCTGCTGACATTCATCCATGGATTCTCTAGCTCTAATCTGAGAATTTGCTTATTTTGGGAAATAAATCAATTACTTTCCTTTTACATAAATATGTCCAATCTTCCCTACAGTCTAATTAGCTAAAAAAATAGTTTAAAACAAATGTATTGGAATATGAGTACTGTGTTTCCTTGCCTGAAATGTAGGAAAGAATCCAGTCTGCCAATAAATTAGATGGAATTATGTTTTGATCAAAACTTCATAAAAATGTGCTGTTGTGAGTGTTCATTTGATTACTGTGACCTGACTTATTACTATGTATTTGCCTTAAATTAATATAGGGGTCGAACGTTGGAATATGTTAGCTAGACTTAGCTAATCATAATTCTGGATATTTCCAATTCATCAGTCACCTTCATTGTCAGCATTACAGCCAATTCCATAGCTCCTGCCCAATCCATACTTAATTTTAAATAAATATCTCTTTTTGTGGGGAGGAGTCCAAAATGAAATTGTATGGTTGGGTTGTCCCCCCCAGTGAAGTAACAGATTCTGTTACTTCATAATCATACACATTGTATACTTCTTTTTATGGCTGTGTGAGTAAGGAGACAGGAGCAGTACAGCTTCTGTGTCCATATTTTGCAGCAGGTTCTCTCTCCCAACTGATTTTTGTGGGAAACTAAGTACAGGTTAAGTCTTGAAGCTTGAGGAATATGTGACACCATGATTCAAGTAAGTAAAAATATAGAACTAGTGGTACAAAGCCTGGGTAAGATTCCACCTTAACAGAAATGAAGAAGATCTGAGTTTGAATGTCATGTTAGGCCAGGGCTTAGTGAGGAGGTTAAAAAAACCCTCCTTGCAAAATGTGTGCACCAAATCATTGGAGGCTTTTTTGTATGGGGGGAATTTAAAAGGCAAAATAAACTCATAAAGACTTGCATGTGCTTAGTATTAAATGAATTAATTTCACAGTTCACGGGGAAAATGGGCTTGACTTGTTCTCCATAGCACCTGACAACAGGACAAAAAGCAACGGGTGGAAACTTATTAAAGACAGATTCAACGTGGAACTAAGGATGGCAGTGTGAATGATTAATCCACGGAACAACTTGTCTGCCAGAGTTCTGGGAGCTGCATTACTGGAGATTTTCAAAAATGGACTGGACAGCCATTGTTCTTATTCCACCAGGATGGAACAAGGACTCCTGCTTTGGGCTAAACTAGAAGATCTCTGAGGTCCTTTCCAACCCTATGATTGTATGATTCTAAAGCATGTAATTCATCCCTTAAAATTCATGAAACACTTTTCCAAAATAGACAGAGGTCCCATCCATTTTGCCATTGCAGAACTGTTGGCCATAAATCATGGCTAGGTTCTTTAGCCCAGTGTTCCCCTGGCCAAAATAGCATTTGAATCAGAAAGGTAGATATTTATCTTTTATTTATGCATTAGTAAAGGACAGGTCTCCCACAGATACAAGGTGAAAAGACTCTTAGAAAGGAGAGAAATCACTTTATATGTAGTTCAAATTTATTAGGTTTGGAATGTTTTGTCTCATTGACTAGCATAATTTGAGTCATAAAGCATTTAGAGAGTATGCTCCGTAACTATGTATCAGTTCATGCTATTCCATGGACAAGGGGATAGATGGGGAACTCATCAAATTTGCAGACGAAACCAAGCTGGCAGGAATAGCCAACACTCCAGAAGACAGGCTTAAGATACAGGAGGATCTGGACAGACTTGAACACTGGGCGTTATCTAACAAAATGAAATTCAATGGTGAAAAAAGTAAGGTTCTACATTTAGGCAAGAAAAACCAAATGTACAGGTATAGTATAGGGGGTACCTTGCTCAATAGTAGTAACTGTGAGAGGGATCTCGGAGTCCTAGTGGACAATCATTTAAATATGAGCCAGNTGATAGCAGTGTTCCAATATCTCAGGGGCTGCCACAAAGAAGAGGGAGTCAAGCTATTTTCCAAAGCGCCTGAAGGCAGGACAAGGAGCAACGGGTGGAAGCTAACCAAAGAGAGAAGCAACCTAGAACTAAGGAGAAACTTCCTGACAGTTAGAACAATTAACCAGTGGAACAACCTGCCTCCAGAAGCAGTGAATGCTCCAACACTGGAAGTTTTTAAGAAGAAACTGGACAGCCATTTGTCCGAAATGGTATAGGGTTTCCTGCCTGAGCAGAGGGTTGGACTAGATGACCTCCAAGGTCCCTTCCAACGTTATCATGATTATTATTATTATTATTATTATTATTATTATTATTATTATTATTATTATTATTATTATTATACAAGTGCACAATAATATTATTAGCATGATTTTGTTAATGACTAATTGAATATTCAAGGATATGTATTTTTACCATTCTAATGAGTTTTTGAGTTACTAAAGTTCACTTTTCTAGACAATTTTGCCTTCAGCTGACTGAAACTGGTCCTTATCAGAATCCACATTTCAGATGGAGAATCTGCTTCTAACTTCAAAGAAACTAGAAACATTAATCAAAGGCACTCATTGTTATTGAAAATATTACCCAAATATGCTTCTTTCTCCTGCACCCATCAGTGCTGAACATGCCACAGAAAGCTTATTTTGGCCCTCAAGCTCAAGCATTCAATAAAAAAACCTGACTTTTTCGGGACACCTGAAACTGATCAGAGCCAAGGTGAAGGTATAGGTTGTATATTTCTCTGCCCCAAAGCTAAGGAGCAGAGACACAATACTAATCTAAAAAATCTAATCCTAGATTAATATACTGAAGACACAGCTTCAGAAGCATCAACCCTCTGCACCATTCATTACTAATGGGATTCTGTCTGTTATTCTCTTTGTTTCTTGACTGTTTTTCCAATTGGAAGATGGATACTGTCAGGCTTTTTGTTTCAATTGCTTTCTAAAAGCAGGACAATGTATTCTCTTCTTCTTCTTTCTATAGCAGAAGTAGAAAAGTTCAGAGATACTGTACAGGCTTTCTGTCAGAAATAAACTATTTGGTCTTTGGGATCTTTACTATCTGTCTTTAGTGTTTATAGGCTTTTTTGGAGTCACATATTTGCTCTGCTAAATGCTGCCTTCAGTAACTGATTACCTCAATATCTTCCCTACACTGAGCCCATGAAATGAGAGAATTGCCCATACACTTGAATGAGTTGTGAAGGAAAGCATAGAGTGTTCTGCCTGGAGAGAGAGAGAAAAAACATCTCAGGGAACTGAGATGCTAGAAAATTATGAATCTGAGCTCTGATCCTTTAAAATGGAAATGCCTTTGAAAAGCCAAGGAGTCAGCAATGTCTTGCAGACTCAATGACCAGAGAAGCAAAAGATGAATAATTGTTGGGTCAAAACCCGTGAAAAAGAACGAGACTGGCTTTGCTTGGCAATAAGCCATTCAATTTTCATTCTTTTGAGGAATAAGAGGCAAGCCAAGGAGATGTGAGAAAGAAGGAGGGGAAAATCTCATCACTTCTAAAATGAATTTGTTATGATATTCTAACTGATGGAAAGAAAGAACTAATTGATGCATGTCAACAGCCATCCTCTCCTCCTATTTCCAAAGGCCATAAGCGTTCTTCAGACAGAGCCAGGTGAACATGGGGAGAGTATTGGCAAATACCAGAACAATACTCAGACTATGGAGAATAGCTATGACCTAGAGGCCAATCTGGCTTTGCAAGTTAATAAAAAGCTACAGATATCCAACCAGGCAGAGGTTCAAGGGTGACTCTACCTGAAGCAATCTTAATTGGATTAAATAGTGTTGACCAAAATGCTTTGAAGTTATTGTGAATGCTCTAGAAATGAGAGAAAATGTGAACTTTCAATTTGTAATAAGCTGTTTAAAAAAAATTAATATATGCAGAGGTGCTGAGAAGAAACCAGCAGGGAATGGAGAAGCTGTATTTAAAATCAAGCTAAAAGATAGATATTACCTCTGCTGCAGCCCTAAATATATGCAAATTAGGACCCCCAGAGAAAGGAAATGCTGCCAGAGACACGTCAAACTATATTCCAAAGTGGGTAACTCATCAAGGGACTAAATACACACCCAGGCAGCAGAGTGATAAAAATGGCAAGAAGAATTTTTATCCCATTGACACAGAGATTTGCAGAACCAACTCTAAAGAGCATTATGAAGGATCTGCACTGACTCTAGTGTAATCAGTAATTTAATTAAAGAAGAGGGATTCATTGAATTCAACACAAATTACAAATCTCTCATCTATCTAGCAGATAGAAGATGAATCTTTGCTGAAGGCAAAGGAACCACAACAGTGCATGGCAGATGGGGGAAAGGGACACAGTTGAGCTAATTATTAAAGATGTCTTATAGGGTCCAATGCAAAATGCTTGTTTGATGTCAGTAAAATATGCAACTGAAAAAGGCAAAGATGTGAGGAAAGGCACCATTTTGTTATCAGTGGAAATAAGTTTCTTGAACAGGACATGCAAGAAAAATAGACTTTAAAAAAATTACTTGTCACATTTATACCCCTGTATATAGAATTATATACAGACGTTTGTTAGTTCCCAATATAAAAGAAAAACAACAATGAACATTTTATAAAATAAAACGGACAATTAAAATAGACAAATCTAACTCCAAGGGTGCCTGGCATCAGCTCCCAAATACTCTCTGCAAAATCAGCATTTAAGAAGTTTCTGGAAGTGACTGAATTGAAGAAAATGTGCTGTTTCAAATCACACAAGATTATAGAAGATATCAACAAAAATTGCTATGGAAAAAATAAAGATGCATAACACTTAAATGAGAAAGAGAAACCAAGTGTAAGTGCCAAATATCAAACCCAGAATTCAAATAGAAAGAAGATGAAGGTAGCAGTGACTGAGACTGAAGCAGTGTTTCAGTGTAAGCCTTAAGTCAGCCAGTAAAACTTTAGAAGGAAATGTAGAAACCTCAGGTAAGGTAAACATGAAGACACCACAAAGTAATTCCATTCAAAATGCTCTTTTACATTGCCAAAGGAGATGAGAAAGAAAAACCCTCCAAAATATTAAAGGAGTGCAAATGGGGAAAATAAATTAAATATCTATCTTACATGAGGTGTTTTTTTTTAATATGGGTTATAGAAAGTTTGTAAAATTGGAATGGGACTCCCAGTGTCACAAGGCTAAAGGATAGTCTCCCAAATATGGGGAACAAATGTGAAACATTTGCTGTGAGCCATATTTCCATAAGAATGTTTCTTCATGTTACATAGCAAGGAATCCCTATGTAGATCAGTTGGATCAGAAGATATAAATATAATATAATATAAATTAACTACCAAGTTGTGAAATATTTGAAAACTAATGGCTTGCTTGCAAGCTTCAAAAAATATTCATGTCCTGAAATCAGCACTTTGAAAAAGAAGTTGGATCAAGACCTTCTTAAAGAGAAGTTAAGGAAAGTTTCTCCTCAAGCTCCTCCCCAAGTTGGTTGCTGAATGGTAAGGAGATTTTTCTCTTTTGCCATTGATCTACCAATTTTCCTGCCTAAGCTGGCTCTCTGGCAATGCTGTTCCATGTATTTGAATGGGAGCACTTAGGAAGATGACCAAGATGACTTTTGGATGGCCGTGGACCTATTTGGGAAGGGAAGTCTTGAAGATTCTAGTTCCCTTTGAGAGCAGTCAGAAAGTCATGGACATCCATCTTCCTGTCAGCATTTTGGGTTTTTTGTAAGCATGTGTTGAAAGAAAAATCTTCATTAGGGTCCAGTCCAAGCTGGGAATAAACAAAATAGAGACTGCTTTAGAAAGAAGGTTGGAGTTTATTGAAGAGGAGAGCCAAACAGAAAGATGGCTCTGGGAAAGCTGACCACATGTAGTAGGGAGTGATGGGTTTTTATACCTTCTTGAGCTTTTGTTTGGAGTCGTTCCTGTGGCATGAACTTTGACCTGAGTCTGAGTGTGACTTTCTGGTATTCTGATGGTGGTGGGTTAATCCTATTATGTCCCCAAGGTCATATCCTGCTTCCCTGGGGCTATGGCTGATGACTGTTAGATTTTTCGTGTGAGGGATTGTTGATTCTAGGGATCTTTATCTTTCTAATCCAAGCTTCCTGGCTCCAATCTTTCTGACAAGATTATCACATCTGCATTTCTGCAGACCTGGTTTCTGTTTGGGGCAGAGAGACTTGGGAGGGGTTGGTTTCTGCCTTTAAAATCCTTTGGGGAAATATATTCTGCCTTTTTAATATTTCCCAAAATATTTCTTTCTCTGGATTCTTCCCACACATGTCTAGGTCTTAATTTCACTTTTTGAATTTTTACTTTGTTTTTTATCTTTAAAAGTAGCTCAGCTGGCTATTTCAACCCCCTGCTGGACTTTAGGTGTTCTCATTTTTCTTTTTCCCTTTGATTTATGCTGTTGTTCTAAATAACTTTCATTTTCCATATGGAAATACAGTGTACTTGTGGATGGTGGAATACTTTCATTTGATTTACACTGATATTGAACTCTCATCACAAGATTTTTGTATCTTTCTAATTTGAAAAATACTTGGGAGTTTATTTCCTTTTAATTTTTCTGTTAATCTTGGATCAAAATATCCAGAAAATATCTTTCCTCTTTCCTTCTGCTTCAGCTTCTTTGTTCTCTGATTACAGACAAGCAGTGGCTGAAATCTGAGAAAATACCTTTTGGCAACATGCAATTTTTAGTTAAAAGCTTTTTTAAAAACTGATAAGAAATTGTATGAAGAAACAAATATTTGATCCAAGATTAATTATTTTTAAATTTTGGGATGATTTGGGGTAGATAAGATGCCATGATAAATTTTCTACAAGTTGATTACAATAATAGTTTGTTAACAGAGGGTTTTGAAACTTTAATCTTGTCCTTTTCATTATTATTGTTCTTCCTGTTAACTATTTTGTCATTAATATAGCATAGGTCAATAGTTTGCAAATAGATTTTCTACTTTAAAAAAAAATGAGGGGGAGAGCTGTTTCACAACTGGTTGGAACTAATGTTGTAGCAATGTATTAATCAATATTCAACCAGGAGATAATATATGTATATGTGTTGGGTTCTTTTTTTTTTCTTTTTTTTTTTAATGCACTTTTTAAAAGTCTTGTATAATTTGTATTTTTTCTTTGTTTTTTTTATTGTTTTTAAATTTCTTGGAGTTTTGAATTTTAACTTTTTAAAAATAAAATAAAAATTGCTAAATAAAAAAGAAGTTTCACCTTTTCCTGTCTACATTCCTCTTCCTTTTTTAATGTTTTTTCTTAAAGATTTTCACAGAAATAAAAGGTAAACATGAAGTTATATGAAGTAAGATTAAGAAAGAGGAAAAAATAAGACAAAAAGTGTGAAAGTACTACAAATAGAAGAAAAAAAGAAAAGATATATAAAGGAGCTACTTTACAGCAGTTAAGATTTATTATCTCTTCTCCCTCTTTAAAGTTATATCATAATAGACTTCCTTCTATATGCAACTCTTTTTAATCAGCAAATCCATAAGTCACTAGTTCAGTTTTTTCCATTTTCAGCAAAAAAAGGTCTCCAGTCCTTAATAAAAGTACTTGTTATCTTATCCCTGATCAAACAGGTCAGTTTTGTCATTTCCCTGAATTCTATCATTTTCACAATCCATTCCTCCATGTGGGCATTTCATTATTTTTTCATCTTTGTGCATATAATAGTTTTGCTGCTGTTACAATGTACAAATGCAGTTTTCTATAGGTCTTTTCAAATTGGCTATCCATAAATCCTAGTACAAAAAGTTATTGCTTCAGTCTTTATATAGTTGTATCCAATGTGTTTTTGCTTTTTTGCAAGCTCCTCCAAGCATGGTAAAATGACCCTTCATGTCTTCCAAATTTCCAATATATAAAGGCACGAGTACTTTTATATATCTTAGATAATTTCTCATGTGTCATATACTAACCATATACTAACTCATGTGCTATATACACTAACAGTGTATCATTTTATGAAAGTTCTCCCTTAAATTGTAACACAGTATGAATGTCAATCCTTTTGACTACATTCTTTCCCATTGGTCAATTGGTATATAATAACCAAAATTCTTAGTCCATTATATCATGCATTCTTTAACTTGTTCTTTCTCCATTTCAATCTTAGCAAAATTTTGTATATTTTAGTAATTATATGATCATCATGAGTACATAATTCAGTTTCAAATTCCATTTTGTGTGGTTCAATTCCAATTACTTTTTATCTATATGAAATCTCTCTTTTAATTATGCATGTGTATCTCTTCTTGTATTCATTCTGACGTTCACAGATATTCATTCTGACTTATGTAGATGGTCTGATTACAGGCAATCAGTAGAAATAAGAACTAAGTCTTAACATTGTGGAACATCTAAACTATCAGAGTTTCACCAACAACAACAAAAAAATCTCTCTAGGAATTCAAACCACTCTTAACAGGTAGCAATGAAAAATCAAGTACTACAAAATCAAACCATCAAGCCAAGAGTTGCTAGGATTTCTCCAACTATAATGTGGCAATAGACTTCTTGCTGGTTATTATTCACCCTTGGATTTGGAGAGAACCTATAATGAATTTTGATCATTGTTTCCCAGTTCTCAGGCTCTTCGCCTCCTGTTTTGCCAGCTTTTGCCCTCTCATAAATACTGGGAGAAGTGGAAGAACTAGGTGAATTTTTTGGCATTCGGGTAGAAAGTAAGATAGATTGAAAGTACTCAATCAGAAGCATAAAGTCAGAAGACAATCCAGAGGAACATTTTTTAAAACAAGATTAAATGAGGAGCTACCAGGCAATAAAAATTAGCAGAGGATAGGAATTGGGAAGTTCCTATCATAGCTGCAGTGATAAAGCCAGATATTATGCAGCTGGGAGAATCTGATACAAACAAAAAAGAAACAGAGCATCAAGTAACCATGAGTGGATTGCAGTCAAAAGATACAAAGATACTGTGCATTCAAAAGATAGATGACCAGCAAACAGTAATCCAAGACCTAAATAAATTGGATTAAAAGCAGAGAAAGGCAAAATATTAGGAAATTTACAAGGACGTCTCTTTTTATATGGCAATCAGTTGGAAGCAGTTGCCTATTGCCCTTGTGTCCACAAAAGAAGAATATGTTTCAGAGGCCCAAGTGTGCCAAGAACTTGCATGGCTTATGCCAACTGTTGTTTGATGTCTGAACTAAATATTATATTTGCAAGCAGTAAATGATGTATTCAGTTCTCTCATACAGAGATGAATTTTGGAATGGTGCATTGATGCCAAATATTATGGAACTGCATCTACATGGAGGGAAGTGTGTAGTGGGGTGCCCCAGAGCTCTGTTCTGGGCCCAGTGCTCTTCAACATCTTCATCAACGATTTGGACGAGGGGATAGATGGGGAACTCATCAAATTTGCAGACGAAACCAAGCTGGCAGGAATAGCCAACACTCCAGAAGACAGGCTTAAGATACAGGAGGATCTGGACAGACTTGAACACTGGGCGTTATCTAACAAAATGAAATTCAATGGTGAAAAAGTAAGGTTCTACATTTAGGCAAGAAAAACCAAATGTACAGGTATAGTATAGGGGGTACCTTGCTCAATAGTAGTAATTGTGAGAGGGATCTTGGAGTCCTAGTGGACAATCACTTAAATATGAGCCAGCTATATGCTACAGCTGCCAAAAAAGCCAACACATTAATGCTGGGCTGCATTAACAGAGGCATAGAATCAAGATCACGTGAAGTATTAATACCACTTTATAATGCCTTGGTAAGGCCACACTTGGAATACTGCATCCAGTTTTGGTCACCACGATGTAAAAAAGATGTTGAGACTCTAGAAAGAGTACAGAAAAGAGCAACGAAGATGATTAGGGGACTGGAGGTTAAAACATATAAGGAACGGTTGCTGGAATTGGGTATGTCTAGTTTAACAAAGAGAAGGACGAGGGGGGACATGATAGCAGTGTTCCAATATCTCAGGGGCTGCCACAAAGAAGAGGGAGTCAAGCTATTCTCCAAAGCGCCTGAAGGCAGGACAAGAAACAACGGATGGAAACTAATCAAGGAGAGAAGCAACCTAGTACTAAGGAGAAACTTCCTGACAGTTAGAACAATTAACCAGTGGAACAACCTGCCTCCAGAAGCAGTGAATGCTCCAACACTGGAAGTTTTTAAGAAGAGACTGGACAGCATTTGTCCAAAATGGTATAGGGTTTCCTGCCTGAGCAGGGGGTTGGACTAGATGATCTCCAAGGTCCCTTCCAACATTATTATTATTATTATTATTATTATTATTATTATTATTATTATTATTATTATTATTATTATTATTATTATTATTATTATTATTATTATTATGCACAAGATGCTTTCTTTCTTATCAGTTCAGGCACCAGCCAACTTCTCTCAATCTGAAAATTGTACCTGTACCATACTAGTCAAACCATCTCTTTTTTTTCTGTTGATCAGTATTTCTATTCAATAAAACCTATTTGGAAGTAAATCCCATTGATTCTAGCAAGGTTTGATTCTGAACTGGAGTACACATGATTGCACTGTGATTAACCTAGTTTATATTAAGGTTTTAAATGGAAATGTACATTATATAAATTACTCTCAGAAATATTTGTATTAGGGAAAGTTATGTGCAAAAAGGGGATATTGGGAGGTATGTGAAAAACGTGTACACGTTTGTAAGAGCTTTTAAGAAAAGCAAACAAAGCTAATTGAATTTAATATTATAAAAATGACAGAAAAAA
>NW_015386540.1:2391075-2406308 GCF_001527695.2 Protobothrops mucrosquamatus
TCTGGTCAGTCTCAGTGACCATTATTCAAGTAAGGGCTTTCTTCCCCTAGAACACCTGGTCTTCCCAGCTGAATGATTGATTTAATAAGTTATGACAAGAAATATTTTTACCAGCTACACAGGAAGAAATATGACACTAACAAAAGTGTATGGAGGTCACACTTCAATGAGGGCTGAAATGTTTCTCTCTATAACATGCATATAAATAGATTTCCTTTGTGAATATGTCTGTTTTTCCTCTTTTCAATTTTTTTTAACAGTGACCTTACTTGAACCATGTAAACAAAAGATATTTTTTTTATTTCTGAGAACTTATATTTATGACAATTCTCGCAACACTGCACTTCTGTAACATCCTTTATTGTAGATGTTCTGGGCATACTAACTTCATATGATACATGCACTTTCTTTTATAAAATAAATGAAGGATGTTTCAGAAGATTCAAGTTTCAGTTAATATACAAAAGCATAAGAACATGGAAAGCACTAGAATTCAGTTAAGAGCATTTTGGTATGGATAAAAGTTAATATATTGGAGGGGGTGATTATAGATTACAAGCCTGGCAGAAGATCTGGATAATGACTTCCTGAGCTAAATTTCAAAATTAGATGTCAGATCAGCCAAGACTGAAAAATCTTCTTAATTGTTCCATTTTCCACAAAGCTAAGGGAAAGACAAGGGAATCAGCTGTCCTAACCAACAGGGAAAGGTTGGTTGAAGAGTTAATGCAACAGTTACACTGAGGGGAAATTTAAACCTGGAGAATATGTAGCAATGGTTAAAGCAATAGTATATATACATTGGTCACCACGATGTAAAAAAGATGTTGAGACTCTAGAAAGAGTACAGAGAAGAGCAACAAAGATGATTAGGGGACTGGAGGCTAAAACATATAAGGAACGGTTGCTGGAATTGGGTATGCCTAGTTTAATGAAGAGACGGATGAGGGGGGACATGATAGCAGTGTTCCAATATCTCAGGGGCTGCCACAAAGAAGAGGGAGTCAAGCTATTCTCCAAAAGCCTGAAGGCAGGACAAGAAGCAACAGATGGAAACTAATCAAGGAGAGAAGCAACCTAGAACTAAGGAGAAACTTCCTGACAGTTAGAACAGTTAACCAGTGGAACAACCTGCCTCCAGAAGCAGTGAATGCTCCAACATTGGAAGTTTTTAAGAAGAGACTGGACAGCCATTTGTCCGAAATGGTGTAGGGTTCCTGCCTCAGCAGGGGGTTGGACTAGATGACCTCCAAAGTCCCTTCCAACTGTATTATTATTATAACAGAGAATTAACTAAATTTAAGCAAGAATTATTTCCATATATTAATTATATATAGAATTCCATATATTATATATTATGCAGTAAGGTAAATACAAGCAGTTAGAGTATGAATTCTAAAATCTATGCCAATAAATAATGCAGTTCAGATGGAGTATAAAGAAGGGAAAATCAGAAATTATATAGTTATTTATATCATTTATAGAGATGTTTTAACATTGATAAATAATAATATAGTGGAAATATTGGCATTAAACTAAAAAATTATACTAATATATATTATCAAAACAACTCAATGTACTCTGTTTAGTATCTTGTATTAATGTTATACTGAGCATTAATTGTCTTAGCAGTAATAATCTGGTTTTTAGAGAGAATATCTTTCTTGAAAATGCATTTTTGTTTTAAATTATTTTTAAAAAGTGTTAATGCCATAGGGACCTTGAGAGAAAGTGAGGTTCATCAGAGAAAATTGTTTATTATACAGTTATTTATAAACTATCCACTTCCCCAAGACTTGAGGTAGTTTACCATAGTATACTAATTACCGGTAAATCCATCTAATAAAATATAATCCAACTAGCTAAAGTATTTAAGGCCTGCTTGAAGATAGGACACACTTCTTATTTTGAAAAGCAAAATATTCCACAAGATGAGACAATTACTGCTTCACCACCCCTCCTTCCATGGGGTGGAAACCTTCAATATTCCTTCCCTCATATAATCAGTGAAGGGAGGAAAACAATTCTGGTCAGGATAGATCAGGAATGTCAAACTGCCGGCCTGCGGGCTGGATACATCATGGGGAAACCATGTCCACCCCATTGCCGGCAATGGAAAAAAAGTCATGATATGTCGCAACACGTCACGTGACGTTGTGAGTTTGACACCCCTGGGATAGATGGTCCTATTGGTACCCATGTGTCAACTCTTATAAGGTTTTGAAGGAGATTACCAGCACCAAATAGGATTTCGAAGCTGTACTGAATAGCCAGTACAGCTACTGTAATGTGAGTGTTGTGCTATTAAATTCACTACTTCCAGCTTCTGAATTTTATATATATAATTTTTATTTTAAAAGGTTTTGTCATAGTTAAGAACAATACAAATCCTAAGTTAAAGATAAGAACAAGTAGAAAAGAGGGGAAAAGAAAAAAGAATGGATAAAGAAGTGGATTCTGGCCTTCTTAGTAGCATTCATAAGTACATTTTTATTTTACCCTCTTTCACTCTATGGTTATATCAAAGTTTCCTTCTTTCCATAATCTATCCTTTCTAATCATAAAATCCATAAATCATTGTCATTACCTTTTTTGGGAAAAAGTCCATAAGGGGTTTTCAGTCATTAATACATATAGTTGTTGACCTTTCTCTAAACAAACAAGTTAATTTTGCCATCTCTGCTAAATCTGTTATCTTCACCAATCATTCTTCCACTGGGAATATTTCAGCATTCCATGTAGTTGTCTTGTAGCAGGGGTCATATGTAAAAATAACCTGCCATGACATTTTTCTGGTTGTCTGTCCATTAATCACAACAAATATGTTTTTGTTTCAGTTGAATGTAAGTCTTTAAAATTATTTGAATCAGTGTATGTATTTGAACCCAACATTTTCTGACTTTTGTTCAAGTCCACCAAGCACAATAAAAACACTCTTCATATTGTCTACATTTCCAACATAAATTTGAACTACCTTTGTACATTCTGGATAATTTTTCTCAAGTCATACACCAAAAGGGCATCATTTTATAAAAGAATTATCTTTTAGATTATGCCATAATGTGAATTTCAGTCCTTTCAATCACTTTATCCAACATTATTAGTCCATTTTATCATATATTCTTTCACTTGTTCATCCTCCATTTCAAATTTAAGGCAAGCTGCTAAATTTTATACTGTTGACGATTCCAAACTGTCTTCAAATCAGACCCATGTAGAACACTTTTCAGTAGTGTAATTGTAAGATGGTAACAGTGAATCACTATTGCATAGTCATACAGGGACACCCAATTTCAGCACAGCCAATTTCAATAAGTTTTAAAAAGTAGGACTTCATGAATAGAAATGTACAGGTCAATGGAAATGCTGATGAACTAGTAACTTCTGAAAAATAAGGTATGAAAAATATAATCTCAGTTCACTTCAATGAGGCAAAGAAATGGGGAAGGCAGTTTAAGAAACCATTATGGACACACAGGGAATTTTCAACTGAGCTAACATTTAACAGAGACTAGTATAGTAAATGGAAGATGGATATAATCACCAAGGAAATATATCAACAAATTGCTAATAGCTAATAAAGCCCAAAAGGACTTTAGTTTGTATAGTAAGCTAAAAATGACAAAAACTACTTCTGGATCTATGTCAGTGCTGTAGTAAAAAAAGAAGAAAAAGAAATGGAAGGAGGGAGAGAGGGAAGGATAATGAAACAATGAAGACAGGCTTTCTGAGTTACAACTTAGTTTCAGTTGTCTCTCCTTGTAAAGGAGAACTGTGTTCAAATAAACCTGAGCAAAATAATTGGCAGAAGAAGATAAATAACCATATGTGACCATTCAAGATAAATAAACATATGTTTATGGAGCACTTGGCTATCATGAACAAGTTTAAATCTCCAAAACCAAACCAATTACATATGAGAATCTTGAAGCAGCTTCCCAGTGTCATTTCTGAACTCTTTCTATGATCTTTGAGAAATCATAAAGGACAGGCATAATGACAGAGGATTGTAGAAGGGCAAATGACATTCCTATGTTCCAAGAAAGGGAAAGACAGGTTTCAAGTAACTACAGACCAGTCACTTTCAGCAAATGCTGGAAGAAATTATTAAACAGTTGTTCTGTAAGCATTCGATTTAATAATTGTATCCAAATACCATCATGTCAATAACTTTAAGTTAAGCCAGAAAGAAGAGTCAAGTGTCATACCCAAGGACATGATGCATGTGTCATCGCTGGTTAGCAGGCTACCTTTACAGGTAGTCCTTGACTTACAACAATTCGTTTAGTGACCATTCAAACTTACAATGGCACTGAAAAATGTGACTTATGACCATTTTTCACAGTTATGACCTTTGCAGCATCCCCATCATCATGTGACCAAGATTCAGATGCTTGGCAACTGGTTCATATTTTTGACCTTTGCTGTGTCCCAGGATCATGTGACTTTCTGACAAGCAAAGTCAATGGGGAAGCCAGATTCACTTAACAACCGGATTACTAACTTATCAACTGCATTGATTCACTTAACAACTGTGGAAAGAATGGTCATAACTCACTTAACAAATGTCTCACTTAACAACAAAAATGTTGGGCTCAATTGTGATCATAAGTGTATTTATATGTTTCTTTGTTTATTTATTTATTAAATTTAGAGATTAGCCCTCTTGGTTCCAGAGCAAGAAAAGTGTGTGAATGAGATATTTTTTAGTCTTCTGATACTTTAAATACACAGACTGAACTCTTTTATTTGTGCTTTTAAATGTTACTTGTATTTTTAATTCAAATTTTAATTCTCTTGTTCTCCGAGCTTGTGGGTTGGTTTCTGAACATTTCATTACGAAGGCTAGGTAACGTCTTCAGTGGAGTTTAGGGAATGTCAGTGTCTTGTTCTTCTGCTTCTTTAGGAGATGACATCCCCTAAACTTCGCTAAAGACGTTACCTAGCCTGGTAATGAAACATTCAGAAACCAACCCAGAAGCTCAGAGAATGAACCTTCACCCTCATCCTACACCCGAGCTACAGATATTTGTCACTATTGCATACCTTCCATTTCTTTGTTTATATATTTCAAAAAAATAGTGGAGGTAATTAAAAAATAAAATCAGACAGATCATGGAAGCATCTCTGTGAAATTTAGCATGCATTGAGACTATGTATTAATCCCAAATATAGGTCTGGATTAAGCCTATTTAGGGGAATCTATATGGGTGAGACATGTTGGATAATAAATGAAAAAGATGGTTCTGCTGCTTTTAAATCTCTAAGAAGCTTTTGCTACATCCTACCATGGTATATTTGCTACATCCTTTGACTTGACTGGATATTGTGTGCATATTGTGATGAGGGTTCCAGTCTACTTTGTCAGAAATGCTGGAGGATATCTGCTCAGTTTTTTAATCATTTGTGACTATATAAGGAAACATAAGGTTCTGTTTTGCTTCCTAACTTGCTTAAGACTTCCTGAGATAATGGGAGAAGTCATCTAAAGTTTTAAACTGCAGTGTTTTTGTTTTGTTTTGTCTTTTTAATGAAAGCAGGTGTCAGATGTATTAACCCATTATAATTGGTTTATCAGTTGAAAATTTCGGCTTTTATTATGGAATTACTTCTCAACAATTAAGAATTAGAAGTAATCTACCATACATTTTGTTTTTAAATCAGCTAGATTTGCTTTTCCTATTAACAAAACAATATATTACTTGTAACTCTTAGATTTTTCTCAATAGGCTGTTCCTGGGGGAAATTCCTTTTGTTAGGCATCCTAAGCTTTTTTTATACCTAAGAATTATTCTGTGGATTTATTAGTAAGGAAGATGTCAGAGGCTGGGTTTTCTTGATTTGAGGCCAAACAATTCATTTATATTTACATGCAGATATATGCCCTCTGTCTATCTCCTGCACCAAGTTTATTTTGATCTCTTTAAACCCCTTCTGATATGCTTTCACTGGCTTACACAAGGAGAATTACACATTCTAAACAATAGTAACAACCCCAAAGAATAAAATAACTATATAAACTCATAAACAGTCTTGAGACAAATGTCTGAAATCTCAAATATTAGAGTACCTTGCCTGGGATGAGAGCAACAGTTGTATCAGAATGCATGATGCAAAAAGTGGTATAAAGCAGTATAACACCATAAGTTCATGGGAATCATGTAGTCAAACACTATCTTCCTTCAGACTTAAAAACTGTTGTCAAATTATGGCTATCCACTCTTGGAATACTGTATCCAGTTTTGGTCACCATAATACAAAAAATGCAGAGAAGAGCAACAAAGATGATTAGGGGACTGGAGGCTAAAGAGTATGATGAATAGTTGTGAAAACTGGGTCTGTCTTGTCTAACAAAGAGAAGGAGTAGGATTGACATGATAGCAGTCTTCCAATATTTGAGGGGCTGTCACACACAAGAAGGGATTGGCCTATTCTCTAAAGTGCCTGAGGGCAGGACAAGAATAAAAGATGGAAGCTTATCATCTGGAGGTCCCTAATTTTATTTCCCTGGGTTTTTTCACTGGTAATCTTAATTACCAAAATGTATTTGGAGAGAAAAAAATACCATGCTTTTAAACATGACTTCAATAGTAGATTGTTTTATATTAATATATCTGATTTAAACTTCCAAACTGGGAAAACAAGAACATGTAATAAAGCCCTACTTAGGCTATATAATTTTAGACTTAAAGAGGTAGGATTACATTTTTGAATGTTCCCCTTTATATTATAAAAACAAAGACATTAAAACAAGGATTTGTATTCAATTGAGAGACAAAGTTCTTGGACATAATTGTGTTATTGCTTTCCTGAGCTTTGCTTTAACATAATCTCTTAGGAGATTTGTGATACCTTGAAAACCCTTGATACCTTTTTCTTTGGATTTTTTGTTCAATCAGTAACCCAAACTACACAGTGAACAATACCTTGGACAAAGCTTTGTTTTTCAACAAGCCAAAGTTCCCATATATTGTTCAGCAAATATAAATCAGCACTTCACAACCACAACTCCTGGAAATACCCTTCTCTATTTCATCCATAATTTACTGTAATGTATCTTGTTTAATGTGATAACCACTTCTGTTCTGCTATTAAAGAACAAGAAAGGAAGGCATGGTAATGCCATCTGTCGGACTCACCCCAACAGATTTTAAATGTAGTGTAATTAAGAGCTAGTATGGTTTAGCGGGTAAGGCACTAAACTAGATGTGGGGAAATCAATGGTTGGCCAGAGTCGTGCATGTGATTTGGGCAGCCATATACTTGAATAAATACATAAAAGTTCAAGTCTGCCTTCAACCATGGAAGCTCACAGGATGATCATGGGATATCACATGGTTTTTGTGGGAGGAAAAAACTGGACGCCTTTGAGCTCCTGGAAGAAAAGTAGGTTATAAATCCAATAAACATATTTCTGATCTACCTAATAACAAAGCTCTGAAATAGATTATAGTGGAACAATTTTAAAAGAATAAACAACCTAGACTAACAATAAACAATAAAGTCCATAATCTCAGAATATGTGATTTATAATTCATGCTGGTTTAAAATTCAAATCATCTTAAACCTTGTAGCATTAAAAGTGTTTTGCAAATTTTTGCTTCCTCCAAGTGATAATAGGTTGAGGCCCCAACAATCACAATATACATTTGTTTCATCATCTAGGCGATTACCATTCAATGCTATCTAGGTGAGTTCCTGGTTAAACAGAAGCATTACTCTCATAACAGCTGCATTTGGGAAAGAAAGGAGAGATATATTAGTTAAATTGTAGCATGCTGCAATTCACCATTAACATGCTGAAATAATTTGTGCTTTTATTTAAAGAACTTAAAAATTAAGTTTGTAACTTTTTATTTGTTAATTACCATATAGAAATGTATAGAAATCCTTCTTTCCCATTAGTACCAGGGGCCACCCAATATCAAAAGGATCTTATCTGTCAGCAATGGAAAGGATTCCCTAAAGATATTTGAGAACCACTGACCAAACAAATGGACCATTTTCAACAGAAAAACCTGCAAACAGTTTTATTGATATTGCTATTTATCTTTTATGAATAGGACATTTCTTAGAAATCAAGTCTTGAACTGGTTCTGGGGACAATAAGAGATCAGACTGAGATAAATAAGTTCAGACTGAATCCTAGCAAAATGGAGTTGTTGTTTCTTTGTAAGCATCCAGGCTATATAGAAAATCAGTTCTGATGGTTATTCTAGATGAGATTCACTCCCCTTAAAACTATTGATCCATTCTTTGGAATTTCTCCTGGAACAGCAGGTGGAAGATGTGGTCCGAGAGGCTTTTGGCCAACTTCAGCTGGTACACTGGAAGTCTTGGAACATGCCTTCACTACCGGATGACTAAATTACTGCAACTTGCTGTATCTGCAACTGCCTTTGAAGTTGACTCAGCAGTTGCAACTAGTCCAAAATGCAGAAGCCAGCTTCTGTGGAATCCTCTATGCCCATCTTATGATTGTTTTACTGATTGCCAGAAGCTTCCAGGCTTAGTTAAAAGGGCTCATTATCTCCAAAGGAGGTTCACATGGTATGGCACCAGGATAGAACAAAGGCTATCTTATTAAGTATTATTCTGCCTGTCCAATGCATGCATCTAAAGGTGTATTGAAGGACCCACCATCATGAGAAAAGGAATGTAGGCCAGAAGAGAAGCTTTTTCTGTTGCTGCTGCGTTGTAGAATACACTACTTCCCATTTCACAAGTCATTCTTTTTTGGCCAGTCTTTGGCCTGAAATAAGGAAATATGCAGAGCCAGAGCCAGAATGGAGAGGTGAAAATCTCTTTAAAGGTCAAAAGAAAATCCTTGCTTGATTCAGGAATGAATGCAAAATCAGGCTAGGAATAATTTCCAATAGCTGTGTATATTCCTGATTTTTTATTATTAATAACCAGAGAGAGATAAATATATCTGAGAAGGCTTCAAAAAGTAACGTGAAAAGAATTTCAGTTTAATTTGCTGGGTTTTATCTGGGAATTCTTTAGAGCAGTCTAAAAGTTTTCCCTTTAATTAAATTGTCTGAATTGCCATGTTAACTTAAGAAATAATTCTTTAACTTTGAAGAACTTTTTGAAAGAGTAAAGTCATTTGTCTAATTTAAAAATCAATATTGTACAGTACAGTGTGATTTTAACACTAGGAAAGAAGAGAATATTGTACAGTGTACTTTTATTTTATAAAGGAATATTTCAGAGACTTGTCATACATGTTATTTAAAGTATTTATTGCTATAAGAAATAGTTTGTGGTAGCAACAAGGCTTCATAAAGAACATCAAATTGCTGAAGTGGTTTAGGTAGAAATAAAAGAAAAATGAACTGTAACTGCAAGCAAAGTTTTGAAAATATTCATTCTGATCTATGAGACAAAAATCAAACTTGATTTGTTTTCTATCTTTACAAAATCTTCATTGCCAAGAAAGGAAAAATAGCTTAAAATCTCTTTGATGGACTGTTTTTAACGGTTCCTTAGGAAAAGACAATTGTAATTATAATGGATTATCAGGGGTCTTTCTCCCAAATAGAGAGTTCAACAATCTTTGTGCAAGCTCTTAAACACAAGAGTAATTCTGTTTTATTCTGTAGTCTAGACTCTAGCATATAGATTTCAAAAGTAGATTTGCTAAGTTTATTGAGTAAAGACAAACGTAAGGAACAGCAACAATGTTGTTCAACAAACAGAATTCCAGATAAATCAGTTCAAGTAATATTTTAGTACATCCTTGAATAAGCTCTATGTTTCAGATATATTCATTACTGAAAAGATGTTTGGAAAGAGTTTATCTGGGATGTTCACAGGCAGGCTGTAAACAGATTCTCAAGAGTCTGGAAAAGAAAAGGAAAGCAGATTTTCAGAACATGGCAAATGAAGAACAGAAAGACATTTCAGCCTCACTTCTTCAGTGCAGCATCAATCTATCCATTAGGGATTCTGTCAGAAAGAAGTTCAAACAACTAACAGAGACCCCCAACTTAATGTAATCAGTAATAAATAAGAACTTCAATATATTTGTTTCCTTGGGGGGATTAACCCTGATTAATGATAATAATAATAATAAAGTTGGAAGGGACCTTGGAGGTCATCTAGTCCAACCCCCTGCTCAGGCAGGAAACCCTATACCAATGGCTGTCCAGTCTCATCTTAAAAACTTCCAGTGTTGGAGCATTCACCACTTCTGGAGGCAGGTTGTTCCACTGGTTAATTGTTCTAATTAATGAGATTGTATAAAACTTGCTTCTTTGGTTATGCACTGGTGTTAAGGCTTGTTCCCCCCCCCCCTTCTTCCTGCTCTGAGCACCTATTCTGAGTTCTACAAAATGTGTGAGCTGGTGTGTCTAGGGAGACTCTCGCTTTGCTCAGTTATGAATTTTTATACTGAGTTATGAACTCAGTTATGAACTCCATATATAATATCCTAGGTTTAGTCAGCAAATCACATGCTATCTAGGCGCTAACTGCTTGCCTAATTACTCTTTGTAGAATTTTTAAAAGTGCTGTTTTGTTCTCAGCAGTTATACCTAAGTATAAATGGGATTAAATGGGACAGACTACTCTGGGAAACAGAAGCTGGATTTCATCTATTGAAATCTCTCAATAAAGGGTCAATTTATCAGATGTTTAGAAGCAGAAGATACTGTTTATCAAATGTTATTGCACTACATGAAACTCATTTGATTCTTGACTCCATATTAACCATTACTCTTATCATATCAAGAACTGTAGGTACAGTAGTGTATACTTGCATAACAAGATCTAAGTTCAAGGTTACTCAACATCTAGGTTGAGTAATCTTAAACATACTATATTCCCTTCCCTTAAGCCATGCACCCAGCCATAGCACAAGCCTGCCTTGGAAACATCTGTGTCCTCATTACACTGCTTTCATCCCATCTCCAGATCACAAGTGAGATAGATGTAAGTCAGTTGTAATTGTGCCAGTATTAAAAGTAATATTTTCCCTCTCATTCTGACACCATCCAAGGGAAATTGCAAGATATGTAAAATTTGTTTCAATGAGTCACCCATTACCTTGGAAAGAAATCTGGTAACCAACAATGATTTGAAAACAGAGATAAAGGCAATATGGAGGATGGCAGTGGTAACAGCACCTTTTATACTGATATATTTTCTGTTCATTCAAGGATGGGTGCAAAGCAATATAACTCTGATAACTAGTTATCAGTGAGGTTCACAGCAAACCACAGTAATGCCAATGGGATGACACATGCACAATGATGTAATTACAAATGCTGCAATAAAATACTGCCATCAAGATGTCTGACACAAGGATATAAATCAAGGTATTTGTGTGAGTATATCATCACACAAGTTTGCCTTGTCTGCCACCCCCAAGGACTCCTACGGGAGATATAGTGTTACAAACCTCACACACTGTGAAGATGTGATGAGAAATGTTGTGGGGTCCCTGGAGGAAGGGCAGGAAATACATACAGTAAATAATGAAGGATATGTTGTTTGGCCCATCATTCTGGCTGCAGCTATAACTTTCAGTCAATCCAGAATCTTCAAACAGCTGTATTATTTACAGCAGAAGACTGTAGATAAGGGCTGAGGATTTTTGTTTGTGTTTGCCTTTCACTCTACATTAAATCCTACTTTTGAAATCCCATATTTCCCTTTCAGGGCTCATTAGATTTTACGTAGAGCCAATTTCAGCTCCTTATAAAATATACATTCCTTTTCCTGTCCATGGAACTGAAATATTCAGTTCATCCCTCAATGTTCAACTCACGGATTAGTTCCATCTCTGATAAGTTTCTGAGCCATAAAATGCAGCTCTACTAAACAAGCTGATGACTATGGAATAAAGCAAGTGAACTACTAATTAAAATTATTTTTTTTGACAAAGATATAACACTTTGTTTAGGCAAAAGTCACCTTTTTAACATTTAAAATAAGGCCAATTTCTGTAGCTCTATCAGCTATTCTTTTTAATAATGCTCCCAACAATACTCAGTCTGATATGTCATTTGAGTAGACTTTCTTAATTTTTAAAAAATTAAGCTATACATTTTAAAGCAAAAGGATTCTTTTAATGAATTATGCTATTACTTTGTTGATAATAGTAAAATGATATATACCCTTGCCATCATTATTTATATTATATGCCAGAAATTTCAATCCAATTATCTTTTGTCTACAATTTAATCTAGACAAGAAATGTTAAAATTTGATGTATGGGTTCTTTGTAAAATTAACAAGTCTACATAAATAATCAATGTTTTAAGGAAAGAACTATTTTGGGAAGTATCATGTGGGAACCTCATTCATCAAATTCCCCAGATTGAGTCAACATTAGTATGAGGTGTTCTGTTTGGAGCTCCTTCAAAGACAGATCAGAAACATCAATTGGTAGGCTATATAGGAGAGTGAGACAACCTTCCTACTTCCTTATGTGTCTTTCCAAACTCTGAGATGAGTTGTAGAGTTATTGCCTTTGATAGCAATATCAATACCTTGGGGAGAAGGGCATATATCTAAACATGTGGAAGGTTCAAACTGGGCACGCATGACAGTCCTCTGTTATAATTTCATCTTTGAAACTTCATCTGAGTACAACTCTAAACACAATAAAAATCCTGGATCATGCCAATAGCTTCATAACAATTTAATTGCACTTTCCCTTCAGCCCACCAGTTGAGGGTCTGCAAGTCATAAAGATGACACTCTAACCAATTTGAAATTTTCCATATGTTTAATTAAATGTCTGAGTAGGACTAATGGCTCTAATTTATGAAAAGTTGTCTCCTAGGAAAAAAGTATGTCCCTCTCATCACAGAATTTAGAAAAAAAATGAGAAAAGTTTTTGTAATTTCATCTGCATTTCTTAATAACTGATGATAATTCTTAATAACTTCTCATATTAAATTGAAGCGATGTTTGTTAATATTGAGGTTTAATATAATTATGCTTTCAATTATGTTTATTCATATAGCACCTTAATATAGCAGTGTTACCTAAAAGCATTGTACAAATAACAGGAATTATGTAATTTGTGTTCTTTGCACAATGGCATTATGACACATGTGCACTGTTGTGGCTTACACTGGAATCTATATTCTCATATTGTTTTAAGCCATAATGGAGTTTGCTTGAATTTGGTTTTGTGTGAATCCTGTCACAGCAATGTATAAAAAATGGTTTAGCATGCTATACAGGTTTGTTCCAGAAATTGTGTTTTAAAAAAACATAGTTTATCACACCTCTGGTACCCAGCATCTAATCCTGCTTTCTACACACATACATATGATTTTAGAAAGTAGTATGACTGGAGAATTAGGATGTTTTATAATTGAACTCATACATGAATACACATGTTGAGTATAGCCAGAGATATAAATCCATTACTTGATGTTAGAAGGCTCAGACTTTTCTAATTTGGAAGCTATCTCTCTCTTTCTCTCTCAGACTACATTTTACATAAACATCTAAATTATCCTTAGACAGAAGATAATTATTCCTCCTTTTAGAAAACCAAGTGACATTTCAACTATTGAAACAATTTGCCAGCAGTCTTCCTAGTTGGTGAGCAGGCTGATCATTAAGAAACATTAAGTACTCTTTCTTACACTCTTAACCCTTTTCTATCTAAATCTCAAATCCCTCTGCAGAAATAAATTAAGAAATTTAAAAATATCCATAATTAAATCAGAAGGGCTCAACCTTTTTAAAAAAAAAACTACTAGCAGATTTCATATTTATATTCTGCAAATACAATTTTTAATAACAAAATGTGCCTAATATTTGCAAGCAAAATTCTACAAAGTGAGGTGTAACAACTATCCATTTTAACCTTTAGTTAGGCTTGACTCCTCTGCTGGTGACCTGATGGACAAATGCCCTCCATCTTGATCTGTCTTGACTGGGAGATAATCCTTAGTTCTTCCAAGAACTCTGATCCTCCGACTTTATTGTCTTCCTCTTCTACTTCTACTGCTCCCAACCTTGCCAAGCATATTTTCTTTTTATTTATTGTTCTAATATGGGAGTGGAAAAAAGAGAAAAAAAATTTAAAAGGACAAAACCACAATAATAAATAGAAAAAAACCCACCAAAACATTATATATTTCATGGATTAAATTTTTCAGCCTGTGTTTTAAACAACATTAAACTCTGTCCAAAATAATAATTTATCAATCCTTTCACTGCATCAATAGAGAACTAGTTCTAAAAGAGAAAGTACCATATGAACTCAGTTTTCAAACCCAGATTTTAGACAATGTACAAAACAAGCTCCAGTGGAATCGTCCACTTTATCACTTGAAGGGGTCATGGTGTCTCAAAGTTTGAGAAGCCCTGCTATAATCAATAAAGCAAAGATAACTTCCATCTTAAATTCTTTTCTCCTCTTCATTATACATGTTAGGATTGGTTATCCAATCTTATATCCCTGTTCTTTTTCTATGACATGCCTATTCATTTGTCAGTTTTCATTCCATGTGTGATTTTATTCTTCTTTGGAAGATCTTGAGGAAAAGCTTGCTTGTGAGGAATTAGAACAATGATTTAGTAATTTGTACCTGTCTTTTCCAATCTCTGGGTTACTGTCTTGATCCATCTTTGTTGACATAGAGATGTTGGCAGTTTAATCGCCTTTTCTCCTGTAGCTTTAAACATTTCAATGAGTATTTCATCTCTATCTGGTACTTCCTATTTGATCACTTTTCACTTTCTAGCAAAATCAGTTCCTCAGCATATTTTTCTCTATAAAACTTTCTGTCATTCTATAATCTCACTTGTAAAGGGAGACAATATAATATTTATGTCTTCCTTAACCTTATTTACCACATTAGATCCATTCCATTATTATTCTTAAGTTTTCTTATTCATTTTCTTGATATTTTTCAAACAATTTTAAAAATATTTTAAAAGCAATTTTCCTTTTATAATTATTTTTATCTATATGTTGATTGAGATAGTCTTCCTTATTCTTTCTTGTTTAATACTGAAAGTCTGCATTTGCTCATCATATGTCCTTGGTGTCCAAGGCTTTTATCCTCCATCTTTCCTTGGCTATCATGATAGCTTATTCTGAAAGTCACCTAAATTTTTCCTTCACTGAATTTTTGGGAACAATTTTTTCTGCTTCAATTTTCAAAATATCTTTTCCCATAGTTCAGGTTTCAGTTTGCATAAGTTAAGTGTACTCTTTACATTGATCTTATTTATTTATTTATTTATTTATTTAATTA
>NW_015386540.1:2406992-2436929 GCF_001527695.2 Protobothrops mucrosquamatus
AACCACCGCATCACGGTGCCCCCCACTCCCAACCCACCCAACCGCCGCAGCATGATACCGTGGTCCACAGTATCAAAAGCCGCCGAGAGGTCCAAAAGAACTAGGACAGAGGAACAACCCCTGTCCCGGGCCCTCCAGAGATCATTAACCAACGTGACCAATGCCGTTTCCGTGCTGTAACCCGGCCTGAAGCCCGACTTGTGCATCTATTTTTTTTATTTTCTAAATCTTAACATTTATTATGATGTTGGATTTGGATTTGAAAGAAAACAGCCTCAACTTTCATCTTTGGGAGAAAAAAACTGCAATCCAAATATATTGTGCTTGAGTTCTTCATCCTTTCCTTTAGGGTTAGTTTCCATTAAAGAAGGTAAGTGGAGCTGTACAACTAACTAACAGTTTCTAAAATATGTATGAGAACCCCTGCAATTAGGAAAATTGTCCACTTGGACCCAGGTCATCCTGATGGAGCTACATCAAAACAAAATTCCCACTCTTTTCTTCAGTATAGTAGCACATACACCTCTCTTCTTACAACATGACTCGGTATCTATGGCAGAGTCCAGGTTACCTCAGTAAACCAGTTAACGTGATAATGATTTTCTGAAGATGGGAAAATTGTGAACATTAACCAACAGAATGTCCTTCCCATTCTCAGTTTTCTTTTCTCCCAAGCTCCAATTCTTCCCCTGCTTTTTAATACTTGAAGTACAATTTAATCAACTTCCAAGGCAAAATGACTAACTCCAGTGAGAAGTCTGAAGCATTCAATACAATAGCAGTACAAAAGATGTGCAATTAACTTAAAGGCTATTTTTGTGCTTCTTGTGCTACACTTTTATTTTCAGAATAGCTTAATTAAAGTTTTTGATATAAAGACAGCTACTTCTGGTCATGTTTTTCAGTGCCTATTCTCCTAGAGAGAAAGAGGGGAAGGTGAGAGAAAAGAAACTTATCAGCGGCTTGGCGGTTTGGCTCAGTTTGTAACAATATAGATGTTTAATTATACAGTTGTTAAAAAGAGTAAGTGTAAGAGAGGAGCTGTCTCATATAATTTTCCCATCTTCATAGAGGAGTTTCATTATCAGTGTAGTCTATCCAACAAAGTGGTAGTCAGTAAAACCAGTTATGTAACAAAGAGCCGCTGTCACAATAAAATGCTAGCTTATTCTGCAACAGAAAATAGAAAAAAAAAGAGGAGGGAGAAAGATTGATCCCAAAATGTTACAAGGCATACACGTTCATTAGGTTACCAAAGGAACAGACATTTTTATATTAGCTTATAACTTGCTTGGGGATCCATAGTATTAGTCAAACCATCTGGTAGAACAGGACTATGATTTTGGATGCCAAAAAGGAGAAAATAAGGCTAAAGAAATAAAGCCTACCATTATTTTTTCAGAAAAACTCTCCTCCTCCTTCTCCTCCTCCTCTTCCTCTTTTCTCTATTCTTCGCTTTAATAGCAAAATAAGTTATACATAGATATATTTATATTCCTAATGAGTGAAGCTAATAGCCAGCTTGACTGGGTAGAGTCACTCTGCAGCTCAGAACCTATTTTTTCTTTGTTTGCTTGTTTGTTTGTTTCTTAAATTTATATAGCTGCCTACTCGCTCACAGTGACTCTAGGAGGCTTACAAACAATAAAAACACGGTATAGAAAAAATAAAAATAAATAATATTAAGGGACTCAGGCCAACAAAAATGACAACAATCCAGACCTGGATATTTCAGGAACCCTTGGGGTGAGAAATGAGGGGAGAGATTACAGTATGACTTATGGTTAGAAGCTAAACCACAACATATTATAGTGATTTTGCTCCAAAGCTGTCCCCATATGTATAATCTTCCATTTTCCACACAGAAGTAAACAAAATGGGGAAAAATAAGCAGACTAAAGCATGGCCATCTCCAGATAATGATGACAACATTATCCAAAGCTACAATTTGTATTCTTGCATTAGTTATATGATGACTTCATTGTGTTTTGCAGTCCCATGGGGAAGAGGGAATTGAACAAGACTGCTTTGTTTGAAAAGGGTCTTGAAGAAAGTGCTCTTCTCTCTTTTTTGTCACCAGGGTGGCAAAGTTCCAGTCCATCCTCCACTCAGTCAGGACACAGTTTAACCTATGATAGGGTTTGTCCTTATCTATAGCAACTAATTCACAGTGTGGTATGCAATTCTACCACATCCTTAAACTTAACCACACTCTTGCACCCGCTTAGGTATACCAAGTCTTTACTTAATCCGTTTTGTGCTCCTTTAGTTCATTTTGCATCCTAATATTGAACCTGTTTGGATAAGACTTCTTCATTAGGACTAAATTCTTCATGATATCCTTCATTCCTTTGGATTCATCCATCTCTTACAAGAGAAATGTTTAGCAACCTCAGTGGCAATTGCACCAGTTTATTGTTGATCATGTTAGGAGATGTAGAAACACTGTTGATAACACAACTGTTCTTGTTATCTTCTTGAGGGGAAAAAGGACACTTCTCTCTTTCTATAGAACAAGGACAGCTATAATACATTCAGTTTAAGTGGTTGTTGTACATTGTGTCAGGAATTCCAATAATAGCAATAGAATATTATCTCTACATTGTAATTAGGAAAGGGCAAGGCTACTGTGACCTCTTGCTAACTTTACACCAAATATTTGGAATGCTATAGTAGCTGGCATTACATAACCATCAAATAACATTTTAATTAACCAGCACAGTAAACCTGCAACCACCATACAGTTCAAATTCCATACAGCCCTCAGCCTCTTTGCCAAATTCCTGTTCAAGAGATCAGTTCAAATCTCCAATAAAAGTCACCAGTCATCTCCTTGGAGACTGCTGGCAGAGAAAAGAGTTTTACAACAGAAAAAAGTGAGTCAGAGAGGATCTCATACCACTCCTTGTCTTCTACTCCTTGTCACTGACTTACTGACTTATTCTAGCCCTATGTAACTGCTCCTGAAGAAATGCAGCCCTGAATAGAAAAATCTACAAACTGATACAGCCCTCTGTCTCATTGTCAACTGGGTGCCCATGTGCCCACAAACACTTCCTTTAATGCCTGCCAAGCTCCCTGCCCTGCTTTGCTTTCGACCCTGAAGGGAAAAAAAAATCAAGTAAAGAATGGGAAAACAGCAAAATGCCATTCCCCAGCACAATTTTGCTTGGCAAGAATGACTCTTGGCCCAAAAAAATTCTTAGATTTTTTTTTTAACTGAATGGTTAGAACCCTGTGCTTTCTTTGGAAATATGCTCAACTCCCTTAAAAAAGGACAAGGACCAAGAGTTTCCTGCAAAAGAATAAGATTGAAAGGGTGATGGATAACATGCAGATATATTGGTGCTTGGTTACATCACCAGAGCAACCATTTTGTGAATTACCAAATCCAATATTATTGCTGCTACTTCTATTATTAATATTACTAATATTTTTCAGGAATGTTCCTAACACAGTTTGAACATTCCATGTGGGTGCACTAGCCTAAGAAGGCCAAAGAAATGCCAAGGCTAAACCTAGAGCTTTCTTACCAGCACTTGATTAACGATCTCTTTATATTGAGAGGATCTAATTGATGTGAGCAAAATTTTAATTTCTGTTTCGATGAAGTCTGTTATTTCTTATGAGGTTTTCTGAGAGAGGTAAAGAAGTTAAGGTCTCCTTCACACAGAGTTCAATTCCAGTGATTTTATACAAATGTTCATATAATTTTCCTGGAACCAAATTAGCAATTGCTTGTCATTGTATTCTTCTGAAAGACTTTTTTATTTCCATTTTAGCTTATAGCTCTGATAGATATATTCTTCAATAAATAAGGGAAGGTGGGATGCCATTTTCTTTAATTAACAGTTCTTTTACTGTGTCTTTCTACATGACCATTTCTGCTGCCTCTGCAAACACATCTTCCAGCCAATCTTATGACATTGCCTGCAACAGGTCAGTATTATATTGCCCATTTCCACAATTTTCGGGACCATGTCATTCTAAGAAATTGGAAGGGGGGCTCCTTTTTCACTTCAGAAAGAGAAATGCATCATTCAAAGTTATTTTAGCAATTGTTTTCTTGTTTGAGAGACAGCTATGGCCCCTACTTCTCCAGTTGCATTTCAGCAATCCCAGCTCATAGAAAAGCCTTTGACTGAAGTTTTCTTGGCATGTTTGTTGGTAGTAATGCAACACTCTTAGGATTTGCTAGGAAAGCATGCTTCATCTGTAAGGCTGATCTGGCACCATGGAGAGATGAAAGCCTTTTAGGCTTCTGAGTGCCTCTACTAATGCTTTCCAAAATCAATCCTTCCTTGCAACTTATAGTAGCATCTCAGCATGGATGATTTGCAAACCAGGAGACAGATGCACATCCATACCAATATATAACAGTTATAAGGAAGCTCCTTTTTCTATAGGACAGATAAAAGGCTGTTTCGTGAAGCACAGGAAATTCCAGGCGCAACATGCTCAGCAACTGACAAGTTTGAAACAGGCCAAGTGAGAACTCAATACTGCGGTCAGTTTTTAGCCTGTTTAGAATAAGTCAAGGGACTGTCTGTGAGTTCCAAACTAGGAAACACATAGACATATTTGTGCTGAAAAGCAGTTTAGATTCGCTGATGGTAAGGAAAAAGCAGAGGAATCACAGATTGATTGAAATGCATTTGGAGTAATTTGCAAATGGGGAGGCTTGTAATGTAATGAAGCTCATTCCAGAGCAGATTTTTTTAGTTTGGGTGTCCTCCAAATATATGGAATTCTCAGAATTCACAACAATAGTGATAATGGCAATGGAACTGTGAGAGTAGACAACTATATATCTGGAAAATGCCTTATTTGGGGAAGGTTGGAAATCAACTAATAAGTTTTCTAGTTGAAGAAAAGCAAATTTGTATAAACATTAGAAAGAACTTTCTAATAGCATGAAGAACTTAGTGGGGCAACAGATGGCCTCAGAAGGTAGTGAGGCTTTCCTTAATGATCTCTTTTAAGCAGAAAACTGCATACTTATCTATGAAAGATGTAATGGTAATTTCCTTCATCAGAAGAGGGTTAACTTAGAGACTGTTGAAAGAAAACTCTTCATCAGGGTCCAGTCCAAGCTGGGAATAAACAAAATGGAGACTGCTTTAGAAAGAAGGTTGGAGTTTATTGAAGAGAAGAGCCAGAGAGAAAGATGGCTCTGGGAAAACTGACCACATGTAATAGGGAGTGGTGGGTTTTTATACCTTCTTGGGCTTTTGTTTGGAATTGTTCCTGTGGCATGAACTTTGACCTTAGTCTGAGTGTGCCTTTCTGGTATTCTGATAGTGGTCTTCTTCTTGTGCCATATCCATTATCGGACGTTGGCAATCATATTGGTGATCCTATTTTTCTCAGCAGCCGCACGAAAAAGTGCTGCTGAGTTTTGTCCAAACCAGTCCCTTAGAACATCAGCCATGATGTTCTTCTTCTGCCTGGACCTCGTTTGCCTTCAATCATTCCCTGGAGGATTAAATGGAGTATGCCATATTTTTCTGGGTGTCGCATCACATGTTTGAAATATTCTAACTTTCATTTTTTAATTGTTTTGATGATTTCCCTTGGCTTTCCCAGGCAGCTAATCACCTCCTCATTTCTGATCTTGTCAACCCAGCTTATACGTAACAGCCGCCTGTAAACCCACATTTCAAATGCTTCTAGTCTCTTCAGGTGGCCTTCTGTCAGAGACCAACTCTCTACTCCATAGAGCAGGATAGAAAAAATATAACATCTGACAAGCCTGATTTTCAATCTTAGGCTTATGTCGTGACTGCAGAAGACCTTTTTCATTTTGAAGAATGCTGTTTGAGCTTTCTCTATCCTTGGTTTAGTAGGATTCGGGTTTTTCATCCTTTTGTTTCAGCTGGACTTCGGCAAGTAGTAGATTATGATCGGATGGTACATCTGCACCTGGGTATGTCTTTACTGATTTTACTGAGTTTCTAAATCTTTTGTTTATTTTAAAATAGTCAATTTGGTTCCTTACTATATTATTTCGTGTATTTGCTGATGATCTCCAAGTGTAGAGGCGTCTTTTTGGCAACTTGAAAAAAGTATTCATCACACATTGTCTATGTTCATTGCAGAAGTCTACAAATCTGTCATCTCTACCATTTCTGGTTCCTAAGCCAAAGTTTCTAACTACAGGAGCATCACTTCCTTCTCCCACTTTTGCATTGAAATCCCCCATGAGTATTGTGATATTATTACTTTTTAGGGTTTTCAGTACACTGCTTATATCTTCGCAGAACTTTTCTAAATCCTCCTCATTACTGTCAGCTGTGGGAGCGTAAATTTGTGTAACATTCATATTTATTGGAGTACTATTTATTTGGATCATCATCATTCTATTGGATACAGGAATAAAGGACTTGATTGCATTTATTTACAAGATTGTTTACGATTATAGCTACTCCATTTTGATGGTGTTTGCTATTTTCACCAGAGTATTAGATAGTATGATCTCCTATTGTACACATTCCATTTTCAGGCCAGCACATTTCACTCACTCCCAATGTTTGGACCTTTCTTGGATAGTGTTGTGTGTTTTCCCAGCTTCGTCTAGGTGTCTCAGATTCCAGATTCGTAGTTTTGGGTTTATCATGCTTCTAGCAGACTGGAAGATTCTTAGCACCCCTGTCCCATTTAAGGGGCGCCCATATTCAGGGCCATTGTTTGGTTTTGCCACCATTAACATGATTTTCCTGGGAAATATATAGTGTAGTAGTCTTCCCTTTCTTTCTACACTACTGTGCACATGCTGTTCAAGTGGCTGCCATCACACCATGTACTTTCTTCTGAAGCTGTTCCAACCAATATGGTCTCCGCTTTTAGTCAATACTGGGGAGCCAGCTGCCACTTACCAGGCCTGTTGGTCCACGGGAGGTATTTGATTCTCTCCAACCCACCATTACAGCATAAAAGCCATAATGGGTAGGCCCCCCCAATCCGCCACCCAGGGATGTGCTCTGTGGGGGTTCCAGACTCCCCCTAAGAGCCTGATGATGATAGGTTAATCCTATTATGTCCCAAAGGTCATATCCTGCTTCCCTGGGGCTGTGGCTGATGACTGTTGGATTTTTGGTGTGAGGGATTGTTGATTCTAGGGATCTTTATCTTTCTAATCCAAGCTTTCTGGTTCCAATCTCTCTGACAAGATTATCACATCTGCATTTCTGCAGACCTGGTTTCTGTTTGGGGCAGCGAGACCTGGGGGAGGGGTTGGTTTCTACCTTTAAGATCCTTTGGGGAAATATATTCTGCCTTTTTAATATTTCCCAAATTATTTCTTTCTCTGGATTCTTCCCACAAGACTTTTGAAATTCATTCCAAAAATGTAACTTTAGTTTCCTAGCAAAAATCATATAAAATCTAACAAGAACAATATTTGTACTACAACTATATACACATTTAATTTAAAAATAAATTTAAAAATACTTGGAAAGCATCCTTATGTGACAATTCTACTACAAATTTGGCACCCATGCCTTACATTATCCACTGGACTTGTAAAATGCCATTTATTGGGGAGGGATTTGCAGGTTTCTTTCTTTCTGCTTAAATGTGTTAGCCATTCCAATAGATTGCCACATTTGTATCACCAGAGGTTTGCATTTCCAGAACAAGTATAATTACCAGTCTGATTTAAATTCATAAGGAATTATAGGGTTTATATGGGATACATTCAGAAGCAGCCTTAGGGATTTCAGGATAAGGCTGTCTGAAGCTCAGCCTCAAATACATTCTCATGGGGTTCTCAGACTGGGGAATAAATTTATTTTTAATCCAAATGCCCTTGAATATTTGATAGAGAGAAGCTCACTAGATGAATGTAAAAATATATTGCACAGATGAAATTGGGATAAATAAATAAACAAATAAACAAATAAACAAATAAACAAACAAACAATGGAAACTGCAGGTAGTCCCAGAAAAAAATTGAAGCATCATCATGATTTCCTCATTTTTAGAACACTAAACTAATTCTTCACTCTCTGGGTCTCCAAATAAAACTTATTTCAAATCCAAAAAATACCCTTTGAAAATATGTTGTGGAAGATACAGAAATCTACAATACATGACTCACAGAAAACATACTTCTGCCACAGATTACCTCTCACCGGCCGATACGCTCCCACAGAGAGGGTCTCCTCAGGGTGCCGTCAACCAGACAGTGTCAGTTGGCGACCCCCAGGGGGAGAGCCTTCTCTGTCAGAGCCCCCACCCTCTGGAACGAACTACCCCCAGAGATCCAGGTGATTCCGGATCTCCCCTCCTTCCGCCGCGCCCTCAAGACATGGTTATTTCAGCTGGCAGGACTGGCCTAAGGGGTTTTTTAAATTTGGTTTTTAAATAATTTTAAAAAAGAAAGGCCTATATTAATATTTTATTTTAACCACATTTTAAATTTGTATATTGTATTGTTATTTCGTTTTAAACTGGCTGTAAGCTGCCCTGAGTCCACTAGGAGAAGGGCGGGATATAAATGTGATTAATAAATAATAAATAAATAAATAAAATAAATACTTGGTTGTATACGTGACCACTAAGAGATAAGTCCCATTGAGTTCACTGGACCTTTCATTGGGTAAACGGAATCCTCCTAAAATATGTAACTCATCTAAGGAGCAAAATGTGCTGCATCTGCCATCTTGCAGATTTTGACATCTTTCTCAAGAACGCACTTGAATTACATATTTTTGACTCTGGCAAAGAAAGCTAGAAAAATATTAAGCCTTCATGCTCGATTAAAGAAGAAGGAACATGAATCCCACTCGCATTCCCAGTAAGATTAGTTTATATATCAGGGGATGCACAGATAATCACCATTTCAAAGAACATGTCCAATGGCCATACAGACCTGCTTACATATTGGATAAGAAGATGAGTTCTAAGCAGAGAACATTGCCCTCTAGTAACTAACAGGAAGTGTCATTTTATCCTATCTGTTAGAAGCCTCAGTTTTCCCCAAGATATGAATTATTTATAACACTCATTAGTAAACTGTCATCTCTCCCATACCTGAGAATATGAATTATTTCTTGTTGTTTGGAGTACCAACATAAATAATATTTATAACAGGTAATGTTTAATTTACAAGTTCTTGCAATGATGATTAATATAGCCTATGTTGTATAACAAAAATAATAGCATCCTTGCCACCTCATCTTTAGTAGCCTTTGTTCCTGTTGACTGTCACCACGTTGCCTTTGTCTCAATCCAGTAGACCAACCATTTCCTTGCTTCTTACTCTAATCATATCCAAAGAACCAGTTTTCTGGATTTTCATGTTAATCATAGGAGGTTAATGTTAATCAAAGGATCAGATTAAACTATTTGTTACTCTGGAGTAACAGTATTAATAAAAAGTTTAAGTAGAAAGAATCATAGGCCACACCCTTATTTGTCATGTTTGACATTCTACATCTTGCTGGTCCCCATTGCTGGGTTCATGCTATATTGCTTACCCTATAGCTTTAACTTGCAACAATAAGACCATGATTTGGTGGTTCCCTCAACTGAAATTCTACCCATGTCCTATATCAAAAACATCCTCCAATGGCATGGACAATGCCCTTTTTTTTTCTTTGTTCTTTCCCATTATAACATGAATTCAATTTTTAAAATTCTTTTTAAACATGGGTTGACCTTTTCACCTTGGCCACTAGATGGAAGCAAATAGAGGTTTTTGTCTCTCTTCACTGCCATCTAATGGTCATCCAAATGTGTACCTGAGAGGCAGCAGTTAGATAAATGTAATTTAACAATTGGAGTTTGAGAAAGCAGTTTCTCAGTGAGATTGGTCCAGGAACTACAAATTATCTGAAGCACATAGTGTAAAGGTTAGATAGAGCAGAAAGGGCTTCACTGGGAACAGTCTTGACTGGGAAGTGAATTCAAGATTTGGAAAGGAAAGTTCCAGAAGTGTAAGTGCTGAATGCTTTCAATACTTTCAATGGCATGCTTTAAACTACACGTGAGCTTTCCACTTTCTAAGTTGATTACTACATGGCAGCAAAGTTGTCTGCTTAGTTATGTAATAAATTCATTGTGTGCTTTTACATATATTATGCCAGTCAGGGTTAAGTGAGTTAAACAGATAAACAGTTTCACTTAGTTCCTTTCATTATGAAAGAGTTATTCTTCACAATACTCTGTACGTCCAGGTCCTAGCATCAGGATAGCTACAGAAATCATTGCTGTCCTGGACCAAACTGACTCTGATCCTCTTCATCTAGTCCTCGAGAATGCTATTGTTTGCAGGTACAGTGTCAGAAGATGAAGATTTTCTAATTGCAGGAATCTTCCTGCATTTGGTCCATCTTGTTATTTGACTTCTGACACTATCCTATCTAGTGTATTTTGCCTATTGTCCCTGCTGAAGTCTTGACAAGATTGGCTTGATGGATTTATTCTAGCAATAATATAAAATTGCTGTTTCTTTTTTTATGAACTTTATTGGTTTTTAAAACATAAATCACATAATAGTTGATTAACAGTGTGTTTACCTGGCTGTTTCTTAAGTTAAGGATATATTGACAAGTGAGTTCCAAAATGGTGACCCCACTTTGCCTTTTGATGTGGTCATCAATTTCTGAATTCACATATTCTAGTCATGAAAGCTCTTGAATTTGATTTTGGATTGAATAAAAACTGATCTGATCTTATTCCTATCTTCATAATTCCAGCAAAGATTTTAAGCACTGAGTAGGACACAATGTAAAATGTTTCTCCATGAACTTGTCTTTCTCTTCAATCTCTTGAACATCACTCCCACTCCGTTAGTTTCAGAATTACTTTCATCTTTCAGTCAGGGTTTTTTTGTTTTGGGGGGGTTTTTTTTGTCTTCTGCTGCTACTTAGAAGCAGTGGGAGCTATTAATGCTAAGAGGTATTTCCTTTTCCCTTTCCATCAGAGTACAGAATGCTATTTATCTATCATTACCACAAAACATTCTCCAACTTCACACACACAGAGCAATCTGAAATCTAATGGCTTCCTCTCCTACAATACCCCACTTGTCCTGATTCAAGTTCATCTCTTCCTTTTTTGCTTTTCTTGGTGCCCTCCATCAAAGTTCACCATTCCAAATTTTGTCATGATTTTTTACTGAGGCATAAAAATGAAAGAAAGCAGAGGACAATCGTAAAAGCCTGGAAAAAAAATGATGGTTGCTTTCCTTTAAAAAAAAAAGGAAGAAATAATAAAGGGGAAGAAGCAATACTAATTTAACTCATTTTCATTTTGCAATTTTAAAGGGGATCGGAGATCCAGAAGATGAGAAGGCTCTCTAGGAAAGCTGATAACTGCCCTCCACCCACAGAAAAACAGGCCCAAACTGCAAATACTCATTTGATATCTTCTCTTTAAAGTGCTGCTAACTGTTTCCTTTCTCTAATAGGATTGCAAAGGCAACCTGTTGTGCCCATCTGTGCTGCTTCATAATAAAATTCTGCCTAGATAATTAAATATAAACATTACAGTTACTTACAGCTATGGCCCTTTGTGACTGTACACTGAAAGGTTTTGTTAAGAAATAGTAAATAACCAACTATACATTCTCTCTGACAACAGTTGGCAAATGAAAGATAAATCCTTGTTTTCTCAGATTTTGTGGAATAAAGGAAAAAGCTATGATTTAAAGAAGTCTGCATAATAATACATTAAAGAAACAAACATTATGCATGACACATGACTGGTGACCACATTGTGTATGCTACTACCACATCAGACATTGTAGCATTGGAGGAAAAATCTTAGTATAATATCTGTTCTTTGAACATCACTTTTATCTCTTTTCTTAAGGTCTCACTATCACAAATTCCCCACCAATTACTACTTAATCTTTATTTAACAGAAAATGGCAGGAATAATCTTGGGATCTTCTGCAGTCAAATAAGTGCTTTCCCTTCAGCTACTCCCCTTCTTGTAAGAGAACCATAGCCATATAACTAATTGTTTTCATGGATTGCTTGTAGTTCCAGAAATAATTGCTTGGTCTAGCTAAACCATCAATCCAGTAGGAGTCTTGTTGGATTCTTTCAGTCTTCTTCTCCAAGACTTGCAAAATTTTATAAAGGTAATCTTACAATAAAGTTAGAGCTAGTACTTCTGGTTGTGTTACTTGTCTGGACTACCTTTCAAGGCTGATATGAATGTTTCAGCTAAATACATTTCTCCACCTGGCTCGTCTTTACAGTCCAAGAAATGAGGGAGAGCATCTCCTGAGGTGTTTGCCATGTCCACCTATCTTCTGCTGACTGAACTGCCATTTGTCTAATCTGTGGTCTTCCACCTGTCTCCTGAGGTATTTCCCACATACCATAATATATACAAGTTTAAAACTCTTTAAAATCTTCAGGAAATGCTTTGCTTTTTCTTCCACCAATATCTTAAGCGGTGGAGGTAGGACTGGTACTCCTTATCAAAGTTTTCTCTATTTCCCTCCTTGACGTTTTGCTAGCAAAACATTTTTGTTTATCTAGGGCCTTTATAGCATAAGTTGTAGCTTTATTTGATCATATTTCCTTGCTCTATTTGCCCTATTTTTCTTTTTTCAGAATTTGTACTGTGATTTTTACTATTTGTCATGCCTCCATCCGAGCCTGACTCTGAGGACAACATGGAGTTCCCTGTTGAGGCCCAGGAGGGGGTGTCTGTGGCTTCGGAGGACTGTGGGGAGGAGCAGGCTGAAGTAGGCCAGGGCCCTTCAAGTTTGGAACAGGGAAGGCAGAGCTCAGGCGAGGAGCAAGGCCCCTCCCCACCAGATCCCAGAACAAGGAGAGCAGAGAAGAGGAGGGAACAACGGAGGCAGGCTCACTTGCTCGGGAGGAGAGCGTCACGCCCCACTCCACAAGGCACACCTGGGGAGTAGGATTTAAGGAAATGCTGTGGGGTGGGGCATTTGCCGGGAACAAATGTGAACTCTTGTGATGTGAGCTCTTGTACCTGGACTCTTTGTATTTTGGATCAAGTTTATTTCCTGCTGAGTTCTCCTTGCTGTCCTCAGTTTTGCAGTTTGCAGGTTACAGGCGTTGAAAAGATCATACTTTGTTTGTTATCTGTTTTACTTTAAAGAACTGTTTAACTCCGTTGACTGTTTTATTGAACTTGTGCCAGCATATGTGGGGGCTGTTGGGTGAACATTGGCAGTGCTTACAAAGACAATTATTCTGACCAGCTAATTGCTTTGCCTCCGTTCGGGGCCCTGGGTCATCACACTATTGTAAGCAACTTTGAGCAGCATTTGGTGGAAAAACAGGATAAAAATTAATAGATTAAAAAAAATCATGAAATAAACCTTTTCTCAGGCTTCATTATATTTGTCACCCACAGCCCTCTGAGGAAGTTTTGTCCTCAAATTCAACCTTTTTCCCTTGCTATCCCTTACACTTGGAATAAGGTATCTGAATTATAGTACTTCTTTAATTTCCTTCAAATCCTTCTTCAAAACCACTTTTTTCACAAAGTTCAACCACAGAGTTTCCATAGTCTGTCCTAACCTTCTCCAGCATCTACAGGAGGTCTGTTCGTTACTGACATTATCACTACAACCGATCCTTTAGACCCTCAACATCAGGGTCGTACATATTTTCCCACACTAACCCGTTCGATAGGAGACTCTTCCTTATATATTAATTTTAGCACACACGCACACAAAAAGACAGACAGACAGAGAGAGACAGAGAGAGAGAGACAGACAGACAGACAGAGTCTGTCTCTCTCTCTCACACACACACACACACACACACACACAGAGAGAGAGAGAGAGAGAGAGAGAGAGAGAGAGAGAGAGAGAGAGAGAGAGAGAGAGAGAGAGAGAGAGAGAGAGAGAGAGAGAGAGAGAGAGAGAGAGAGATACACCATCATCATCATCCCCCTTCTATTTTGTGCTCCCAATTACACCTAGGTTCCTTGGAGCAGAAATGTATATTTTGAAGCAAGAATTTTGCACTATGTAAGAAAAAGAAGCTTACCAGAACAGAGATGCGATGTCAACGCTGCAAATACTGTATATTCTTGCTTTGACAATGTGCAGAACTGTCTGGTATTTATATAGTTCAACCAGCAACTGGGAAAGAGGGAGGAGCATAAGGATAGCCCGGGAGAAAGAAACCGGAAGTAAATCACATCTTCCAAGTTGATTGGAAGATGTGAACCATGACCCTACAATAAGGGAGTGGGAAATGCTTGGAATGTATATGCGTAACGGAAGAGAAGCAGACCTAAGCAATTCCACCATGCTGTACTGACGTCTCTGTAACCTTAATAAATGCTTTTAGGAGAAAATATGCCTGAAAGTCCTTTTAAGTGTTTCGTTAATCAGACTCATGACATGCTTATTCAGAAAAAAAGAGTCAGTTCTTCCCTGTCCTCCATGGAAGGGCCCAGTTTCTTCTATCCATCCTTTCCCTTTCCATGAAATCATTCAATCAATAAAGCCGATAAACGAATTGTTAATAAGAATGTTTACTATGAAGAGTAAACAACAGGAAATTTATTGTACTCGATGAGAAAAATAGAACGTCATATTTGAGAAAAAGGTGAGTGGACGATGGAAAAAGTAAAACGACGGGTATAAAGTAAACAGGTTTGATTTATAGTTATACCAAATATTTCGGGAGTTGTATGTAGTAATTTTTTAAGAGATTGCAACAATTTCCTCCAACTGGAGAATATATACTAAAAGAGCATTTTCTTGTTATTTCTGCAATTCTGTCCATACTGAATATGTGTATCTGTATGTGCCCAATTTAACTCATTTTTTTCTTACTCTTTAGGAAGTCTTTTGAAAACATAACTGTGGGGTGCCACAGCCTTTGATTTAATGACATCCAGAGTCCTTGGTCGCCTTTAATTCCATCTTCCTCTTCATTTTCCACAGTCAATGTCATGCACACAAACATCATGGCACTAATTCTATATGTTGGATTGTGCTCTCTTGTAGCCAGACGGACTTGTCACCATTCATCAGTGCCAAGAGAGCTATCTTGTCAAGTATTTATTAGCTTTTAAAAAGATTTGTCTCTTTGTATGAATAAAAGCCATCACTTTTTCATCTGCGTTTGTCAAGATTGCTGCTCTTCACACAGTTATCTGTTTTTCTCTCCTCCCAGGACATATCAGCATTTTGATAGTCAAACATCCATTCCAAGGCTGCCTGCTGAACCATTAACCTTGAGCAACAAAACACTCACTGAAAGCAAATGCTGGGAAACTTTCCATTCTTCCCCATCTTATGTTTACTTAAACAATAAATCTGAATGTAGCCTTGAAATGATGGAACTGTTTTCCATTTCAAACTCCATTGGCTCATATGATAAAGTATTCAAACAATCCTTCCTGCAAACTGTGTCTTCCAGATATGTTGGGTTTACAGCTCCCAAAATACACAGCTATTGGCATGTTGGCTGGAAATTCTGGGTATTTTGGGAGCTATGGTCCCAAGGCCTCTGAGGAACACCAGATTATAAAGACTAGTTTTTCCAGACTAGGAAAAAACTGATTTATACTATAGCCTTCCTGTGAGTAAACTCATACAGAATTAAACAGGTCAAATATACATTTGAAGCTATCCAGTTACTGGGTCATTTAGTTAAGAGAAGGCAATATTTTGAAATCCAAATATCACATTTTTTCTATTGTTTTTGGTAACAAGAACCACATAGAGGGGTGATGATATAACAGTGTCACTCAAGTAAGCAAGGCACTGTTTTTTACTGCTTAGCCCATGTTTGAGGGAGGAAGTAATATTACCCAATAAGATACAAGTTTAACTGGTCTTTTTTTCTATCTTACTAGAAATTATCAGATTGTAACTTGATTTCTCTTTATATGGGTTTTGCAGTTTTCTTCTACTACGCAGGTAACATAATTTGCTATTAAATATCTTTTCCCATATTCCAAGCCTAATGCCTTCTAACTGCTCTTGATCTATTCTACCTGAGCTTCAATAGGGGAAGGAATAGCTCAAGGAAACAATGTGTTGGCATCAGAATAAGATAAGTCTAGAAAAGGAAGATCAAAATCTCAGAAAATCTCTTTTCCCTGATCTACCTTCTCTTCCAAACAATGAGTTTGTTTTTCTAAAGACTTTGTTCATTTTGGCTTTCTTTGTTAGTCTAACATTATGTAGAAGCATTTGACATTTGCTTTTCTTCTAGAATTCATCTTTGTCTAATCATTTGAGCTTTAAGGTAGTCAGAACAAACTCATATTCTGCTGTAACACCAGAGTTACATTTAGTTCTCCCCCAACAAACTCATCCCCTCTGAAACCCAGAGGAGGATATTTCAGTTTGGGAACTGTTTTGTTATTCCCATAAGTTTTAGGAAATGCTAGCCATCTTGGAAAGTAATAATGGAATATTTGGGGAATATTAAGTTGTCTGATCAAGATACTATACCTTGGTGCAACACTATTGAAGTCCACACATCAGGGCACTTAAGTTCCCTAAACAATATTATGTTGCTTTAATACATCTCCTGAAAAAATGATTTCATTATTTCTTGATTTATTGTAATTTGTTAATTGGGGCTTAACAGATTTGGCATGTCCTTCACATATAAGGATAAACAAACTATCTTTTTTTATTCTCTATGATACTTGCAAATTCGCTCTCTCCCATTCCTACACTAGTTTGTATTTTTGGAGTACATCTTGTATAGAATTTGTCCTAATACAGGAAATGTTTTCTTGTAATATTCCTTTTTTCCTCCAGAAGTTTCCTTGATATACATATATGTGTGCATTTTTTATCAAAGAACTGCAGTACACATTTGGAAAAGTACAAAAATTCAAAATTAATAATCAGAATCCTGTTTACATTTTTAAGAATATTAGGCTTGCCTGTATTACAATGCAAAGGAAGTAAATGTCACCACCAGCCCTGCTTCATGATATAAAAAGGTGCCCTAAAATACACTTTCTTGTTGTATATCTCTCTGCATGTGTTTTGTGGCTAATGCATAACAGTTTGTCAGAAGGCAAACTGATGTGAAAAGGGTGCCCTAAGAGAATTAATGGCTTGATAAACTCAAACATAAGACAGGTGAATCACCAAAAAGGAAATATAAATCATGACTGGTGATATAGATGGGAAAGCAGCAGGAGACAGCCTGCCTTGGACACTGAAGGGCACTGAGAGACTCAGTGGCAAAACAGATTGAGGGGACATGCAAGACAGATCAACTCATTACTACTCAAATTAATGAGCCACTCAGTTGCTAAGCAAACATTTTGAATGTTGATTAAATCAACATGGAAGTCCAGCACCATCAATTAAATCACCAGCAGTGGTAAATCACCATACTAGTGGTAACAATGTAATTACTTGAATCTGTTTCGGGAATAATCTACAACATCCAGTGTAACAGCCAGTATGTAGACAGACAGGCAGAGGTCTAGCAGGGCACATCCATGAACACCAACTTGCAGTCAGAAGACACAGTGAAAACTCCTTAATCTCATAAAACATGGACACTCAATCATAGTTTCAAGCTGGAAAACTGTGATCAAGCTAGACCAAGCTAAATACAAAAATGTAGGGAATTCTTAGAGTTTGGCATTCAGACAAATCAGTCCTCAGTAGATACATAGAGATAAACCACATTTAAACCATTCAAAAGGGACGATAAATAAAGCTAAGGAGAAAACAAAGAGACCAGAAAACTGCTTGTCCAACAGCTTGCACCAGATAAGCATGGATCAACACCAGATTAAAAAATCAAGCAGAAAACCACCAAGGAGAAAGCCACAGCCCTATGCCAACACTGGCAAGCTAGTAGATATCAACAGGGAACAAACCCCACAAGTCAGTAGCACTAATGAGGTTATTTAATCAGTTAGGACTGCAAGCAAACAACCAAGCTCGGAGAGAACCAAGGACTCTACAGTTCACCCCTGAATTACATATGTCCTCTTCTTTCAAGTAACGTTTATCCTCCCTTGAAATGCTATCCCATTCTAAATGGAAACATAAGTAAAAACAGTGGACTTTGATATTGATAAATATAGGGAGGGAAAGAAGACAAAACTGAGCATAATCAATTGTAATCTATTACTGGATCAAGAACTGAAAAAAGCACTACTCCTTGATTAGACTGTATGGATAACTTCTAAATTCTCTAAATTCTCAACAAAAACTGTTCCGATCATTTTGGAACCATTCTAATTCGTATAGGATAATGTACTTGGAAGGTCTAGGTCCTTCATGTATTCAAATTTCAAACTGAAAGTGGATCCATAAGACTGAGAACCTCTCCCATGTTATTGATAAAACAAAGAAAAAGGGGGGTTGAAATGTGATTAAAATACCTCTGGTTCATGCATTTGATCCATATGTTTGCTTTATTTTAAAGACCTCCGTCTTACTCAATATACTTTTTCTGATGATTGCTGTCAAAGCTTTGTTATGCATCAAAGACTTGTAAATGCATTTAATGACAATTAAAAATGCTTCTACATTTGGCTGGTGGATCACCTCTTCCCTCTTGTCTGAATTACCCAACTCATTAGACTGAATTAGTGTTTAATAAATGCTGAGTCTTTACTAAGATTGCAGCCATTTAGGAGCCAACATGCAACATTAACTCTGGGGCTAAGGGTAGCTTAGGTCTAATGCTTAAGTATGTTTATCCATCTGGTTGTTTTTCCATTTTTAATTAAAAATTGACTTTGGGATGTCATTTTATGTTAACAACCAACTGAAGGGCTGCCCAGTCATTCTTTAGATCAAAAGGAATATTCATAAAACTCCTTTAAGATTGCATTGGTCATATGACTGTTGAGAACACTTAACAGTGTGTGAGGAACAGTTAGATGGGCCAAGAGCATTACAGTGACTAGAATACAAAAATTACAGAGGGGTAATACATGGTTCTGATTAGTATTGATCTTATTAGTGTCAGTGTTTAGCTTGAATCCATTTTTCCCATTTTTCTGAGTAATTTTTAAAAAGAATTTTGTTATATTATGAGATATTTGGAATCCTATTTCACTTCTGAATAGTAATTGTCAGTCTCATTCCCTTTAAATAAGATACAGATAGTCCTCGAATTAAGACCACAATTGAGCCCAAAATTTTTATTGCTAAATGAAACATTGTTAACTGAGTTTTGCCTCATTTTATGACTTTTCTTGCCACAGTTGTTAAGTGAATCACAAGTTAGTAACACGGTTGTTAAGTGAATCTGGCTTCCCCATTGACTTTGCTTATCAGAAGGTTGTAGAAGGTAGAAGGTGTTCACATGATCCCAGGATACTGCAATTGTCATAAATATGAGTCAGTTGCCATACGTCTGAATTTTATCACATGACCAGGAGGATGCTACAATGGTTGTAAGTGTGAAAAATGGTCATAAGTCACTTTTTCTGTGCCATTGTAACTTTGGTCACTAAATGAACTGTTGTAAGTTGAGGACTACCTGTACATAGTTGCTAAATATAATAACAGAAATTCATTTGCACTACTGTTTATGCAGTCCCTCCTCCCCCAAATATTCAGGGTGACAGATTAGAAGCATGATCTAGAAATTTAAAAAATAGCTGCCCTTGTGGATGTCCTATCTCCCACCCACCCACCCACATTACTCACTATCAACCTAAAAATAGTCTTGAAACCAGCATGGAATCTAAGGGCATTGGGGATAAAAGATGACTTGGGGGAACTGGTGCTTTTCAGCATTTTATCTTTATTATTTTGTTTAAAATTAAAGATATATTTAAAACAAAGTGTTTCTACACTTTGACATGTCTTGCCTGATCCTCTTTTTGTACCTACACGCAAAAGCAGCACAGGGCACTAATGATCACGAAGTGCAGGATGGAGACATTTGCAGTAAAAAGGCGCCATCCTGATCTGGGAAAATGCAGGAGGCACTTGCAGGTGATATCCCATTGTTCAGCAGGGTCGATGCATCACTTCTGCTGTCACTGTAGCGGCCCTTGATACATGAATGAAAGGCTCTTTCAATAGCATTTATAAATGTGCATTAAGCAGAAGGAGATCCTTGGCATTGCTTGAGATCGCAGGCATCAGCAAAAGGCAGGACAAAAAGAAACGAAATGTATCCTGCTATGTTGGCTGAATTCTTGATACCCTTTTCCATCAGCTTGAAGGACTCTGAGAATAAAGGTGAGAGAAGCAAAGGCTACCTGCATTCTTGCTATTTCTGCTTTCATTTAAAAATAAAATAAACATTCTTATACCTTCTGAAATGAATTCTGCAACTGAAAAAAGGCTGTACTTAACTCTCCTCCCACCCACCCCGCCCCCAAAAGAATCAATGAAAGGAATACTAGCATTATTATCTAGCTTTCTTGGCCTAAATTCTTCTGTAAGGTATATATTATCCCATATCTTTTTAAACTATGTTATTGATTTTAATTATTTTATTGACCCAGCCAGATCTGATTCCTTTCCCCGTTTTACAAATGTCCTTAAGTTGTAACTCTTCTGTAAAGTTATTTTTGAATCCACATAATACACCAGAAAAGGCTAAAATAAAATTAGAGAATTGTAAGCTGGCATCACATAAGAATCAAGCCATTTTCTTAGTCTAAGGAACCATGGAGGTGACCTAGGAGAAACTATGCCATGGCAGTTACAAAGCATACAGTACCTTAAACCCAGGACAAAAAGAAAAGACTAGAACGTAACTTAAATTGACTCCACCTTAGCTCTTCAGGATATAAGAGGAAGAGAGGAAAAGTGCTATTAGGTTTTCAAGGTTCTGCTACTATAGCTGATACCAATGGAGTTCCAGTCATTCTTGGAGTGTCTGTTTCCTGACTTAGCCTACCTCAAAGGACTGACCCTTATCATGTTGTCTGATTGAGATTACAACAAGCAGGATTGACCCTGTGAGAAGGAAGTATGAAGCTTGCTTTCTCCAAAGCCCTCAGATTCTTTATTCCTTAACAGGCATGCTGCCTTGGATAGCAGTTACCAACACAATCTTCCCAAGGGATAACTCCCTTGTCTTTCTCCCTCCTAAACTCTGATGTAGGAGACAGAGGGTTCCCAAATTCTCCTACCTTCCTGGCAAGTAAAAATTTAAACAAATGATATGATTAAGTAGCTGAGCCCCTACGCCTAGAAATAGGTGGGGAAAGGCCCCAAGAATTTTGGTCCCAATTTCTTGCTGGGCAATTTGAGACGTAAATATTTAGTTGACAGATAAATTAGTCGGAACCTTGACAGCATGAACATCTGCAACTAGAGGGACCAGCCTTTCTTTCCCCTCTTAGGAGATAGACTAATCTCACAAGAGATACAGAAACATTTTTAAAAACACAGAAGAAAAGCTTTTCACTTTTCAATGTAAAAATCATAAATATACAGTATTCAATGAGCTAACCTGTAGAGCTGCTTGATTTATAACATGCAACAGCTAGCAAAGAGGTGAAAGTAAAAATTCTAAAGATCACAAAATGACACTGATCTGTTACAATTCCCCCCAGGTTCTGAGTTTTACAGATCTCAAAGAATTTCCTATTGTGAATTGTGCATGCAAGCTGGCATCAGAACAGGGAGAGATGCCATCAGAAGGCATTTTACTAGGGCTCTCCAAAACTTGTGATGATGACAAAAGCCCAGCTCCCAAAATGTATACATCAAAAGATTATTTTATAATTTTCCTATTGAAATGTGTTTGTGTGTGCGCGCATATTTATACACACATGCACACACACACATTTTTGGACTTTTCACCTGAGAAAAAAGGCTGTTAGGGGGAAACTTGATAGAAGAATGGAAGAAGACGATGTTGGCATTCAAGGAATCTTATTAGATCAAAGATTCAGCACATATTAAGGAAAATAGGTTTTTATATGTACATAATAACATTATGAAATTTACTCCCATGGAATATCAACCAATTTGCTTGAATTTAACAGGACACTAGAGAAATTCCTGGAGAATCAGCTAGTAAGTAGCTACTAGTCATATTACTCCATGGGTCTGGAGAGAAGGATAATACCCATTAGCCATCATCGTAGCTGACCTACTTCTAAATTTTAGAGGAATCTACCAGCTAAAAATAGACACACTATTTCCCTCAGGATCCAATATTGTTCATATATTCTTGGAACTTGTACTCCTACTTTTAAGTAGCATAGAAAGTGTCAATAGCCTACTTCCCTAATAATAAATAAGGGAAGAAAAGGCAATGCTTCAATAATGCTTAGAATTTCATTGTAATCATATAATTTCTCTTCCCCAGCAACAGATCTTTATAGAATCAGGCAAGCTTATATCTCCAAAATGCTAGTGTGCCACTGAACACTTAATAAATTAAAAGAATAGATTACGAAAATACAAAAAATTAGAATGTATATGTTGCTGCACCTGCTTTATGTAGATGTTTGATTAATTTCATCCTTGTACCTTTGGAGGATGATTATCAGTCTGCCCTGAGTCTTAATGGGCATGAATAAAACCCTTCCTCTTTTCCTCCTTCTTCATAATTTAGTTTGTGTATCTTTCATGTCACTTTCAAATGGTATAAAGTTATTCCAAAAGTGTTTGTACTGAACTGGAAAAAAGTGTAAGGAGTTTTCAGCAACTATTCATTGACAATTTCTCAAGAAATACTCCAAAGAGAAAGTTCTTTCTGCCTTGGGCAATCAACCATTTATGAACATTAAATAAAGAAGCCAAGAGTCACTGAGGAATACGTGCACTGAACTTTTGTCTGACCTGGGTGAAGTTGTCACCCCTGGAAATCAAAACCAGTCTAAATATTCTGTATTCTTCTTTGTCTTTCAACCATCTCTCAATCTCTGAGAGAGCCAAACAGCTTTGGGTCAGAGTCCCAGCTTCTGTACCAGAAAAGATAAGATAAGATAAGATAACCTTTATTGTCATTTTTTTTTACTGTGGGCACAACGGCACACATCAAAAATAAAATTTAGTTGCCCACTCTCAAAGTGAAACACATACATGACACACACTTAAACATACTATGAGCATATGTATAGACCCACACCCCTACATATACGTAGCAAATAAATATTAAATACTGTCCATCTTGAATATATAACGGAAGGAGGAAGCTTGAGAGTTCACAAGGTTAATGCTGTATGGAATGAAACTATGGCTGAATCTGGATGTTCTGCTACGGATACCACGAAGCCTCCTCCCAGAAGGTAACAAGGAAAACAGGTCGTGAAGAGGATGTTTGGTGTTCCAGAAAACACCCATATCACTGAATTGGTAGAACTAGAAATCACTTTCCCTTCCACCAGTGCTAGGATATTGTCTGGCCCCAATGACTTCTTCATCCTCAGCTAATATTTTGGAACTAGCCCACTACAGATCTTTCTTTCAAAAGAAAAAGATGTTGCGGAGGTTGTATGACGCTGTCTTATACTAGATGATTGAGACTTTTGTTTCAGTTAATTTTAGTTTAAGCTGGGCACAAATAACCTTTGGAAATTCTCCACAAAATCTGCAGACAAAGATACTGAGTGGATGGGGTTTCTGTGATTTCTGTGAATTTGTCCAACAATTTCTCAAGAACAGAGGGCATCTTAGCACTGTGAGAAGCACAACTATTGAAAGGGCCTGTAGTGAAGAGGATGAACTTAAAGAAAAGTATCTGCTATCAAGGCAATAATCAGATACATAAATCTTGAGCCCAACCAAAACGTAGTTTAGCCCAAACCAAAAATGCCTTAGATAACACACACACATGCCAATTCTTATAAACATAAAAGAGGGAGAAAAGGAAGTACATTAGACTTGCAAGATTCTCTTACTGTAGCTGTTCCAATAAAAATAGCTATAGATCTGCATGGTGTCTGTTTCTTAAGTTAGTCTACCTTATAGAGTTGACAAAGTCCCAGGGAAGGAGTTTCTTCAGCTATTTTCCTTTGGGATTTAACTAAAGCATGAAAGTGAGCACTATAAATCACTAGAGAAATTATTCTACAGGGAAAGATAGATTTGCACACATAGTTTTTGGCTACCCTATAGCTAAATAAATTCAAGAACATCATATTATACCATAAGAAATTCTTTAAAATTTTCTCCTTTGAAAGAATATCTAAAACAGTTTCATTAATTGAATTAGAACTAGGAAAGGAAAGAAATGCAATCCCTTTAGCCAGCCTTAATTTTTATAAAGATTTAATAAATTCATACTTCTTGTACTTATGAGAATTGGAATGCATAAGCATTTTTGAACCTGCAGTTTTCTTAGTTCTGTGATTCACTTTGCAGTTCAATTTACAGAATATAAGCAAAAAATACCAGTACTATACATCAGATAAAAGTGCAAATACATGTGTTTATTAGGAGGAAATATATACATATGAAAGTTTGAAAATGGATATATATTAAAAAAAATGCATAAAGAGAAGTTACCTCTTTTTTAATTCAGAATTTTGAGAAATTCAATGATACTGAACTTAATTTATTTACCTAATAACTGCGATTCAGATAGTCAATCTAAACAGTATGCAAAATATAAAATTAAGCAATGTTTCCTCCCCACCTTTGGCCTAAAACAGATTGTTATGTAAATGCAATATTTTAAAATCTTTAATTGGAGATTTCTAACCTACAATTAAAATCCTATCCCCCCAAAAGGTGCTAGTTTTCAGTTGAAAAAAGCAACCTGGTACCTTGATCCTTGTCTAATTCCTAAACATACATTAGCTCATAATTGCTATAAAAAGCACTCTAATTTTCTTCTCTGTCTCTCTCATCAGATTGAATGAATTTGAAAAAGTTCAGGAAAAGCAAAAGAAAATTCCTTTTTCAAAGAAATTGGAATTAATTAATTAATCAAATTTAGATAACACCCATCTCACTCTCAGGACAGTGTACAGGGAAAAGCAAAAAACCACAAAGAAACATGATACATACCAAGTTCAGTAAAATGGGACCCAAGTAAAAATGCAAATAAAATAAGTTAAAAGTTGAAAGGCGACAGAGTGCCTTTAGGACTTTAACCACGTTTACATGCCCCTCTTTGACACCCATACAAGTAGGGAGAGCCAGACCTTCACACTCTTCTGAAAGGCCAGGGAAGTATAGGCTCTCTTCACCTCGGGGGCGGGGGGAAGAGTGCAGACAATAGGAGAGAAGGCTTTCTTCCTGGATTCTGTCAGTCATAATTCTTTAACCGACAGAGTCTGTAACATACTTTCCTTGCATGACCAAGTGGGATGGGACAGTGGGATGTGAACAAGACAGTTGGTCAGGTAACCTAGCTCCAGTCTATGTAGGACTTTAAAGGTTCTAACCAGCACCTTGAACTGGACCCAGAAGCAAACCAGCACCCATGCTCATATAGCAAATGTGTTATTATGGAATTCATGGCTATAAATATATGATTATATTATCAGTTCTAGATAAACTTGAGAAAAGAGAGGACTTTAGACATCAAAGTCAACTGCTTGATCAGTGCAAGAAACCAATTTTCCCCCAATAAGAGTCTCAATAGTTTTAAAAAAGAACAAGTAAGCAAATGGAAATCACAGAAATTTGGATTAAGATTTCTAAAGGAGCATTTTCAGTAACATTGACCACCAGAACATTGACCACCAGTTTCATCCTTATTGAGAATTGTCAGACGTTGGTAGTCCATTATTACTCTATGGAGTTCAAATCCTACAGAAAAATTGGACTCACAGACTTTCATATTTAAATGACTATTCACAGTGCCTAACTTTAGGAGCTAACTGGGTCCTGGTGGTCAGTGACTTGCAAGAAGAGATATATTATACAAAGACTGTTAGAATGGAATATACTTAAATCTTCCCTTAAAGATCTGGCTACCCACATCTGATGATTCCCAGTGCTTTTTTTCTTAAAAAAAAAAAAAAAAAGGTCCCAGAACTCACACATGTCATACAACCCGCCTTCCCTACCCTACAAGGTTCCATCTAAAAAAGGTGCCGGAACTCCATTCTGGGCATTCTATGAGAAAAAAAACCCTGATGATTCCTAATAAGGATGCAACTGGTAACATGATGCCCCGGAAGTCAATGTAACTAAAAATACTACACAAGAAATAAACTGTGAAAAAATAGAGAAACCACCCTCTTTCCATAGAAAGAGATGAAAGTCATTGAAGTGGAGTCATGACATAATGTAGATGTATGTATCTCTGCTCTAAAAATAAAGGGAAGGTCAATTGTATATACCATTCTAAAAAGTATATGTATAAGGATGGTAAAATAAAAATAAATTTTCATTTGAGCCAGCCTCAATTTCTGTTGACTGCATGGATTTTTCTATTGTTTTCTTGGCAATAGCAATAAAAGTGCTAAGAAATGTTCTCATTTAAGCAATAGAACTTTTTAGTTGACTTTCATTAACTATTTTATTAAAGGAAATGAGACTCTTCATTCAACTAGTTCTTCTAATCACCCTGCCATTTTTTGGCTTTGAGAAGAAACAATCACATTCAAGGAGCAAATTAGAAACCTCTGAATAAGGGCTAGAGTATGTCACAGGAGAGACAGAAATGGTTGATATGCAGTATTGAGAATACATGTAATCTAACAAAACAGAGAAAGGTTTGAGGGGACATCAGATAAGTTAAGATCCTAGACAAATATTAAAGATTGTCCTATGAATCCCAAATGCTAAATGGACTGCAGTACAACTTCTATTCAAACAAATATTTACCTTTAAGCCCTATTTCCTACTGTTGATCAGGGATGGGCCTTATACTTGGCAAGCAATATACTTGGAAGTATGAGGCAGAAGCCATCCTGGCTCCTGATATTCTGCTTAGCTGATCCAATAGGATGCAGAAAATAATCCACAGTGACCTATCAATTGCATTAGTGCCAGTGAAATGTAATGACATATACAGTGTGATGTTGCTCCACTGATCAAGGCAGTTGTGGTCCAATACTATAGCCCCACAGGAAGAACTTCCACTTTTCTGAGGTCACTGCAATGTAAACCATGTATCCCACCTCTAAGCAATGGTAGCTTACCAAGAAAAGTTAGATATAGCATCTATTTGCCCACATACAGGGAGGACCTATGTGACAGAAAGCATAGAGGAGTGGAGCATGGATTGATTCATCTAGAAACCCCACTGGAAAACTTTCATCAACAACTTTCATCACCATTATCAAACTTTCATCTCCTAAGCTTCTAGCATAAACGGATCAACCAATTTTGGAAACCAACTGCTAGTCTTCATTGGCCCTGTTCTAATATGACAATGCAATTTTGATGTTCTCAAGTGGGAGTGCATACATGCTTCCTTTAAGTTCAACCTACACTGAATCTTAGGGAAAGAAAATACCACTTAGTCTTGCATTAACTAAATCCCTCCAGATCCACTCTGGAGCTAGATGATAAGATAAATATTAGTCATGATCAGTGCTACCTCCAAATTTTGCAAAATATCATAAGCAAGCAAATGGGTTAACAAATGTTTTACTCTCCAATACACTGAAAATCAGGGCCATAAGTTACCCACTTTGATAAAAACAACAAGAAATGCATAGCCAATGCATGATATCTATAGGATAGAGCTTCCATTTAATACAGGTAGTTGTGGGTCAGCTTTTCAAGTCAGAATTCTTTTGTGTTTATGTATGTGCCTGAAACTGTAGCTACAACCAGGAGAAGCAATTGAGTTTGGTTTCTTGACTGCATCAGCAGGATCTCATTCTGCTTCTAATTCTAAAACAGTATTAATAATGTATTACTAGTGGCCTGAATATGATCAGTTTTCATTTTATCCACTGGTCTCCTCCATTCTTCGTCATCATGGGCAGACACTCAGGGCCAAACAAAATGTGCTGGGGGCATTCACTATATTTAACTAATTCAATTAATTCAATTGAATTCAAGTTCTTCCTACAAATGATCGTTTCTGTTATTTGATCTGCCAACTTTGATAAATCCAGAAAACAGCTTTATACCAGCCCAAACTTTGTGCCCATCTTGTTGTACTGATTTGTTGTAATTCCCAAGCTCTCATCCATTTTCTGAAGATACCAAGGAATAACTTGATGAACTGTTGCATGCAAAGTAGATGCTCAACCATATAAATATTTCTTCAAGCCCCTTTGCTGATCATTCTGGAGGAACAGAAGCTGTTGAGAACTGAAAAGCAGAATTGGTACTGGGAAAAATAAGCCAGTGAATAAACAGCTTGGGTTGCAGCAACTACAATGTTTTTTATATCATTCCATGGGCAAGGGCAGAAGCAGGGGGAAGTAAATGATGATCCATGCAGGATAACATCATCATTCAAAAGCTATAACTTATGTACTTGCATCTGATGTCATGATGCAAATACATATTTGTGGCATTCATGTGGTTCATGGATGCCATTGATTCTGACTCCAGATTTATGTGATTGCTGTGTTTCTCATATTTGTAAAGTGTTTTTGTAGAGTTGTACACCTTACATATCTCATATATGTATTTTAAATATTTTTTTATTTGAAAATATTTGATGTAGAAAACTGGCAGGACTGACATCAGACGCTGGCATCATCTGGTAGCATCTATGACATGGGCTCAAAAAAATCCACTACTCCTCCTATTATGAAGATTATTCATAGTTACTTAAATCAGCAAGTGAAGCCATTTTGAAGATTGCTCTGGTGCCAGAAGTGCAGCTACTGAGGATGGGAACGGATTATTCCTGTGGCTAAAGAGATGTGTTTTTATTTATTTATTTATTTTATTTATTTATTACATTTATATCCCGCCCTTCTCCTTGCGGACTCAGGGCGGCTGCCACTCACCCAATATTTGGGAAGATAGTAACAAGTCATCTCTTTCCAACTTTTAAAAATTAATTATTTATTTTTTTAATCTTGGTCTTGATTTTAAACGCATTAAGTCAGATTAAAGAAAGATCATAATCAGGAAAATCTATGTGGTCATGAGAAGTTAAAAACAACTAGATGGCACATGATCAATAAAGAGCCTTAATTTCTCTGGTTATACAGTTTTGCAATAAACACAATAAAAATATCAAATTTAGTAATAAACAAATAAATGAAACTTCTTGCCATTTTGCATTCCCATCTCACCTCCTCCCATATCCAATATCTTTGCTACCCATAAAATTCTAATAACAGCAGACATTTTGCTTTCCCCAGTACCCTAGACTCTCCAATTTCCTCATCTTGCGGTAGTTCTTTGGCTGTTAATTCATTGTTCTATTGGGCTTCATAGCAGTTGAGCAACCAGTTGAGCAACCAGTTGAATCCCACCAACAGATAAGTGCATCCTGAAAACCTCACTATAATGCCAACATCCATCGTAGATTTACATGTACCCTTATGCCATGCCATATGTAACATGACCTTTGCTAATTTTAAAAAGCTGAACAGAGTCAAGCCTGGTTAATATTTGGATGGAAGATTACAGATTATTCCAGAGCTCTGGGGCAGACTGAAAATTCAGTGACCATATAAAATGACAAGAGCATACCATTTTTGTGGTGTGTCAAGAGCTAAATAAAAAGCTGAGCTCAGTGTTAAAGTTACTAAGAGATGGTCAGTGTGCAGAAGAAGTAAGAAAGAGATCATAGTGGTGAGTAAATGATGGTGGTGGTGGCAAAATGCTCTTGCATCTCCAGGTCTTTAAGAGTTGCACCAAAGCAGAGCCAAAGGCAGGCAGCTGCAACATGACACTTGGCCCATTTAAGTTTGGGCTTTCCTTGAAAGGAAGCATGTAGCATTTGTATTAAGTAAAAAATAAGTTGTTCTGAAAGAAAAGTCACTAACTCCTTCCTGGACCACCAAGTTCCAGTCCTTTAGAGTTACTTATTCTTGGGCCCAAACATCTAATTCACTGAATCCCAGAAATACAGGAACTTATTCTAAGATTTTTTAAAAGAGTAAAGATGTCTTTGAATTGAGCTCAACCGCTGTCTCTACATGGACATACCCATACAATTTTCTGGGCAGGATGTCTGATCAGTTCTC
>NW_015386540.1:2438079-2439427 GCF_001527695.2 Protobothrops mucrosquamatus
AAGGAAAGGAAAGGAAAGGAAAGGAAATTTTATTTGTGATTAAGGAATCTGTTGAGCAAATGGTCATTCATGCATCCTGGCTATATAACATGCTCTGGATTCACATCACAAGCTAAGCTATAGAAATCTTCCTTAAAATTAAATACACTTGCCATATTTTGGAAATGTAGGGACTAAATCTTAACCAGGCTTAACCTGATTAAGCCTGTTCATTGAATATAGTCATGGAACATCATAAAAAACGCATCACTGGTTGGCAAAATGCCTGAATAAGAGCATACCAGCTAAGAGAGAGCAACTTTTTGACCTGCTAGCCCACATACCTTTGAACTCTGCATGATGTGGGTCTTTCATGCACTCACTTGGGGACAACAGGAAAGTGTGTATGAGGACAAAAATGTGAGTGCATAATGGCTGGATTCCCACGTTGCACAAGTCACAATTTTAATTATAGATTGTTGAATAAACATAATTGGCTGATCTCATATAATCCAGTCTGTAAATATCTCCAGCCATCATGACCATTGCTGAGCATTCTGGGAGCTGGGGAAGGCTGAATTATCCCATAAGCCATAGTTTACAGTCTTCACTGAATTCATGCAAAGGAATCTCTGGAAAGCACTTGGGTTTCTCCTTGGTCTTTACCTTGCAAAGAATATCTGTTTTGCCTTCATAGCAGCCCTCCAATGTAGATTTAGGTGAAAAAGAACAGGACACACAAAATCAATGAAAGAGTTTTATTCAAAACAAATGTTAAATTTCCATCCATCTACATTTCTCTTTTCCCGTCTTTGCCCTGCAATACAACAATACATGAATTATTGACTCTATATCTAAGCAGACACATATACTATTGCAATATGTGAGGCTTGTATTTTTGTTTTTATCATCATAAAAGACAGTGTATCAATTCAAGTCAAGGTAAAAAAAATCTTATATGTGAAACATGTAGGATATTATAGAGGTACCTAGGAATTGTCCATGGAGAACCGACAATTGCAACATAATAGGGATGGATGATTTTAGCCTTGTCTTTTTATAGATCTAAATCCTGAATCGTATTTGTTCATTTAATGCTTTATCTAGTCTGAGTGATAATATTGCCTGAAGTGCAAGGCCACAATGTGCCATATCAGAATCAATTTGCCTCCTCAGGGATGAGGAAAAACCTATCTAGTAGCATGAGGTTATCCAGAGACTCAACCCAAAGAATTTGCTTCAGCCAAAACCTGAGACAGCTCCAAGGGAAATGTGCTAATCTCTAGTCAAGCAAGGGCATTTGAACTTGAGTAATGGACATGGAGTATAGCTTTCAGAAGCTTAAACTGTATAGCCTCTAAAGTAGGGA
>NW_015386540.1:2439821-2467714 GCF_001527695.2 Protobothrops mucrosquamatus
CAACATGGAGACTGCTTTAGAAAGAAGGTTGTAATTTATTGAAGAGGAGAGCCAGACAGAAAGATGGCTCTGAAAAAAAAAGTGACCACCTGGAGCAGAGTGGTGGGCTTTTATACCTTCTGGGGCTCTTGAGGTTGTTTCCTGTTTCTGTTTGAGGTTTTGTATTTCCTGTGTCATGTACTTTGACCTGAGTCTGAGTGTGCCCTTTTGGTATTCTGATGGTGGTGGGTTAATCCTATTATATCCCAAAGGTCATATCCTGCTTCCCTGTGGCTGGGGCTGATGACTGTTGGATTTTTGGTGTGAGAGATTGTTGATTCTAGGGATCTTTCTTTCTAATCCCAGCTTCCTGAACCAATCTTTCTGACAAGATTATCACATCTGCATTTCTGCAGACCTGGTTTCTGTCCAGGGCAGAGAGACTGGGGGGGTTGGTTTCTGCCTTTAAAATCCTTTGGGGAAATATATTCTGCCTTTTTAATATTTCCCAAAATATTTCTTTCTCTGGATTCTTCCCACAAAAGGATATACAAGAAATCCCCAAATCCACAATTACTGTAGTCCCAATGAGACTAACTGCTATATGCCTAACCAGACAAATTATTTGTAATTTGCTAAGCTGTTGCAATGTGCGCAATATGAAATTGCAAAGTAGATGGTTTTACATGTATATTTAGAACATGAGCATTGTAACCGTGGGAAATGAGGAACTGAAAGCAAAAGATGGATGAAGGTTTCAGATGTACACGGGTGTATGTGGAAACTGCTGGTCAGCAAGAAAGAACAAGGAATTGGTTTTGCAAGATAATGACTATATGTGGGTGGTCGTTAGAGTAAAGGTATAAAAATGATAGCTCAGGACTCGCTCAGGGCCATTGGCCTATAGCTGTCCTTTGGAGTTGCTATGTCAGTGGACCTCATTGCAATGAGTTATTAATGTAAGTGATGTTGGGTTATTATGCTTGCTATGTTCCAAATTATTAGCAAAATAAACATCTGAATCTTAAAGTAAGAATTATTGTTTTGTGTTGCTGTCTCTTGTCTTTTTCATTTGGTTTTTTCCACGACAATAGTATTATAATAATACTTGCAATCTGAAATAATATTTTCTCAAGGCTACCATCTCTTTAATTAGCGATCTCCTATTTGCCCATTTATTTTTAAGGGGGAAGCTAGTTGTTTCTTCTTCTATTGTCCTAATTCAAATTCCTGAATTGTCTTTAAGTAATTGTTTCTCCCGCTCCTCTTGCTGAGTTCCTTTAATTATTGTTTTTTCTGTGTTTCCTTCTTCTTTTGAGCCACAGGAAATGAAATTGTGATCTTAACAAGTAGGCTAGGGGGATATGGCCATTATTATGATGCGACTGACAATAGCAGTTCCTAGAACACTGGGACCGATGCAACTTAAAAGAAAGAAAGCAATCAGTTGCTTTAAAATGGGAAGATATTTTTAAAACCAGTGCAGTGGCAAAAAGAACTTTTCTGAAAAGAGCTTACTTTTCAGTATAAATATTGCTTATTCCTTGACAGCTTTTAATATGTGGCAAAATATTAAAGCCGGGCAACTGCACACAAACATTGCTAAACTGAGTCCTACTTCCCAATAACCCCAAACTCTTGAATGACTATTGGCTCTTTGCACAGCTAATGCACAAAGATCAGCAAAGTGTTCTTAAACACATTTGTCTAAATGGTGCCACATTAAAGGTGCCTGTTTGAAGGTCCCTTACAGGACCCTTTAATATGTGAAAATCTAATGGGCAGCTGAAACAAATCAGAACATGGGCAGAAAAAGTATATCCATAGCCCACAGCGAGGGGGCGCAGTGGCCTAGCAGTTAAGAAGCTGGGCTTGTTGACCAGCAATTTGAGACCCAAGCACCGCACAACAAGGTGAGCTGCCATCCTTTTTGAACAATGCTGGTTCCCTTCGCTAGGAAAAAGAGATGAGCACCTATCCCTAGAGTCAGACACAATCAGAGGGAGGAAATCTTTACCTTTCTTTAACTCATAGCATTTCTGACTGAAAAAAGGCTATAGTTCCAGAGCATAAGATTACAGCTTCAATCTTTTATGCAGTTATTATGAGTGCAAAAATAAAAGCAATTCGTATACAAATGTATATTTGTACACCTAAGGTACATGAGAAATCTTGGCCAATCACAGATTTCAGATGCATAGAGAACACCACATAATCTACACCAGGGGTAGTCAACCTTGGCTCTTTTATGACTCGTGGACTTCAACTCCCAGAATTCCTGAGCCAGCTGTGCTGGCTCAGGAATTCTGGGAGTTGAAGTCCACGAGTCATAAAAGAGCCAAGGTTGACTACCCCTGATCTACACATTCATACTAACATTGGATTCAATTCCTAACTTACTGAGGCTACTCAGTTCAGGATCAGGACATGATCAGTACTAACCCAGTCATTATTTTAAGTCAAATATTAGAAAGTATTTTCCCCAATCAGTCTTGCAAGCAAATGAAACCCAAAAAAAATTTAAGAAATAAATGTGGTGGCCAAGTCTTAGCCGTCACAGAACGCCCCTCTGAAACACAATGATCTTCAGTGCCAAAGTCTCCCTCCTCTTCCCCCACCTCTTCCCCCACAGCTTTCCTGTCTGGTCCTTCTCCAGCCCTCCCAGGAGTCTTCTGATGCAAGGACACCCATCAGGAGAGAAGAATGTGTTAAAGTCTTTGTATTCTCCAAAATTGTGATCTTTGACCTAATTAGCATGACTGAGTACAGGTAGTCCTCCTCTTACAACCAAACTGGAGGCCAACATTTCTATTGCTATGCAAAACAGTTGTTAAGTGAATTTTGCCCCATTTTATGACCTTTCTAGCTATGCAAAACAGTTGTTAAGTGAATCATTGCAGTTGTTAAGTTAGTAAAACAGTTAAGTGAATCAGGCTTCCCCACTGACCTTGCTTGTCAGATGGTTGCAAAAGGTGATCACATGATCCTGGGACACTGCAACCATCATACATATGAACCAGTTGCCAAGCATTTGAATCTTGATCACATGACTATGGGATGCTGCAACAGTCATAAGTGTGAAAACCTGTCATAAATCACTGTGTTCAGTGCCGTCATAACTTTGAACAGTCACTAAATGAACTGTTGTAAGATTCAACAGTATGCAGTAATAACAGTGTGTCACTTGTCCTTACCGGAATGTGAGTTGACAAAGCACCCGAAGACTCTGTTTACTCATGAAATGACGGTTTAATCAGGAACAAGCTTCTGACGTTAGCAAAGACCTTCAGCCTGAGGCTCTTTACAAATAAAGTTTACGCTGGGAGCTACTGCCTCCCAGCGTTATTTAAATACACTCCCAAGTTCACCCCACCCTCCACCAAGCGACACCACCACACACCCCCGCCTCCTACATCACACCCTCCTATTCCCCAACCAGCATCTTTCAGTCAATTGCCCCATTAGTCTCTCCGTCTGGAACCTTCCCGCCGACGCCTTGTGCTTCTGCGGTGACGCCCTGTGCTCTCCGGGCTGCCGCCCCTCAGCTGATTGTCAATTACAGCTGCTCGTCGGCTTGCTGATGGCGTGCGCATGCGCATCGTTCCTTCTGCGCATGCGCGGCATTCCCGGCATGTTCGTCATTATCCTCTGCTACTGGGGACGCTCAGTAGCATCGGAGGCTTGCGGAGGCTTGCTGACTGCGGTGCTGGTTCTCCCCCTCCTTGTGTGTCGAGCCCGGGAGGGCTTGACAGTAAGTGGTTGACTGGGTTTAGCATGTTGTTTGAACACAAGTCAGTCTGAGAGGGAGATGGGTGGTACCTAATGATAAATACTCCCTAAATGTACCACTAGGTGACATGATTAGCAGGTGCAAAGATGTCTGTCTACGTGCGTAGCGTGTATGACCTCACTTCACTACATGTATTCATTTAATGAGTGGAAGGAGGAGGATCTGAGCACTGAACAGCTCTTCAAGATCTTTGTCCAATCCTAAATTGACGTTACTGTTACCTGAAGCAATAAAGCCCAGTGATATTTATCCCTGGTAGAATTTACCTATTCACCTTCATGACTAGGACAGCTGTTTAAAAAAAGTAGACTGGGGGCTCCCCCTAGTGCTTGCCAGACAATGGCACACAAAACTTTAAATTACTCAAAACAGAGGTTCTGTTTCTACTTTTTTTAGCTGTAGCATATTTTATATTCCACAATCCAGAAGCACAAAAAGAGAACAAGCTAAAATGGGAGGATCGTTAGAAAAAGACAAAAATACTGCAGGTGCAGAAAATCGATCATACAAAAGAAAATGTAATGCATTATCTTGGCAAAAATATAAAATAAGTAACAGTTTAAAATTAAGCCAATTTTTCCATATATTTGGTGGATGAATGATGAATTAATTTATTTCCAAAAAATACTTCAGTGCACTCTAACCTATTTGTTCGCTTTGATTCACAGCATGTAGTTATGACAAAACAGCCTATGTTGTAACATTGAACAACAGTTTGGAAGAGGAGAGAAATTTGTACAGTCTTAATTTTAATACTGACTTAAGTGATTTTGTTTGTACAAAATCCATATAACAATAGTAATAGCAGTTAGACTTATATACCCCTCCATAGTGCTTTACAGCACTCTCTGAGCAGTTTACACTGTCAGCATATTGCCTCCAACAATCTGGATTCTCATTTTACTGACTTTTGAAGGATGGAAGGTTGAGTCAAATTTGAGGCTGTCAGGATCGAACTCCTGGCAGTCAGCAGAGTTAGCCTACAATACTGCATTATAACTACTATGCCACCACCAAATGAGAACCAAAAAGCAGTTGTGCATTTAATTTTGCAAATACATACCAATATGTACATCCTTTCAAATGCTGACATGCAGACCTCCAGTTTGATGCATGCACACAGATGCATATACATAAATGGGGTGCTTATATATATTTAGATTAGAGAAAACAACACAATCACATTACATTTCAATGATTGCTTTAAAAATGTGTTTGTTAGATAAAGGGAGTACAGAAATGTATTAGGATATAGGCAAAGATGCATTTGTCTGGATTTAAGAATTTGCAGACTGTTGCACAAATGAGAGGAAATGAATAACATAGTGGGGAAAATGAGAAATTGCATAATAGTTGAAATTTGTCCTCCCCTGACTATAAATCCCTAATCCTAGTACAATCCATTTGGACAACAGAATTGGCTAGCTGGATAATACATCATAGATATTAACACTCATTCCCTGAAAGTGAGAGAGCCATTAGTAAGCTTGATGAGGAAAGGACAAGATGAATAAATAAATATTTATGGTAAAAATGGAAAGTTAAAAAAAAAGGAGCCAGATAAATGAAGACAGAATTTGTTGAATAAGCATAGAATGGTGACTGAAAGCTTGGGTGTCTTTAAAGCCTGGTTGCGAAATATGTATTAAATTAATATGTATTATATTAAAACAAGCTTGGAGAACAAACCACAGCCAAAATCTAAAACCTAAGCTACAAATATTTCCTATTATTTCAAAGTTATATGGGCGTAAACCTGATTTTCCACCAAAGGAGCAGTTAACAAACATATTGATTTAGATCCAACACATCAATATATAAGAAACCAGACCATTCGAAGTGCCAGTCAACAAGAGAACCAATCAGCTGCTCGGAATTCAAATATAGCTCCAAACAACTGGCACACAAGATGCTTATGAGCTAAAGAGAATAGGAAAATCCTGCTGATGATGTTACCTAGTTTAGTAATGAAATGTTCAGGAATTATATTAAAACAAGCTTGGAGAATAAACCACAGCCAAAATGGGAAATGTGTGTCTATGTACCATATGTATGTGTATGTTTAGGCTATAAGTTGTCCTTGACTTACAACAGTTCATTTAGTGACCATTCAAAGTTAAAACAGCACTGAAAAAAAGTGACATGACCATTTTCACATTATGACTGTTGCAGCATCCCCATAATTACGTGACCAAAATTCAGATGCTTGGCAATTGACTCACATTTATGACAGTTGCAGTGTCCTGGAATCCTGTGACCTTCTGACAAGCAAAGTCAATGGGGAAACCAGATTCACTTAACAACCATGTTACTAATTTAAAAACTGCAGATTCACTTAACAAATGTGACGAGAAAAATAGGGCAAAACTCACGTAACAAATTTCTCACTTAGCAACATACGTAAATTTTGGGCTCAATTGTGGTGGTAAGTTGAGGACTAGCTGTGTTTTTATCCTGTCAGTTTCTGAAGGCATACAGGTTTTAAAGCAAACTAAATCAACATTCCAGTTAATAATGTAGGTAGCTCATTTCTAAGAAACATGGTTGCCCTTCCTCCATCAGTGCCCAAATGCTCTGTAAAAAAAAAGAAAAAGGTCTCAGAAGGCAGGCTGGTGGTTGTATTTTGTCATGGTGGAGGCAGGCTTCAAAGAGGATTGGCAGCCATTGAGAAGGCATTTGGGTAAACTGCCAGCCATTCCCATTTAAGAAGGTAAGTAACTAGAATTCCAGCTCCTTTGAACAGCTGGAATTCTAGTTACTTACCTCCTTATCCTTCCTTGTCTTTTAGCTAAAAGTAATGCACACCCAGAGATCCATTGTGGAAATCCTGGTTCATTTCAAGCAGTTTAAGTGTTTCTCTAGATAGGATTTGTTGAAGCTAAAAGTCTGGCAAGGCTCATTATCTTGAGCAGCTCAGTAGATGCATTGCTGCTATTGGGGTGAGGAGGGGAGGGAAAATCAATAACTAGTCCAGCCAAAGGCACTTATTCCACCAAAGAATTTTCAGTGCAAACCTCAGCAGACTCATTATCATGACAATTACATTCTAAAAGCCGAGATTGTGTTTGCAGGTTACTGGACAGTTAAAGACTTGATGTCACAGTGTGGCTAACTGCATTTTCAGCGGTTGACCCCAATGAATTGGAGTTTTTCCCCAATGAATTTGGAGAAGGAGATGATACATCTTGCAGGGTGCAATAAGAACTGTCTTTTAAAATGTGTGTGTGTGTGCTTCGGATTCAATTTTGCCATAACATAATTGCATAGGTGTGCTGTTTTAGGGGTGAAAGATATCTAGAGCCTTTGAGGAGTGGCAGATATATAAATAAATAATTCTGTTTATAGGCTTGGTAGCATATTTCTCGGTAACTGAAATATATGTGCACTAAAATATCCATCAGGATATATTATTACAGTATGCAGCTGCATAAATTATAATACAGCATTCAGACTCTGTAGAAACAATATAGATACTTTTCTCACCAATTTTAATGTACAATACTATCCACAAAGTGTATCAAATTGTTAAAACTGTACTGCTAATTATGATTCACCTATGATCATTAAAGAAAATAGCATCTTAATCCAGTCTGGCTTTTCCTATTTCTGCATGCCTTAGTTGTAGGCCACCAACATCTACAAATATTGTCAGCAAATTGTAATTATTAAGGTGACAAAAGGGAAAATATTAAATCAATGACTGAAGCATAATCCCATTTTTCCCTCCTGCAGTAAAAATGCCAAAAGTTTTAGCTATGCCTCTTAGGAAAAATGTTTTTACTCCTTGATCATTTTTTATTACTTTCATCTGCATTAAATACACTCCTCCAGGAAATAAAAAATATCAGCATTACATGTTATCAAATGCACACGCAAGCTTTAAAACCCACTACAACCATAAATTGCAAACTTTTAAAAAAATATTGAAGGTAAGGATTATATGAAAAACTGTCCAACTATACCAATAAATGAGGAAACTTTTGACATGTCATTTTGGCAGAATTTTAAAATATATCTTGATCCTGCACTTAAGAATACAAGTCATTTTTCCAAGAGCCAGAGAAAATTACACAATGTTTTATAAAAAGAATGCCAGGCTTTGCTCTATTACTTAGATTATTACCTTTGCAAGGCATTTTCAAGCCAGCAATTTTGAAGGTTTCTTGGCAGCTACAGAAAGATTAGTCTTCATAAAACAGATTGACATGCCAAATCATGTGCCAGCAATGGAGTGGTACAATGGATTTCATAATAAAAATCAGAAAATTGCACCCTAAAATTAGGCTAACCACTTTGTATAGATTTTTCCTTTTGCAATTAAAAAATATTTTCAGAGGGTTGACATTTCAGAAGCTTTCAAGGCATAGGAAAAAAAATGTTACCAACAAATGTCATATTGGGAAAACTACTCTTAGGAAAGCATTAGTTCTCAAAAAGATACTGCCACAGTTGGAGGACTAACAGAGGGGATTTGATCTGCTGTTCCAAAGGTTAAGTCTGTGTATTCTTACATTACTGGCATTTAGATTAAAAAGGGAAGTGACAAATTCCTCTTTTCTACAAAGACTGAGGGATACTGGATAAATTGATTACAGTTAACTGATAACTATTTCTATTTGGACTTTGATTGGAAGATAGGCTTATTCTGGAGACTGACTCTATTACAGGGGTCCCCAATCTGTGGGCCACAGCCCACTACCGGGCTGTGGCCTGCTGGCTACCGGGCTGCAGGACAGGGTGGCCAGTATGCGCACACATGTGCACACACACACACACACACACTCGCGCTAGTGCTGCTGCTACACAAACGGGGCACCACATGGTGAAAACGGGGTGCTGCATGGGAAAAATGGACCACTGTGTGGCAAAAACAGGGCGGCGTTAGCACCCGTGCAGCAAAAACAGCACAGTGCTAACGAGTGTCACACAGGTGCTAGCACCACCCTGTTTGCATTATGCATGCTTGCAGCCCCATTTGTGTGTGCACATGCACATAAAATGCTTCCCTCTCCCTTTCCCACCAACCAAGTAAGGTTGGAGACCTCTGCTCTATTATATTTAATTAAATAACAATTGATAAGAGATGGCTCTAAGAAACAAACATGGATATTTGATCCAAGATGAAGTATTTATAACTTTTGACAGACTTGGGATAAATTAGATGTTGTGGTAAACCTTCTGTGAATGGATTACAATAAGAGTTTGTTAACATAGAGTTTTGAAACTTTAATTTTGTTTTGTTTTAGTAGTATTATTCTTCCTGCTAATTACTTTGTCACTAACATAACCTACAGAAGACAAATCAATAATTTAAAAAAAATTGGGAGGACCCATTTCACAAGGGATGGGAACTAACGTTTTAGTAACCTATTAATCAATATTCCGCTAGAATATTATATGTATATGTGTTGGTCTTTTTTTAATGCACCTTTTTCTTTTTTAATGTTTTGATTGTTTTGTGTTTTTCTTTTTTTCTTTTGGATTGGTTTTTTTGGGGGAAGAGTTTTGTATTATGAGTTTTAATTTTGTTTCAAACAAAATAAAAATATATTTAAGGAAAGGAAAGCATCAGTTCTTGGATCAAAAAGACAGCATGATAGCAATAAGAGGTTGGATTCACATAAACCCTAAATCAATTTAATAAAACACATAATATGGTATTCTAAAAAATATATATATTATAGTTAAATAACAACTTAGTTCATGCAATATGCTAAGACAATGGCTGGGTTTCCAATTTGAACCTAATGTAGTGTGATAAGCAAACCTGGCCAATAACTGGGTTTTATTACCATTTTCATCCAACTGTTATCTTTTAATGATGAACTTATTGAAATATTTGTATGACAACATAGGGCTTTTCTGCCTTCACTTCACTTCGCCTTGTAAAAAAAAAAGGGAGGGGTGCTGGAACTCACACATATCATACAACCCGCCTTGCCTACCCTACAAGGTTCCATCCAAAAAAGGTGCCGGAACTCCATTCTGGGCGTTCTATGAGAAAAAAAGCCCTGGATCTAACAAAAGCTGTTATTGTCTGCAGTATATTGGGTTGTTGTTGTTTGATTAAGCAAGGCTGTGAGCTTGCATTTTTAGAATTAGTTCTTCTACAACAAGGTTTCTCACCCTTAGCAACTTTAATAAATGTGGCCTTCAATTCCAAGAATTACCTAGCTAGCATAGTTGGCTGGAGAAATGTGGAAGTTGAAGTCCCATACATCTTAAAAGTAGCCAAGGTTGAGAAACCCTGTTCTGGAAGTTTCAGTAAAGCACTCAGCAGAAAAACCTGTTGCTGATTCTATAGTCCTTTGTTTAATCAAAAAAAGCAATTGTCTTCCTGGAAAGATCTCCTTGACCAATATGAAAGCAGAATCTTGACTTTCCAGGCTAGGAGATTTCCAAGTCAGCATATAATTGCAGACTTTAGTTTCAGATGCAGTACTTTGCTACACACTGCATGGCTTTTCCCCTTCTATTCATGTTTTTGCTATTATGCAATATTTGTGTAGCTTTCTCTTCATAATTCTTAATACAAAATGTGGGACTAGATGGACATTTTGTCAGAGTCAGTACAGTTTTTCTTACATTCTAATTTTACAAACCCAGCAGGGAGCATACTAAAAACATTTTATAATGGTAATAATTCACAATATTTGCAGCAGTCAAAGATCTTTATTTAACATTTTGCTGCAACAATCTTATGTTTATTCCAATGTTGCAATCATTCATAAGCATCAGTGCCATTATTCATATGGATTATCTGCATACAAAAAAAAACACCTACCTAAAAACCCACAAGTTAAAGCACTTATGAAAAAGGAAGTAGAAGATAAATGCTCAGGAATCTATTCCATTATACAAGCTTAAACCAGGATTTCAGTCACTGATAACAAAAATTCCATAAAGAAAAACTCATGAAATTTTAATCTGTTTCAGAAACAACTTAGAGACTAACTTTTTAAACATAAGAAACAATAAATATTCATAGGACATGAAATTTTGATGACACTGTAACTTAATAGCTTGAGAAGCAGACAGGATAAAGGTATAAATACATTTTAAAAGACAGAATAATTTGATTATCACAAATGTAGCTCATGTTCATAAATGTGTTTTGAGCTACTCTTGTCAGCCTAAACCAAGCATATTCCAACAAAAACAACATTGAAAATGCTGGAATAAATTATAATATTTAAGAATGTCAATGAGTAGCTGAAAGCCATTAAAACTCTGCAGAGGAATAAAATCCCACATTGCAAAAATATGTGGGGTGCTAGCTGACGCATAGGTACAAGGCTTATCTGCTTCCAATTTCCAAGCTTCTGAAAATTAAAAATCCAATTCCATATTTGTGAAATTTATCCAGAAATGTGGGTTAATATTCCATGAAATAGTTCTACTGTCACCTTTGTTTTGCCTAATCATTTCTCCTGCCATATATGATTCTTGTTCCTGATGTTTTCCTGAGCCTTTAGCTTTGCTGTTCTTTCCAGAACAAAACAAAGTCTTGACCCAAAGTGTCAAGATATGACAAATATAAACTGTACTGGACAATGATACGTGAACAGAGTGCCAACACATCATAAGCTCCTCTGTAATACTATTTGAAACTGCTGAGAAGGTAAATTTCAGTGGAGAGAGAAAACAGAGAAGATTGGGAGAACAAAGACATTGAGAGTGATTCCAACTCTATCATGGTTCCTTGAAATCTCTTAATGGGTTCAGGAACTTAAAGGAGAATTAAGATGCAAAGACCTACACAGAAAATTATAATTATACTAATAATAGCAACTGGCTCAACAGCAAGACTACAGAGGTTTATACACTTAAAAACTTTATTTAAAGAGACCATAAATAAAAGGGGCACAACAAGATTGAAACAAATAAAACTACAAAAAGTGAATATGGATAATTGCACTGCAAATACAAAGCCTCTGATCCTACAGGAAGTTCTTTCCATTTAAATTGTCCATCTCTTCTACTTCTGTAGCAGCCCCAGTATAACTGCTTTCTGTGACTCACACTATCAGCCCTCTAATGTAGACAAGGTCAAGATAAAGAGCAGGAGAAGTTTCAGGACTGTTCATTTTTATTGTGGGGTATAATAACAGCCTTAGAAACTGCCAGATATTCTATTACATCTTATACCAAAATTAAGGCAGGATTGTTTTGAGTTTCTTTCTTAAATTTTCTTCTCTTCTAGGATTGAGTAATTTTTCCTCCCTTACTGCTTCTTCATCTTTTTCCTTTTTCATTCTCAAGGCCAGATTTACATCCAGAATACCCATACCATCTGGGAAAGTGCCTGAAATAGCTATTGCCTATACTGCAGGAGGACACAAGTGTCTTTGACTGAAAAGCACTCCTCCAAGCGATTTGCTAAGATCTATTAAGTCCTACAAATCAGTTTTCCCTGCTACAATGATATATTTTGAATGTATGTTTAAATTATCTATAAACAAGAAATACAAATGCTATTTGAAGGAGGTCAAGGTTTCTAAACATTGCTATTTCTGGCTTAAGTGTTTGCTAGTTTTAAAACATTCATTTTACTTATTAACTGTCCCTACCCAAAATAAAATTAAAAGAGACCCTAATTTTTTTCACCTTGTCTAAGTTGTCAGGAATGCAAGTTACAAACAGCTTTTTCTTAACCGAAGCAAAAATTGAAATGATCAAATATGTCCCTTTTCCCTAAAAATGATTTAAATCTGCTTTAGCTCCAACTAAATACGAACACAGGTGATGTAGAATGCCCAGAATCCAGTAATAGGGAGATAACCTCTAACAAATGGATTCTTCTTTTTGGTTTCCTCATTTTAGGAGTCTTACCAGAAGTCTCAATGAAAACAGAAGTTCTCTAATTTCTTGCAACATTTTGGCAATTTCCTCCAAACCCTGGTTTTTAATACGTTGTACTTCTACTTTATGCAATTGATCACCATACACAATGAACCAAGCATCACATGAGCATTCCAAAATCACATACTCTCCAGACAGACCAAATCAACATGACAGCTTTTTTTTCAATTCCATTTTCTAGCATCTAGTAACCTTATTTGGACAGTAGTTTAGTCAGAGATAATAAGGAGAAAGAGGGATTGCCAAACATCAATGCTATGGAGAAAAATCAATTAATTATATTTGATTTTCACTTGTGCGTGTATGTTTCTAAGAAACCAGAGTCTTTACAATTAGCTATCTAGTTGTAAATACAAATTATTATTTTTGTATTAAATTGGAACTTTTATATCACTACTTAAATGAGAAATAATTAGAGCAGTTCAGGCACAGTACATACTATTGTGAAATCCCAGAGATAACTTTTGGGCCTCAAATGTATGTATTTGAATCTCCATCTAAATCTGGTGAAGCTACATTCAAAGATAATAATAGCTGAAGAGAGAGAAATATAAGTGCAATTCCAATCCTTTGTTTCTGGTTTTATATAAATATCATTAATATTTTGCATATCCTTCTCAGAAAATAAACTTGAGTAGCCCAGAAGCTGTTTTAATTAATCTTACTATTTGGTTGATTTTTATAGATTTGATCAAATCATGATGTCTCTACTGCAGGTTTCATCAAAATGACAAAGGTTGCCTTGTGCCCACATAAAGGAGCCTGTGTTCCAGGTTGCTTATTTTATCATCTATCTACCTACCCAGTTATTCACTTGAATGAGAACAGGAAGATAATCATTTGAAACGGTTTTCTTTGGAGTAGCTGGAGCCATCTGTCTGATTTCAATATTTTCAAATCAGCAATATAGTTTTAAAAGACTTCAAAAACAAAGAGGAATACTTAAAAACCTGATTGAAATTTAATTAAAAATTCAGGGGAAAATGTAATTTAAAAAACCAGCATGTGGGGGGGGGGCTTATCTATAAGCTGTTGGCAAAATATCTCTCAGAAAGTGAATAGGTTAAATGGATATAGAATTTAAATGCAATAATTGATAGGCAGCAGTGGGAACGTCAGTGGAAAAAAACATTACATTTACACCAAATATTAAAGAAAACTGATGTAAAATATTTTACCACCAGTATATTACTTCAGCACTGATTGTTAAAATGGACAGTTCATTTTTTAAATGTTGGAAATCTAACAATCAGATTGAATAATTTTTCCACATTTAGAAACAACATTGAAAAGATGAGTCATTTTGGAAAATGATTTATGAATAAATGGACTGAATAAATTGAAATGAATGAAACAAATTGCAACCTGCTCTATTTCAATTAAATAATACTAAACTTCATATCCCCATATAAAGTATACGGAACTAGCTTTGTGTAAGGCAATTGCTGCAGGATACTTCATACATTCTTATTAGAGAGTACATGCATTTCTTTCTGCAGAAGAATGGCTGATTAACTTCTAGGTGTACACCTTGATGTCTAGAATAACTTTGTATTTCAAATTTTAATTCAACTTGCAAACCATTTTTGGTTATATTCTATATATGTATCAAAGTATGGGTTTCTCTGAACATGAAGTCTTAATATTCTAATTTTCATTTATCTATTAAATAAGAATAAATCTAGTTCAAACAGAAAATGTTATTTATTTGTTTACTTACTCAATTATATAGCTGCCTATCTCACTTTTACATGACTCTAAGCAGCTTACAATGAAACAAATAAAAACACTAAATACATAATATAAAGCAAAAATAAAAACCCATAGCACCTGGGCACCAGATAATCAATCAATCAATCAATCAGAATAGAGCTGGAAGGGACCTTGAAGGTATTTTAGTCCAACCTCCTGTTTTCAAGCAGGAGACCCTATATTGTTTCAGACAAGTGGCTGTCCAATTTCTTCTTAAAGACCTCCAGTGATGAAGCACCCATAATTTCTGAAGGCAAGCTGTTCCACTAGTTAATTGTTCTCTCTGTTAGAAAATTTCTCAATTCCAGGTTGCTTCTATCCTTGATTAGTTTCTTGTTTTGCCTTCTAATCCATCTAATCCATCATCCACATAAGCAAGAGTGCATTCTAACCCATGGTCAGGACCCCAAACCTGAGCACAAAGTCAGGTTTTCAAAGCCTTCCAAAGGTCAACAGGGACAGGACCAATCTAATCTCAGAAGGAATCATGTAGACAAAGCTCTTTCTGGGCCCTGCCAATGAATACTCCCTAGCTGATGGTAGATGGAGCATGTTCTTCATGGAAGATTAGATAGAAACAACTGAAATAAAATAATCCCTCAGGCAAGCCAATCCCAAGCCATGAAGAGTTTTAAAGGTGACCACCAGCACTTTGAATTGCAACCAAATGCACACTGGAAACCAATGCAGCTTGCCCCATGTAAAGATTATCACATTACGAATCAATGGATAAAGCAAGATTGTCAGCCTAAGATAAGTGCATTATTACCTTAGTACTAACAGAAAATGGTTTAGTTTTTCACAGCTTTTTAGTCCTACTTACGTATAACAAATTGCATTCATTTATTGTAACATAAAAGAAGCTAGGAAATAAATACCAATCCAGGTATTTCTCGCACAGCTTAATAATTAAAAAGTGTAGGTAGTCTCTCAATCAACCAACTTGGTCATAATTAAACAGTCCCACATTTATGAAGTTCATCTAATTCATTACAGCACCAGCAACAGGGAATCAGCTTTTATGAAAATGGCCAATTATGGTGTCACAAGGCTTCAAATGTATGAAAACTCTTCTTCAGGCTGGATATTATGTTTAAAAAAGAAACAGGGAGAATGACATGAAGGGGGAAAATGCCTCTAAAAAAGAAGGATTATGCAGATATAGATTCTAGAAAAAGTACAGAGAAGAGCAACAAAGATGATCAGGGACTGGAAGCTAAAACATATAAGGAACAGTTGCGGGAATTGGGTGTGTCTAGTTTAATGAAGAGAAGGATGAGGCAAGACAAGAAGCAACAGATGGAAACCAACCAAAGAGAGAAGCAACCTAGAACTAAGGAGAAATTTCCTGACAGAATAATTAATTAGTGGAACAATCTGCCTCCAGAAGTTGTGAATGTTCCAACACTGGAAGATTTTAAGAAGAGACAGGGCAGCCATTTGTCTGAAATGGTATAGGGTTTCCTGCCTGAGCAGGGGGTTGGACTAGATGACCTCCAAGGTCCCTTCCAACTTTAGTAGTAATAGTAGTAATAGTAGTAGTAGTAGTAGTAGTAGTAGTAGTAGTAATGTTTTAGACTAGACTACTACGAAACAATCTCAGAGGTGCACCCAAAACTAAAAAGAAGCCACAGCAGCACTTTTTGGGGAAAAAAATAGGAAAACTAGAAATAATTTAAGAAACATCAATTGGCTAAAATTCAAGGTACATTTCTAAGGTAAAGAGTAAATGTCAAGGATAAGAAAATATAGTTGTTATCTCTATTAATGTCATAAGTCTCATTAAAACCTATGAAAACCTATGAAAAAAGCAGATGGGAAGAAATCACTTTATTTTCTCATAGTGATGCCCTTCAAATTGTTTCACTCATTGTTCAAAAGTTGTTTCTCCCTTCCCAGTGTCTTAAAAATAACAATGACCTACTAAGGAGTCTATTGGCCTTTGGAATATAGGGGACTGTGGTTTTCAATTTGTTCATTAGGATGGTTCAAAATCTATATAAAACCATTAGGTGAGCTGAGTCCCACCTTGCAATCTTGCTTGATTGCCTGGGCACCATCTCCATCCTCCCACCCAGGTGGAATGCCATTCAATAAAAAATTAGACACACACACTCATAGATAGAATCAGAAGGGGAAAGTGTTGGTTTCCAAATTGAACTCCTGGCAAGTTGCATGTACACTACTTTAGGGCATGAAAATCTTATTCCAAAAATGTTAAAGGGGGGGAGGGTTCAGAACAGAAAAGCTGATTTCTGCATGCCATCCTGTCTCAAAAAACCCTTGAATAGGAAGGAGCAAGAGAAGCCTATCTAATCTCCTCCCTTCTCCATTTCCCTTTGTACAGTTAATTCCAGAGAATGAAAAATAAAATGAAGATCGAGGCTTTGAGGGTCATGGGAGCTTCCAAATCTCATAGTACAGAATGGTCTGTGTTAGCCATTAATTTTCTAAGATTACACATATTGCATGAGGAAAGATGTATGCAGTGGCATCTGGAAGAGCTCTTTACTTTCCTCAGAATAACAAAAACAGAATTCCAACATTGCACCCAATCTCCCATCTCCCAATGCAACATTGAAATATGTGTAGCAAAGGGCCAGGCCTTGAACTGCAACTCCACATGACTATAGATATCAGCCTGGCCATCTTGCTCCTCCTGCTGACACTGCTGAAAACATGTATGTCAAAATTCAAATCACCTCAAAATGGACTAATAAATAAGCTTTAAATGAGGTCAGCCAAAATAGTGCTGGGTTGGTAAAGGAATTATTGTAGGATTCCATTAATCTGAGATAGGAAATGTTTCCACAGACTTTCCAAACCACTTTGCCTATTTAGCAGCTTATTTATTTTTATCTAAATGTTTTTTAAACTCCATAAAGGAGACCCATATAGAATGTTACGCTACAATGTAAGCAAAATTACATTAGAATTTGTAACCAACAACCAACAACTTCATTCATCCATTCATTCATTTCAGCAAAAAGTCCATAAGGGATTTCTAGTCACCAATAAATATAGTTATTGATCTTTCTCCAATCAAACATGTTACTTTTGCCACCTCTGATTGTTCTGTGGTCTACACTAACCATTCCTCCATTGTGGATATTTCAAAGTCTTTCCAATTGGGTGCATATAATAGTCCTACAGCAGCAAATTTCTACTTTTTCAAAAAATATTACTGTTGTTGCTGTTGTTGATAATTACAGTAGTTAACCAAAGAAAAAAGATTAGTATACAACAGTGATAGTAATAACATAAAGTATCTTCAAAATTAATAATAATGATAATAAAAAGGGGAAAGAAAATACATTTCTTAAAAAATCTGAAAATTGTATTATAACTAGAATATACATATTCCAAATTTTATTATAGTATGAGGCTTGAAAGTTTCCTTCTTTGCCCTTTTGACAAAAAAATTATAATATTAGCAAACAGTACATGTTAACAATCCATTGTTGTAAATAAGATGTAGATGCCTCCTTTCAGTCTTGCATGATAATTCTTTTAGCCAGCTTTCCTATGTTCCCAAAGCCACATGATGATTATAAATTTGTCAAACATTGGGGATACAGCTAAGAAGAAGGCTGACATCTTTAGCATCCATCCATTCCATCATTTAGACAATCATCTTTATTTTAGTTCTAAACAATCTTGCATGCCTGATCATGCTTCTATGTTAAATATAGATTTTTTTATCTATTTATCTAAAAGAAAATCTGTTGTGTGCTGCTCAGAATCACCTTGGTAAGATAGGTAGCTATATAAATTTGATTAAATAAACAAACAAATAAATAAATAAATTCTACATTTCTTGCCAAATCCAACCCATTCCTACTCATATCCTTACTGATGCTGCAGAGATGTCATTTCCTATATCCAGGGCATGCAGTCACAAATAGTCTAACTCTTCACTGCAGTTGGATAATTAATTTTGACTCCAGTTTTGGTTGGGCTAAAGTTCCGTTGGCATCTTTAGCCTGGAGTTCTGCTAAGATTTCCAGTGCCCTTCCTGCTCCGATGTCAACAGGCGGAAATGAAAGGGATTGAGGGTATGGCACAGGCAGATTGGAGAAGGCAGTGAATGGTTTACTAGACTCTAACTCAGAGAAACACTTAGACCCATCTTGGCACTTCCCTCCCACAGCTTGTCAATGATGCAAGCCAATTTGTAAATTTTCCCTTTGCATCTCGAACAAAGTTCAGTTGGGTTCAATGGAGACGCAATACAAATGGTATTGGATAGGCAATTTAGTTGTTTGGGGGCTAAGGGAAAAAATAAGGTGTTAGATTTCCTTTCCACACATCACTTTCCAAGATACATAATTTCTCTACTTTAGTTCTGGAGAACATGAAAGAATGCAAGTATATAACTACACGGAGTATTCCTTTTTTTACGAATCTTGGAATCAATCATTATTATTATTATTATTATTATTATTATTATTATTATTATTATTATTATTATTATTATTATTATTATTATTATTATTAGATTTACATGATGCACCCACTCAAGAAATTTATTTAATGTTCAAGTTGCATGACATGAGCCTTTCCATCTTATTTCATCCTGCTGTTTCCTCTCTGTTGGAAAAAGAGGCACCACAGCTGCAGATATCTGAAGCAGTGAGCAGGAGATGGTTGACTTCTGCTGATATATTTTGATGCTACATTGTTATAGATGGCTGATCAAAGCTGTCTGCTAATTGATGAACCAATTCTGAGAAAAATAATGAAATGCCTTTTCACAAATTGACAACTCAGTCATTGCTATAAACTGAGCACCTACAGTAGCTGGCTAACTCCTCTCACAAAGTCAACATTAGTGTCTCTACCTCATGTTAGAGAATGGTAACCAATAGGGTCCTACAGATATGGTAACCAATGGGGTCTTACTCAATGTTTTTATTAATGTTTTCAGAACAAAACTGATAGGCTGTTAGTCAAATATGTGGATGACACAAAATAATCCAGGATGACAGTATGAGATAGCAATCAAATCTTGAAGACAACACTAAGAGGAACAAGGAGTCCTTCAAAACTGGAAAAAAAAACATAAGGGAAGAAGATACAGTCTAGATATACAGAATGTGGCACTCTGGCTTTGATCTGTCTTTCAAAGTGTGCAAGTAAAAATTTAGATGGTTCTTTAAATACCAATTAGCTGGTGAGTTCTGGTGATTTCCCAGAGCCTTTGGCTGCTCTGCAGGACTAACAGCTCACAATTTCAGGCAGCCCATAGGAATAAAACCCTTACTTATACTAACAGTAACCTTTGGATGTTGTTCTTTGTGTATCTAAAGAGACTGAGACATGGAAAGTACCACAACAATTGGAAACAATTCTAGAGAATACAGAGGAAAGATTGCATTAAAAAGCAAGTATAATTTGGGCTTAATTGGGCCCCAGAATGCTATCTATTGAAAGGGAACAAGGCAAATGACATGGAAGAGAATGGGAGGGAAAAGTTGTGAGTTGGAATCTCAACAGAAACACTCCAGCCTGCAACATTTTGCTGAAACCCATATGGGGTGGGTTGATGTGTTTTTTTGTACAGCATTATTTTTTTTCTTGGAAGTTAAATCATGAGTTTAAATGTTCTGTGATTTCCCCAAACCTTCAACATATATTATGTGTTTTACTGTAAAAGAGAGCTGGAGAGAGAGAAAGAGGTTGTGAATGTGCACCATGTTGAATTTAATTCTATTAAAAGGTAATTACATAAGAAAACCAGACAAATACATCAGTATTCATTTTAATTCAGCATTTCTGTTATTATAGCAACAAAATGCCACCAAGAACCCAACAAATATCACTTGATGGTGTCAACTTTACCTTGCTGTTGCCAGGCAGCAGCCTGCCACTAAACATGGAGGTTCTGTTTATCTAGAATTATAATAATTGCTCGTGAGCAGTGAGTGATACACACATGGCTTGCTACCCAATAATATCCTACACAACTTTCATTGTTGTACATTTGAGATAATAGGTCTGCATACATGCGATCATACACAGACCTCTATGCTGAAAAAGAAACAGAATATTTCTTCTCTTCTTTTTCAAGAGTGAAAAAAACCTTTCCATGCATCATCTGAGAATTTCACAAAGCACAAAAGCTGATTAAAACCTATGAATTATTCATTTGGCTTCATGTGAAAGAGATCAGATTTAATTACATTCCAAGGGGCAACTCCTATAGAATTAAAAACAGCTTTTAAAAACCCTCCATGGCTCTAATATAGTTGTTTAAAGAACCAGGGTACAGGGAACTTTAAATGTTCATACATATGCATATCAGAATGAGAAAAAAAGTATTAGTTCACAAACTGAACAAAGGGATGTAATTAAAATTGTGTAAATGTCTTGGCAGTACACTCCTCTACTTAGAGAATACTTTGATGCAAAATCTGGAAAAAAAAGATATGAGCTCAGCATTGGGAGGGGCAGGAATCTAATAAAAATAGTTTTACCACTACCAAGAATGGAAAACTAGGTAACATTTATTTCCTTTGCTTTCTAACTTCTGTAACATAATGAATACCAGCAATGCAACCATATGTATGCTGAAACAGAATTTTGATTTCAGTGAGATTCCTAGAATAGTTTAATCACCATTGAACTATTCACACTTGTTTGAGTAGATAGACCTAAAATTGTAGTGTTAAATGTTTTTCCTAAAATTATTTCAAGAAACATTTTAAAAAGGAATTGCACTTAATGTAAAGAGAAGGTAAGCCCTGATTCCAATACTGAATTCCAAATTCACCCTTCACTTAGGTAAAAACACTTGTTAAAAGATCTCTGTCCACTGCTCAGATCATAATGGATGGTGTTGGTGGGACCTTGTTCCTCCAAGCATCTCCTTAGAAAGCCAAAGTTAAGTAAAAAAAAAAATAGAGGAGAGAGGCAAATCTATGATTTTAGAAACCATAGAAACTATGCATTTTATTAAGATCCATTTTGTTTCCTTCCCCAAATGTTAATTCATTTTCTTTTTCTTAACAAAAGTTTTTGGGACACTTATTCTGGCAGATTCTGCCTGTCCCAGAGGAAAAAGATTTTTTTTAATTGGAAGTTTTTAGGCAGAGCAAACCTAACTATCCTTCTCAAAGTTCTTCTTTCCATCAATAGCGAGGTAACTACAGGCTCAGAGGAACCCCAAAGTTGACCAAAAATAAAGGGGGGTTCTATGAAGAAAGACATCCAGTAATAATATTGAAAGGACTGAGAAAGTCAGTGGGATTGCACCATGGTGGCGCAGTGGTTGGAATGCAGTATTGCAAGCTAATTCTGCCCACTGACAGGAGTTTGATTCTCACCGGCTCAAGGTTGACTCAGCTTTTCATCCTGCTGAGGTTGGTAAAATGAGGACCCAGATTGTTGGGGGCAATATGCTGACTCTGTAAACTGCTTAGAGAGGGCTGTAAGGCAGTGTGAAGCAGTATATAAGTCTAAGTGCTATTGTTATTGCTATTGAAGAAGAATTAATTGCTGGAGAAAGGACCAAAATGGGAAAGGACAGGAACATCCTATTGCTGGTTTATCCAGATGGAACTAGCATATTGCAACAGTTGTACTCATCAAATACTGTTCATAGAATTATGCTTATTTATAGAGGTATTTCTGACTTATTTCTTCCCCATTCACTTAACAAGGTTAAAGACAATACATAAAATTTAGAGCAACAGAGAGATAAAACACCAAGCATACTGATTACATTTCAAAATCCATGTGAAAACCATAGCAAAACTGAAGTATTCTAACGTTCCGTTCGAAAGTATATGGAGATTCTCAATCATCCAGGCCATGGTTGTCCCAAAGGTGTTTTTCAAAAGGCAACTGGACTTTCTTGTTTTTTTCCTTGAAAATGTTTTGCTTCTAATCCAAGAACTGAAAAAGCTTCTTGGATGAGAAGTTGCCTTTTATAAAGCACCTTTTGGGCCCCTTCAAAAGAAACAAAGAACGGGACAAAGACATGGATTAGTATAATGTGTTCTACATGGAGGCAAGCCTGAAGACTTTTCAGAAACTACAGCTGGTCCAGAATGCAGCAGAGATGGCAGTGATGACTTTGTTATGCCCATGGGATTCCTTTGGTCCATGAGCTGCACTGTGACTTCTGAGTGCAATTCAAAGTGCTGGTTTCACCTACAAAGTCCTTTGTGGCACACGGCCCAGTTATTTGGGGGCTGTTTGTCTCTAGCTATTCCTGCCTATCTTGTGCATTTAGGCAGAGTAGATGGGCTCTAGGACCCATCAATTAAGCAATGTCATCTAGTGCAGCTCAGGAAGCATGCTTTCTCTGTGAGGCACCTGTTCTCTGGATTGATATCCACCCAGAGATCCAGATGGCTCCCACCATGATGATGTTCAGGAAGCTATTGAAGACCTGGCTGTCAGCTGAAGCTTGAAGACAGAATGAAGGTTGAGCTCGTGCTGAATGGCTTTTTGGTTACATGCTGTTTTGGGGACCATTAACAAATTCTTTTTGTCTTTTATACAGGTAGTTCTTGACTTACAATAGTTCCTTTAGTGACTGTTTGAAGTTACCATGGCAATCAAAAAAGTGACTTATGACCGTTTTTCACACTTATGACTGTTGCAGCATCCCCATGGCCTGGCAGCTGACTCATATTTATGACAGTTGCATGTCCCGGGGGTCATGTGATCCCCTTTTGTGACCATCTGACAACCAAAGTCAATGGGGAAGCCAGATTGACTTAACAATTGTGTTACTAACTTAACAGTTGCAATGAATCACTTAACAACTGTGGCCAGAAAGGTCGTAAAATGCTAAACCCAGTCAGCCACTTACACTATCATTACTGCATACTGTTGAATCTTGCAGTAGAGAAAGTCCTTGACTTACAAGAGTTCATTTAGTGACTGTTCAAAGTGATTCATGACAGATTTTCACACTTATGACCGTTGCAGCATCTCCATAGTCATGTGTTCAAGATTCATATTTATGGCGGTCGCAGTGTCCCAGGGTCATGTGATCCCCTTTTGCAATCTTCTGACAAGCAAATTCAATGGGGAAGCCAGATTCACTTAACAACTGTGTTATTAACTTAACAAGTGCAGTGATTCACTTAACAACTGTAGCAAGAAAGGTCATAAAATGGGGCAAAATTTATTTAACTGACTTGGTTAGCAACAGAAATATTGGGTTCAATTGTCTGGTCATAAGTCGAGGACCACCTGTAATTGTTTACTTCTTTAATTGTTAACTTCTCTGAGGCAATGGGAGTTGGATAGCCTATAACAGTAAACTGTATACATTAAAATATAAAATATAAAATAATAGAAAATATAAAATAATAAACAATAGAAAATAATAGAAAAAATAAAATAGTAACTTTCTCCCTGGGAAGAGAGTTCCAAAAGGACACCAAAAGTCGTGTGCCATCTTCTTCTCATCCAGGGGCATCCACGGAGAGGCCAGTGGTCAAAAGTTCAAGATGGTAGTTGAAATCACATGATCACAACAATTTATCACACATGTATTTCTTGTACACAAAGGGCAGGGTTGTGCCATAATTGCTGCCATGTTGACTTTTTGACATCCCTGGACTCTCCTGCTCCCCATCCTAGCTTTTTGGTGGAGATTTCAAATTGGAGGGAACTTCATATAAAAGAAACTATTCTTTCTCTCAGATATTTTATATCTAAAGCCTTTGGGGCTTTATAGATCACTTAACGGATGCAAAACAATGCAATACAACCACCTAAAATCAACCTCAATCTATATAAAATCAACCCCAATGCAATATACTTTAATTTTGCACTCACTAGAGTTTCTAAATACTCTTCAAGGGCAGCATCTTTCAAGGTGATATTATTCCATAGATTAAAACAACCAGAGTTTAAATCTGCTCACTCTTTACAGATTCATTAGATCTATGATTCTCCCTATCAGATCAGCAACAGTCCATTCCCACAGTGAACTGAGGAAGCTGCATCAGTCATGTCAGACTATCTGCTTTTTAATTTCATTACTGGCTGCAGCAGTCCAGGAAAAGGCTCTCACATCTCCTGCTATCTGATACTTTAAAAACAAAACAGAATGAGTCGATAACTGGAGATACTGAGGGCTGGACATGAGAACTTCTGCCTGGAAAACATATGCTCCATCCCTGATCTACAGCTTTTCCTTGAAAAGCAAGATAAGAACCTAGAAAGTTTTTCAAATCAGCATTAATAAAAGATAGGGGAGCTAAGAGTGTTTTGTGGAAATCAGACTTCCAAAATAGGCTAGGAAATAGTGGGTGTATATGCTATGTACTTTCTAAAGTGTGTGCAGAGCCACACTTTTTACCTCATGCACACCGTAAAATGTTCAATACAGATATGATTAAGTTACTCCCTAAGTTAATCAGGCACCATAAACCTCTGGGTGTGCCAGTCACAACCCACAGAGTCTTGCAGAAGCTCAGTACCTTGACTTAATTGCAGCAGTGAGGGTCACTAGGTAGGAACCCCTGGAAGAAGTGCCTTTTGTCCAGGACAGTGGACCAGTAGTGGCAGTTGCAGCCAACCTGCTCTGGATCAGGTCCAGTGAGAGACACATCAGTCATGACCTCAAAACAACCAGTACATGAAGTAGAGTCCCTCTCTTTTCCTCAGAAAAGGTTTAATATCTATTGAGTTTCAGGCTGCACAGGTCCATAGCCGTTGTTACCTTTTAAAAAATCAATTTTAAAATCAATAATAAAGTTTAAATAAGTTCAGAATATGTCCAAAGAAGTGGGAACAAATGGTGAGAAAGAATGAAAGAGAAACGGCTATCTAAATACTTTTATATAATGCTTTTCTTCCTTCCTTTTTAATGTTTCTTTCATTAAAATATCAAATTCAAAACCAAATGTAAATGCTTAGAAAAGATTGATCACAAGTATCAGTTAGCATTGACTAATTAATTCCTTATAATCCATAAGTATCTATCTGTAGAGCCAGTTTGATGTATGCTTATGGCTTCAGGCTAGAAACCAGAGAGGTTTTCTGTGAAGCTGATATTCATTGTATTCAACAGCCCATGAAAACTGCACTTGCCAAAGAATCATTATCAGAATCATAGAATCATAGGACTGGAAGGGACCTTGGTGTCTATGAATCCAAACCCCTGCCCAGCGCAGGAGTCCTTATACTATCCCAGACAAATGAATGCCCAATATTTCCCAGAAAACCTCCAGCAATGGAGCATCCACAGCTCCAGGAGGCAAGCTCTTCCATTGCTTAATTTGCTCTCACTCTCAGGAAATTTCTCCCTAGTTCCTGGTAAGATCTCTCTTTAACGAGCTTCCATGCATGGCTTCTTGTCCTGCCCTTAGACAAAAGCAGACAAAGCCAACCAAAGTTTTTCAAAGGAAAAATAGTGAACTATATTAAAAAAATAGAAAAATATATCGTAGTGAATACTGTGAGTTCTGAGACAGACACAGCCAAAGACATCAACAGGACATAATGTTCAAAAGCTCTTATGAGAGAAGCGAGAGGTTCTGCCAAATAAGGTGCAGGGAGAAGATTGAAAAGAATTGGAAGGAAGGGCCTGGAGCACCGAACTCACCAAGGGGTCCTTTGAAGTTCAGTGGCAAAAGACAGGAGATGCAAGGGGTGGGTCGTGTTTCAGATTTATTGGCATTGTTCCCGAAAGCCAGCAGACTTTACGAAGAGGGCCTTTTGTTAGTCTGTTGGCTTCCCCAGATAAAGCAGAATTTCCTTTATGGTAACTAGATCTGAACTGGGATATACCATGTGTCTATCTTCAAAGGAATTGTTACAACTGTTACATCTTCAAAGGAATTGCTTCAACAATTCAAAGAAATTGTTACTGTTACAATTAGAACAACCACTGAACCTTTTTTTCCTTCTGTCCCCAAATCATAAACATTGCTATTGTATAAATCCAGTTCACTTTTCTTTCCATTTTAAAAAGAAAAGAGAGTATTTCTTAAAAAAATAAAATAGACTGCCAGAATATGTAGCAATTTGAACTGTACTCTGCTCTACATCATTAGAAGAGGAAGTCCAGATAAGCCAAATAAATAAATATCTTGCAAAGTTCATCAAATCCTGTTAAAATGTCATAAATGCTCTTGCTATTTGTGCATTTCCAATACTACTAAGATGTTCAAACCTCACTTTAGAGTTAACCCTAATTCTAACTGAGTGACCTACACGTGGTCTGAAAGGAATTAAGTTGTTTTCTTTCGTGCTAATATTTAAATTTGCCTGTTGGTCAATGCAAGTACTTAATATTTCTAATTTCAAAGAAACAAAACACAAGGATGTATCTAGTTGGCTGGCCATGGTTGTTTCAAACCACTGTGGGTGCAGCCCATCTTGGCCTTGGGACATAATGGCTGTATTTGCACAGGATGTTTAACCAGGTCGAGAGTCTAGTCTTCATATTTGCATGAAATATGAAGCTTGACAAACTCTAACACAGAATGGAATGGAATAGAATAGAATAGAATAGAATAGAATAGAATAGAATAGAATAGAATAGAAAACCTTGGAGGTCTTCTAGTCCACCCCACCCCCATTCAAGAAGGAGAACCTATACCATTTCAGACAAGTAATTGGCCAGTCTCTTTTTAAAAACCTCCAGTGATGGAGCACCCACAATTTCTGAAGGCAAGGTGTTCCACTGGTTAATTGTCCTCACTGTTAGGAACTTTCTCCTTAATTCCAGGTTGCTTCTCTCTTTGATCAGTTTCCAACCATTGTTTCTTGTCCTGCCCTCTGCTGCTTTGGAGAATAATTTGATCCCCTCTTCTTTGTGGCAGCCCCTCAAATACTGGAATACTGCTATCATGTCACCCCTATTTCTTATTTTCTTTAGACTAGCCAAACCAAAGTCTTGCAGCCGTTCTTCATATGTTTTAGTCTCCAGGCCTTTGATCATCTTAGTTGCTCTTCTCTGAACTTTTTCCAAGGTCTCAACATCTTTTTTGTGGTATGTTAACCAAAACTGTTTGCAGTATTCCAGGTGTGGTCTCACTAGGGTTTTATAAAGTGATAGTAATACTTCGCATGATCTTGATTCTATGCCTCTGTTTATGCAACCCAGGATTGTATTAGCTTTTTTGGCTGCTGCTGTACATTGCTGGCTCATAGTCAAGTGATCGTCCACTAGGACTCCAAGGTCCCTCTGACAGTTATTGTTTTTGAGCCTAATCTGTACTTATATCTTTGATTTTTGCTGCCTAAATGTAAAACTTTGCTTTTCTCCACATTAAAACTCATTTTGTTGAATAGGGCCCATTGTTCCAGTTTGTCAGGATCTTTTTGAATTCTAAGCTTGTCTTCTGGGGTGTTGGCTATTCCTGTCAGTTTAGTGTCATCTGCAAATTTGATGAGCTCCCCTTCTATTCCCTCATCTTTGATGAAGATATTGAAGAGTACTGTGCCTAAGACAGAGCCTTGTGATACTACACTGCTTATTTCTCTCCATGTGGATGTAGCACCATTGAGGACTACTCGTTGAGTATGGTTTGTCAGC
>NW_015386540.1:2468487-2563838 GCF_001527695.2 Protobothrops mucrosquamatus
TTTTGCAGTATTCTTTTTTGTATGTTGTGCTATAATTTCTTTTTGTGTGAAGACTGATGCAAGAATGAGTTAAACAGCTCTGCTTTCTCCCTATTGCTTGTTACTTCCTTGCCATCTTCTCTCTTTAGTGGACCTACAGTTTCCTTGACTTTTTTCTTGTTATTAATATGTTGGAAAAAAACTTTTTTTATTATCCTTGATTTCTGTTGCAAGTCTTTGTTCATTCTGAGCCTTTCCTTTCCTGACTTCATCTTTGCATGTTCTGGCTGTCTGCTGATAATCAGCCTTAGTTATGTGTCCCTCTTTCCATTTTTTGTACTTGTCCTTTTTGTCTTTCAGTTTGCCTGAGAGATCTTTGTGCAGCCATGCTGGTTTCTTCTTGACTTTCTTGATTAGCTTGAGGCAGCAGGACAGAGGGGTTAGCACGATCTGCAAACCCAGCTTAATTAGGCAGATCATGACTGAAACTATTGTACAAATCCACAACACGGGTTTTAACTCCGTAACCTAGTTAGACATAATTTTTTAAGACAGGAGATGCAATGGGTCAGTCATCTCACATCACTGAATTTCAATCTGAAAATCACCCTCAAGTTATGTTGATATAAGCAACAGAAGGGAGACCTCCCAACTCTATAGAGTGCAATTCGCTAATATTGCAAAAAATAAAAACAAAGAAATAAGGGAAGAGCCCTCCTAGGACTAAGATTATTCCAGATTATTGCGAGCAGCATTGACCATCTATTTCCTACATTTTGTTCTGGACAACAGAATCTGGTTATTATAAATATTTACATATTTGTCTACTGTTATTTTGAAAGGAGGGGCAACATATGTGTCATGTACAGCCTCCCAGCCCTTAGGATCTCCATCCCCAAATTATACTGTTGAAATTGACAAGGGTTCTACTGAATTGGGTGCAATTACTTGTGCCTTTAAAAAAAATCAACTAAGTGGCAAAACAAATGTGTGAAGACTTTAATAGCTGTAAAATACCTGTTCTACACAACAGAACAGAAACACAACAGAAAGCTGGAAATTCCAGCACCTTCCTTTCCTGTGGCATTACTGCTATAGTTCCTCTGGTATTTGGAAATAGGAAAGAAACAGTTTTGAAAGTATTTCTTTTGGAGCAAAACTATTGTCCACCTCTCTCTTAAAAAGAAGCTTCTAAGTTTTCTCTGTTTATAGTCAGAGTGTTTTAATTCTATCTTCCTAAGCTAATAGAAATGTTCAGTAATTACTGTCAAATCATATATACTGCTCAAAAAAATAAAGGGAACATTTTACCATGGAACTGAAGGGGTTTGCGTTCCCTTAATTTTTGTGAGCAGTATATTTGCAGTCTGATTTCACCAGTTGTATTAGTAGACCCTAGAAATGGACACATTTCTATACTGGAAATCCTGACAGATATAATTGTTCATTATTTAAATCAGGTTTTTTTTTCAAATTTGGCAATGTTGCATATTGGCTGGACAATTTTGGAAGGTAAAATCCACAGATCTTAAAGTTGTTAAGTTTGAAAAGCAGTGAGTTAAATGAAAGGGTAAACCCTATTTATTATTTATTTGTCACAATTACTTTTTTAAGATTGGCTCAAAGAGTGAATCAGGCAAAGCTGAGAGACGTTCATTTGCAATAATGTCTAAACAGCATCCTCTGGTGGACAATCAGATTTTACATTTATAGTTGGTAAGAATTGAAAATCCATTTTCATTTCATTGAACTGTATAGTGCTAATACCAGTGCTTCTTTTCTAAAAAAAAAAAAAAAAAAAAAAAGGTGCCGGAACTCACACACGTCATACAACCCGTCTTGCCTACCCTACAAGGTTCCATCCAAAAAAGGTGCCGGAACTCCGTTCTGGGCATTCTATGACAAAAAAAGCCCTGGCTAATACATTCATGAGTACCCTATGTATATAATTATTAATCAAAGGAATGGTATGACATTCACACTCAACACTTAAATTGAAAAGTAAATCCAAAATTATCACTTCTATCCCTCCAAGTCCCAGGGTTAAAGCATTTGCATTCTTATATAATAGCTATATACTCTGTAAATTAAAAGCCAGTCAAAGTTAAGTGAAGATTTCAGGGTTATTTAAAACAATTGAACTTGTAGGCAGACAGGCAGGAAGACCTAGCTTATTCCATGTGATCAGCCAGAATTTGTCTTGGTCTTTTCATGAAGTTTCTTTATCCAAAGATAATTCCTAGGAAAGCAGTCTCTTCAAACTTTGGGACTTCCAGGTTTGTTGAATCACAATTCAAATTCTCCAACATGGGAAAAGTTGTTTTACAATGAATCAAATCATTCACCCATTTAGGCCAAGCCTTGTTTTATCCCAAGCTACTTTAATTATGGTTCCTTCATTGAGATGATAGCCAACTCCTTAAAATTTGTGCTTCCCAGTTGTGCTGAATCACAAATCCCATCCTCCCTGGCCATCATGCCATCAGTGAGAACAGTTTTCTTTTTTCTTTTATATTGGTTTGTATTAGTTCTTGTCTTCTTTTTAAAAAGCCTTTAATAAAATTATGTATGTGTGTCTGAGCGTGCATGCACGCATGCATAACATGTGAAATCAGCCAACAGACTCCCCTCAAGCATTTTTCCCCTTCTTTGGCAATAAAAATGCTGAAATAAATTAAATCACAAATAATTTGATGACTCTTCATTATTTCTCAATCAGGCTGCTTGGGGTAATCATGATCAAATGGTTGATTGTTTCTTTAGTGTAATAGAAGCAAACAATTAACTAAGCCCATCTTTATTGAGTACTTAATAGGGAGTCTGAGATAAAAATTAAGGGAACTTAAAAGTGAGAGAAATGGCAGCTGTCAACTGAGTGAATAAGAAAGAGAAATAAAAAGAAAATAATCACGTTTATATAAAAGAAATGTATATAAAAGAAATGAAGAGACATTGATAGTTGAAGAGTTTACTTCTGAAAAAGTAAAGTATTATTCAATAAATAAGTATATATTTCAAATCAGAAAACATTTATAATTATTTTATCATGAGATGCTTTTGGTAAATGTTTTAATTGCTTTTAAATTGGTCCTCTATAAATTGGGCATTTTATTAAAGTGTATTTATCTACAAAATAACCATAGAAATTATGTCACTTCTGACTAAGTAAACCCAATTCTGCCACTGCACTTTTTTCTTGAATCATTTAGAATTCTAGTGTGCTTCTATCTTCTAGATTTTTCTTTTGGCCCTGATTCATAGGTTGTACTTTAACCATCTTAGATATAGTCTATGAGTTCCCATTCACTCTTTGCATCTCACTGTTGAATAGTATCATAATTTAATCCCTGCTGATATTCCACCTGATATTGCCTCTACACACACACACACACACACACACACACCAATCCCATCAACTCAACATGCTAAATTTTAATCCAGGGATAGCAAAAGAGAAGTGGTCTTGTATGTGATGTGAACATACTATGCCCTCCCAATAAATCTTATCATGGTATAATAGGATAGCTGGATTCATACAGTGCTGAGATTGTGGCTGAGTTCCCACAATATTCTAAATCACACGTGACTCTGTTTTAGTCTCGTCCAGTGTACAGGTGAACTCAGCTATGAGGTGCCGCATGGGAGATCCAAAATGGTTGGTTTTACATCTGCTTTCTTTCTCTCTGCTATTTATCTGCTTAAAATCCTCCACTTTTATAGAGGATATTTATTCTTGTACATAAATAGTAATTAGAGACATTATAGAATTCAAAGGCTGACATACCAACCCCATTTCACCATTAGATTTAGCCAGACAGTAACCATAGACACATGCACTGCATTTTGTATCCATGAACTTCCCTTCCAACTATGGAATTATGGAACTATTCATCCAGTCATAGGACAGCAGTGACTGTAGGATCACACTTTGACTGCTTGTTATTTTGGTGAGCTGTTTCTGTTTTAATTTTTTTTACACATCCCGTACCTAAACATTATCAAATTCAATTCAATGCTTTTATTTAAGACATTTTTATTGTTTTCTTGTAAAGGGCTCTAGGTTTCTTGGAAGAACATAGAAATCAAAGAAAAAAATGGTAAACAGTGAAAGATTTCTATCAATAAGAAAAGTAATAACCATTCTTGATGTACATTTGAAAAATATACACACATAGAGCTCCTTTACATTGCCTTCTGCCATTCAAACCAACCCTCCATACAAAACATGTAGTAACAATAGTTTTTGAAGATTACAGCACCATTGTGCAAACAATAGTGATTTTCTAGACTAATTATGCCATTAATTTCCAGTCATTTTCCAACAAACTTTCAGTTATATTACCAGGTCAATAACTGCCCCACAGCTCACTGCCACCCCTGTGTTGTATTTCTTCCATCAAAGCAGTGTATTAATGTGGAGAAGCCTACACAACTGAAGACCTTTATTGACTTGACATAAATAGTTTGTGAAATTTATTCCCTGGCCAAATGTTGAACATTCCTCAACTGCAAGAACACAGTTTTAACTGTCTTGGTATCTGGCATCTGAAGAGGATTTATTGTCAGTCAATAAGCAGCTCACCTTCTAGCAGAAAGATAAAAAAAAAATTCACTGTGCCAGTAAATAGTTTCTAAACACACAAAAATTTATGATACAAAGGAAGAGATAAGATGGTATGAAAACAGTAACTTATCCCCCTACTGAAGTTCAGTAGGGGTTCATTAGTTTTATCTTCTGCTTTGGTCCTTATTTGATAATATATTCCTGGTGTCTCTAATACCACAAGGTACCCAGTCGCAGTAAGCAAGTCAGCAGTATACTCTTTTATTACACTGTGTTTCCTGTTCAGTTAAATGCCTTTGCCCATCTTTCCTCAGTGCTTCTTATGTCTGAACTTTCTGGTCAGGACACCTACAAAGCAATATCATCTTCTCATCTTTCCAGCATCAATCCAATCATGCCATATCCTGGGAGAGTAGGGTGTCTAGTAGTAAGACCAAAGGGTCTATTACCACTTTAAGCCAGTACTAGAGAGGAATGAATGTTGCTAGGCACCCATTGCCCAGCCTCCCTGCCTTTTTTATTGTCCATTTAGCATATCTCTGTTACAAGGCATGCCAGCAACATGAACTAAAACCGAGACACTACAAGTAGTTGACTTACAACAGTTCATTTAGTGACCATTTGAAGTTATGGCACTGAAAAAAGTGACTTATTTTTTCACATGACCGTTGCAGCATCCCTATGGTTATGTGATCAAAATTCAGATGCTTGGCAACTGACTCATATTTATGAGAGTTGCAAGGTCCCAGGGCCAAGTGTTCATCTTTGGCAACCTTCTAATGAGCAAAGTCATTGGAGAAGCCAGATTCATTTAACAACCGTGTTACTAACAACTACAATGATTCACTTAACAACTGTGGCAAGAAAGTAAAATGGGGCAAAACTCAGTTAACAAATATCTCACTTGGCAGCAGAAATTTTGGGCTCATTTGTGGACTACCTGTATTTGAGTGTTTATCAACACAGCCAGAGAATTCATATGAATTTAGTTAGCCGTTCTCAACCATATTTTTTATAAGCACATAACTGCTTTTAAAAGAGCTTGAAAGTTCAAATGCAGTTTTCTGCTTGTAAAGGGGCTTGAGAATGGGATGAGGAAAAGGAGGGGAAAGAAGTTTTTGATCTTTCTTTTTATATATACACAATTTCAGCAATTCCTAAAGTTTGCAAAATATAATTGAAAGTGAATTTGAAGATATGTATGTTAAAAGGAAGCTTTAAAAGATACATTAGAACTGATTTTAGTTATAGATGAAATTTTTAAAGAAATGTTTAGAGTCTTGAATAGATAAGTGTTTGAAAGAGCATATGATTTTTTGTTAATATAGATCGTGGTTTAGAAAGATTAATAAATCTAAATAGAAATATATATCATTTCTCACAATCGGAAAAAGGAGGAAAAAAATGGATTTAACAGAATTTAACAGAATAATGGTTAAGACACGATGTAAACTTTTAAATAAAGAGATTTTATTTGGTTTTCTTTCTGTTGGGAGAATATTGTCTGCCATTTTTAGTAATAGGCAGCCTGTTTACATGTAGGCGTGGTCCTTAAAGTCAGATATTTTTAACCTGGGGGACTCTCTCTCTCTCTCTCTCTCTCTCTCTCTCTCTCTCTCTCTCTCTGTGTGTGTGTGTGTGTGTGTGTTATTTTTATATATAATTCAAGGCAGCAAACATACATGTTACTCCTATTTTCCTAGCAACCACCCTATAAGGTCGGTTGGGCTGAGAGACAATGACCAGCCCAAGGTGGCTTTTATGCCTCAGTCAAACTCTAGATTTCTAGCCTGGTGCCTTAAGCATAACTATCCGGTCTTCATTCAAGAAATTCAGATTAGGCAATTCTTCTTACAGCTATTTTATCTAATAATCCTATGAAGTCAGCTACTGTGAGAGACAGTAATTCTTTTTCCTCTCACTGAACCTCCTGAATCCATGACGATGTGAAATAAATCTCGACACTCTGCCGCATGCCGCAACATGCCATACAATCAGCATAACTTACATAAAAAACCAAGTAAGTACCATTTAGATGTGGACACACAGCAGTCATCCTCCTCTGCTGTGTCTCCCTTTGGAGGAATCAAAATGAAATGTATTTGATTTTTAAAAGGCAAAAATGTAGTTTCACAGCACAATATCACTGCAGTCTGGCAAATACAGAGACATTGTTCCTGCCTCTGCTTCCACTTTCCATGCTCTCAGTCTGAATGAGACATCAAATATTTATGCTCTCTTCTGTTAGCACAAAAGTGGCCTCACTACATTTTTCCCTGGAGTAGAATTATACTGTAAAAAAGAATTGATCTGTAGATTTAGAAATTTGGAAACCATTTGTGACCTAAATCCAGCAGTAAAGAACCAGGGGTTGTAAGATGAGAAGCAAGGTAGATGCAGGGGTAGTAGTTTGAGCAGGGTCTCTGGAAAAAATGGTTGGAAATATAATTTGTCCAGGGAATGGGGGTGCATACCTTTTAGCAGTGAATACTGGAAATATGACAGAATGTTTTAAAAAACAAAATCTTTATAAAGAGGCTTGAAAGAACCCGACAGAAATATCACAAGCCAGGAATACTGTATTAATTTTTGCCATATGTACACTAGTAACTCTACAAAGTATTGTAAAATCTGAATGCCCTCAATCTTTACAGATCTTGCACAAATACACAACCTTTGTATGCATACATGCAAGTGTAGGGAGCTGATCTCAAGCTATTTTTAGCTTTGATGGTGATATACACACAGCAGACCTATGCGCTCTTGATTTTGTTATTTGGAGAATAGCTGTTGATAACCTAATTTGGAAGGAAGATTTAATTTTTAATTTTAATTTAATTTAATTTATATGCCGCCCTTCTCCCAGCGGGACTCAGGGCGGCGCACAACATATTTAAAACAAAAGCACTTTATCCACACTTTTTAGTCACAGCAACACACCAAACAGCAGCATCTTCAAGAATCTGCCACTTTTCTTAAAATGCATGGCACACAGAGAAGAGGCAGGTCTTGATCACAATGCAGCATTTGTTCATTCCGCCTGCCTGCAGACATCCCTGAAAATACTGTGTATTCATGGTTTTTGACTACCACTCAAGGGCTGGAATTTCTGAAGATGAATTGTAACTATTCTGTATGGGAGGGGAAAAACTGTTTCACAATGAAACAGATCATTCATCCATTTCCAGGGGTAGGCAATCTTGGCTCTTTTATGATTCGTGGACTTCAACTCCCAGAATACCTGAGCCAGCCACACTGAGGGGAAAGGGAGAGGTTTCTAAGCTGAGCCATGCTGGCTCAGGAATTCTGGGAGTTGAAGTCCACGAGTCATAAAAGAGCCAAGGTTGCCTACCCCTGGTTTAGGCCAATACTGTCTCCTCTAACTGGCAGCATGTCTCTAGGATCCCAGTCAGGATCCATCCTTGTCTTTAACTTAAGTTATTTAAATTAAGATGCTCCCTTCATTGAGAGAATGGCAACCTTCCCAAAGTCTCAGATTGGCTGGATCACAATTCCCATCCTCCCTGACTTCAAACCAATGGCCATGCCAGCCATCAGTAAGAGAGTAGTAGTCCAACAGTTTCTGGAGAGTACCAGATCGGGAAAACATGATATTTAGGACAGAGTTTGTTATAGTGAGATCTCTGGCAACACATGAATTCATTAATTCTTTCATAAATTTTGTTTATTATCATTAATAAATTTATATTATTGTGAGCAAATGCAACAATATACTTTACCAAGAATACTCCAAGAAACTTATTTTAATTTTGGAGTGACCACTGCCATCAGTGTCCACTGGAGGGCAAATGAATAACACATGTTCAATAACAAATGACTCTTTTACACAAAGGAAGTATTTGTATCAGATGTCATGGCAGCATAAAAAGTCTGTGCCATAAGCTGAAGTCACACAGGTTGTCGTTTTGATGTCATCATAGCTTGTTTTAGATGCAACTGATCATTGACGTGATCTATGTCTACATGCTATTTTTATTTATTTAAATTCTGAATTTTTGGGTGGGAACTCGCAAAAGGTTTAAGTTATCTGAAAGCTTCCACGCTGCATTCAAAACATTGCTGACCGGAAATAATTTAGGTTTAACACATTTGAGAGACATATGAGGAAATTCCTTCTAGACTGTTGAATGAGATTATCCTACAGTGAGTGACAGAAGAGAAATGAATACCTTTGCAACAATAATCAAACAGAGCATAGTTCATTCTTTATAAAAGTGAAAACTCTATAAATGTTCAGACGACCTTGAATCCATTCTATTTTTTCTCTTCTTTATGTTCCGAATTAGAACAAGATGGCAGGGTACTTTGTTCATAGATTTCTCCCACCTTAAGCCAAGATTCTGAAATGGAGTATGTTCTTAATACATCCAAATAAAGTAAAAAGTCTTGTAGGCAAGTAGGTATCGGCAACTGGTGGATGCGCTGGTCTGATTGCAAACAAACACTTGTTAAAAGTGACCGAATCTTCAGGCGGCACAGATGAGACAAGGATGGGATATGTTCTGTCACAAGAGAGAAACATGCATTTATCAGGAACAAAATAACTGAGTGTTTCATGAATCTTCTGCTTCAGTGGTCATCGCCAAAGGCCTGCAGTGGGAGGCCAATACCTTTCCTGACTCAAGAATTACACTTGGCTTCTGAGGAGTAAGTATTTCCCAGGCTATACACCAGAGAGTAATAGAGTCCAGAGCAAAATTGGATTTTATTTCATCTAATTCCAACTTAAAAATAGCAAATAACTATTATTGACAAGTTATGTAATGTAATAATTCTATTTTTCTGTCACATTAAAAATTATGACTATTACCATTTGGTAACAATTTTTGGTGTTCTGGGGGACATAACCAGGGCTTTGGGGTCACTTCGGTAGTTTACAAAGAGAACAAGAAGATAAGGGGCCCCATACAAAACTTCTACAGTCTTGAACTGATGTATACCATTGTGAATTGAGGGACTGACCCTCAGTCTCAGTCATTCTTTGACTCTGTCTCTCTCAGGGGCACAGACAGTCTTCTGGACTGGTATCTAGACTTCCTACTGTTTTACAATAAAATTTGTATATTTATATTTCCTCTTTGAAAATAATAGGAAAAAGGGGTTTGTTAATTATTTACTGAATGGGAAATCCTTAACTTTCTCACGCCTAATCTTCAAAGAAAGCTACATTCTGGCCTAAAACAATAAGAATAAACAGTGTTTTAAAATTAAATAAAATAAGATCAAAGGACAGCCACTGACAAAGCAGAGGAGATTTAAATCAGGACCTGAAATAAGGGTAAACAGCAGGCCTAAGTGTTGAGACAGCAACTTTTTTTTTTTACTTTCCTTTTTTTCATTCAGGCTTTCTGATTTATTCTTTCTCTATTTCGTGTATGTGCTAGATGTGGGTGTGGTTCTGCCTGTGTGCAGATGGATGGATGGATGGATGGATGGATGGATGGATGGATGGATGGATGGAAAGGAAGGAAGGAAGGAAGGAAGGAAGGAAGGAAGGAAGGAAGGAAGGAAGGAAGGAAGGAAGGAAGGAAGGAAGGAAGGAAGGAAGGAAAAGAAAAGATAGATTTAGATGTCTAAAAGTTACATTTCCTATGTTTTTAAATATGAAAGAAAACAGAACTAAAATTTCAGATACCAGGCTGAAATATAAGTTGAAGGAAGCCAACTGGGAGGGGTTTGATGACTCACTTCAAATACCTAAAGAGATTCACATCGGAGAAGGCTATTACTTTTGTCCCAGAGTGCAAGATGCAATAATGGATTTAACTAAAAGGAAGATTCCTTTTAAATGTTAAGAAAATTATAAAGCTAATAACATTTTGACAACTGGGACCAATTACTGAAAGAGGTGGTAAGCTCTGGTTCACTGGAAATGTTCAAGTAGGAGCTGGATAGATATAAAATATGAATGCTTTAATCTAGATTCCTGCACTGACCAAAGGACTGGATGGCCCCAAAAACGTCTTCCAATTTTATCATGGGGATGGAAAAATATTTGTGCTGAAAGAAGTTATGGAAAATATTATCTTGATTGGAAAGAAAAGAAAAAAAAGAAAAGGAAAGGAAAAGCGTGCTTTGGCTAACATTCTCAAATAAACAGGCTCATGTTGAAGAACAAATTATTTCCAATAACATTTTGGTTACAATGCAAACAATCAGGAAGGCAGAAATCTTTATGGACTGATCAAAAATATTTTGGCCTTCAAACAAGTATATTTGTTAAGACTTTTTTTCTGTTTATACAGAAACTGTAAGAATGCTGATTGGGAAGCTACTTTGCAGAGCTGGAAGTTACACGTCCTAAATACACAACTTTACACATAGTCCTTGACTTATTACCAAATTGAGTCCAGAATTTAAACTATAAGTCATTGCAATCCCAAAGTGAAATGCCCACATGATCACTTACTCAACAACCACAATCCTGACTCTCCCTGTCGTGGTGATTAAGTGATCATGTGGGTCATTAATCACAGCAAAAGAGTTACCTGCTTTTGCAGGTAACGGGGGGAGGGGCAGGCAGTTCCCCTCTGTGAGCAGAAGGAAACTGTAGCACTGGGCTAGAGAACTCCACCCTGAAATCGAAGCAGGATTTTGGCATGAAGTGTTTCCAACATGGTGCATTTGGAGCCAGCCCCCAGAATTGAGGGAATCCTTTCACTTCTGGAAGCTGGCTGCAAATGCCTCATGCTTTAAATGCCCTTTGCAACATCCTGCTTGGATTTTGAGAAGAGCGATTTCACTCAGCCTCCTTGCAGAAACTCTCCAGCATGCACCATATTTGGAATGGATCTTTTTCACTCAGCCCCTAGAAAGCAGAGGGCGTCTTCTAGGCAGGAGACCATGGTTGGCGACCTTTCCTCTTCAAGATTTAACGTACTGGAATCCCAGTTAGTGGTAAAAACAAAACTGAAGCAGAAGAATAGATGCCTCACATAATGTTCATTCATAAAAAAAATGATTTAAAAACCTTCTGAAAACCCAGTGATGGAGCACCCACAACTTCTGAAGGCAAACTGTTCAGATTAATTGTTCTAACTGTCAGGAAATGGTGGCAGTAGGAACAACCACACTGTTATCCCAAAGTTGGAGATGAGGGTTGGGATAAAATTCCTAGCTTCTGGTTTTGATACGCATAGTCTACCATCAGTTGTATCTGCTACACAGGTATATACACAAACATATTTTGTGTTTGTGTCTGTCTCTGTGTATATATATATATACAAGTGTACACATACAAATAGTACATACATACAATACATGCACACTTTCAGAGGAAAAAGGAAATCTCCAGGATTGGTTGTAGCTGGAGTTCACTTTACTGAAAACACGGGGAAGAACACACTGCACAGGAGTTTTGAATGGTGATCATGCATGTATATGGCACATATTCTTCCTTTGGGAGATCATCTTAAAAGCAAGTTCCATATGGGTACATGCAGGTGATATTGGTGGCAGTTAACTGAGACCAATTTCAGAACATTACCCATGAAAGAGACATAAATTGGTCAAGATCATACATTTAGTTTCTTTTATTGAGATTCCTGTGCATTGTATCTAAAGGCCATATGCTCTAAAATGGTGCTTAGGGGGATTATTACTTTTTAGCTCCAGAGTTAACTGGATGGGAATGGTTAATTGTGAGTTTTCACTTTGCAAATTAGTAAATTATTACGGGTATTTAGAATAAGGAAAGTGATAATAAAAGTGAGCAGAAAAAGTAAGAATGGTAGAAAATAAGGGTGATGGTTTGACAAAAGATATGGCAAAAGATTTAATCCCACTGGATTAAATACAGGAGAAATTCAGCGTGGATCTGAAAAAATAAAAATAAATGTGATAGCAATACTCAATTGCAGGCGTGCCTATTTATTGTGAAGATTTTGCTAGTTTATGCTCAAATATTTGTTCTCATTGATCTACTCTTAGGTTCTTTTATAAAGGCTTACCTTTGGATCCCTTAGAACATAATTTAATAAGCATTCTGCAGGATCAAACCATAAGCCTATCTAGTTTAGCATCTTATTTCCCACAGGGGCTAACTAGAGAACTTTAAGAAGTGCGTAAGTAAAATATCCTGGGTCACTTTTATCGTTCTACAAGTAATATTCAGAGGTATATTTGGACATGGAAAATTTTCATTTCATGTAGCTAACAACCATTTATNTATAAACAATTAACGTCTTGTGGCAAGATGGGCAGCATAATATTTAATAATAATAACTATTACTGCTCTCTAAATCTGTATTAGTTAGAGGCAATCATATTTTGCAACAGCAAATGCAGATTAATTCTATTTTGCGCAGAATCTACCAATCAACACAAGCCTTTTCTGACTCAGTGCTTTCTAGATATACTAAAATAACAATTGCCAAGAATTCCCCAGGCAATATTTAGATGACAACAGGTAAAGGACACTGTGTTATCAGATATATAAAGCCAGTTCCTGTTCTACACTACAGCAGTATATTTTAGGTTTTCAAGGCACTACAAAATGTTCAAAACTCTTCTATGTGGCCCCCAGAAACCTTCAAAAGTTATTAACAAATCCCAGTGTTTAATGTGACAGAAAGGCAATTAATAAATGAAGGACTAGAGACTAATATTATATTTAATTCTAATAGCATAATATATATTTATCATACTTTCATTTAATTCTTGAAGTCAATGTATTTTGGCATGCAACCATGTAAGTGTTCACTGAGAAAGTTGTGCATCCTAATATTTAAAAAGAAAATATCAGAAGTCAATTCAGACCATACTAACAACCATGCGTTTGAATTTTTTAAAGAGATTTTTAAGCAGAAAAAATATGAAAAAAGATCTAGTTGGCAAGCTGATAGAGACCATAAAGTGAGATTAATTAAGGCACCATTCAGGCAGAACTCTCTCCATGAGTTTGCCGGATTTGAACACAAAAGAAAAGAGACATTTTCTGATCAGAGGCTTTCCTAACCTTTCCATTATTAAAAGATGGTATTTCGGTCTCCAGGGTATCTAGTTAGCAACTGATGATTGCAGACTATATCTGCACTCTTCCCCCACCTGGTAGGCAGTCTGCAGCTTCACTGTTGCCTGCAATAATTGGATGACCTTTATTTCCAGAGCAGGATTAAGCAGAGCCACAGGATCATTTATTAAAAACACAACAGCACACTGATTTCAGAAGTCTAATTTGAAGAAAAAAGCCAAGTTGCACAGATGCCTCTACTTCAACACTAGCTTTCACTGTTTAGGAAATCTTCTAGCCATTCGGCATATGCCCTAGAATAATGTAGATATTCCCAAGGCCTACTTAAAACTAAAAATTCCAGGATCTGAATCTGGATCCTTCAATGTTCAAAACATTTGCTTTATTAATAATAATAAATTGATGTTCATGGCACATTAAGCTGACCCTGAGATACTATTTATACATCTGCTTTCTCTTTTGTATATCTTTTTAACACACAAAAACACCAAGGTGCTCCTACGATACCTCACTGTGACAAGGGGTGTGTTTGTGGGAGAAACGTGCAAATAATGCTAAGACTAAAACTCAAGAGTACCTATTCCCAGCAGTGTCACTCAAACCCTGAAGGTCACCCCAGTTGCTCAGCTAAAGCAAGCCGACACCTACATTAGGCAGCAGCAATATTGGAAAACTGTGGAGGAGGAGGATCATTTAAATACTATAACAAGGCGTCATTTTATACCATGCTAAGAAAAGCAATGATAAACCACTCCTATATGCTATCAACAAAATCACAAAGGCAGACAATATAAAGTTATTGACAATATTTAATATCAGATGATGGGGCCCCTTAGGTCAGATTGCAGTCAATATACTACTGAGGGAGAACTAAATATTTTTCAGAATGTTAATAGTGTTTTTGAAGTGGCTACATTAAAGCTTTTGGAATGTCTAGTTGCTAGTGCTGTCATGAAGGGGGGAAATGCAAAGCTTCATAAACAGAATTACAGTGAGAACTTGAAATGCAAGAAGCATGAACAAACTTTCTAGGCCCCAGAAACAGAATGATAGAAACTGAAAAAAGAGAAGTCAGTCTTGCCAAGAAAGACAAGATCTCTGGAAGAAGAATGTCAAACAACTCTTAAGAAGGATTGTTACAACCACATTTCTCAATATTAAAGATGGAAGCATACACAGAAAAAGCTAATAAACAAAGTAAATTATTTCAGGATAAATGAGAAAGTAAAAAACTATCAAAAAGAAGTCATAACGTACTTTATTGATTGATATCTATTACATCAAGCTGTAGAATAAAAATGGAAAATTCACAACTACTCAAAATCTTCATACAAAACCTAAATGAAACAAAGCCATAATCCATGGCAAAGCAGTCTCCAGGTCAGGAAATTATTCAGGTATATGCTTAATATTTGTTGAAAGAGCCTGGATTATAAGAACATGAGCGTGATTTTGAAATTGGAGGAAGAAATCTCAGTAGCCTATACTACTCTAATAAATACAAAGGATCTGAAATGAAATAAAATTTTAAAAATTAAGGGACACTGAAAAAAGGGACTTTAAATCTAAAAAAGACCAAACTAATACAATAAGCACAGCAACCAACCTTAAAATTGACAGCAAAGACATTCTAGAGGCAAATAGTCTCTGTTTTATAGAGCTGATTATCAATAGTTAAAGAACAGCAATAAGAAATACACCATAGACTAGCACTTGGTGAATAGCAATAAAGGCTTGAAAAAGATTTTAAGAGGTCATGACAAAGATCAGAATTGTACAGGCAATAGTTTTTCCTGTGACCTTCTCTGGATGCAAAAGTTGGACTTCAAAGAAGCAGAACAAAGAGTATTGACACTTTTGAATGTTTGTGTTGGAAAAGACCCCTGAGAATGTCATGAATAGTTAGGATAACAAATAGATCACAGAACAAATCAATCCAGATTTTTCACTTGGACCACAAAATTATCAGGTTCAAATTATCCTATTTTGAACACATTATGCAATGATTAATACTTTATTTGTATTATGCTTTCTGAGCATGTATATCAAGGCTACAGTCCCTTGCATTATCGACCAACAAACTATCTGTTATTGAGACACTAATAAACAGACCATACAAAAATAAGCTGGCTCATTCTTTGCTTACCAAAGTGACTACAGGGCATCCACATGGAAGTGGCCTTGCGGCTGGAAAGAATCTGCTCTACATTCCACGGAAGCCTCTTCCAATTAGTAAACTCCAGAAGGAAGTTCAGAGCATCACTGCTTACAGAGAAAATCCTAGAAGTGAACAAAAATAAATTACTATAAGAGCCAGTATATCATACTGAATGGTGTCAACTTCTGGTAAAAGACTTCAAGAGTTCAAATTCCTAATAAGCCATGAAATCAACTGAGAGATTTGAGGTCAATTATTGTCTTTCAGATAAACATATAATATGTAAAGTTTACAAAAGAAATATAAAGCTGAATAGTAGTAATTTTTAGAGGATATTAAGTGATGTATTCCTAAAATGCACTTTATTTAATTGGGAAATATGCTATATCAAATATATCTTAATAGAATTCATATGAGCCAGTACTAGAACTCTGTTCAGTAGAATAAAATGAATCTAATACTGTTCTCCTATAATCCAAATATCTCGATAACAAGATCTTCACTACAGAATGCTTACATTCTGGATATTAATACATAACAAACACAAATACACACTCCACTTACAGATGTAGTAAATTATTCAAAAATCATACTGCCAACTGGAAATCCTAGCTTTGTTCAACTACTGTAATCAATCAGTTTCATTCTCTCACATATACAGTGAAGAGTATCCACAAAGGATCAAAGCAGTTAAGAGAATCATACCCAGGCTGTGTTTTTTGTGACCTTTGATGACATTTGGCTTCAGAACACAAGGCTCTTTTTATTAGTTTAAAATGGCTGTAAATCTAATGTATTCTGCAACAAGATGACATCTGCCCTTTGAAAGCAAAGAGAAGATATTTGGTCCTTTCAACATGGGAAGGAGTGTGCATATGTTTCATTTTTTTGTATTTGTTCAAAGCTTTAGAAAAGCAGCATAACACAATTTTCCCTGTCACTTGAAAAAATCAGACCACCTGCTTTCACTGAGGAATCAACCCAGTTTGAATTTCACAAAGAACACAGAACTGTGAAGGACCAGCACAATGGTCTTTCTGTGAACATTTTCCACTGATAATTTGCCTCCAACCTCATTGTCTTCCAATAATTTACTTTTGTTCCAAACTTCCTCCTATTCTAAGATCTGGGCTATAGATGTAATATTAGGGAGTTGAGGAGCAAGATCTTCTTCCCTAAAGCCCCTGACAACTTTTCACTACTCCCATTAGAACATTTAATCATGATGCAGCTTAACATAATAATCATGGCTAAATGCTAACTAGAGTCTGCTGTTCATGAGGCCTAACTCAGAAATAATTTTCCTTAATGCCATAATTATCATTAAAATTCAACAAATGCTATTTGCCCTAACTCATATATTTTCTCTGTAGTACAAATTCTCTCCTTTTTCAGCATTAACTGTAGTGTTGTGTTATATCAGCAGTCATATTAATGCAAAAGCTGATTATCAGAGCTTGACACTGAAAGCTGAAACTGGTTCACAGAATTAACTTCTCTATCAACCTGGCATATTTCACTGGGGAAAATGTGCAATTTGCAAGTTCACTTCCAATAGCTTTAACCATAACTTAGGTCATAGAGTTTCCATTCTGTAATTCCAAATCTTAGCTCAGGCTCTGAATTCTAAGTATTAACAGGGTCAGGCTGCAGAATCTCTGAAAGAGGGGATAGACTGGTATAGGGTTTAAACCAAGATAAAAGAAAAGCCAGTATTATTTTCATGGCATTTGAAGGATATGCCAAGATATGCCAAACTACGTATTTGATAAATGTATATAGCCCCGTCTCATATACATGACAGATGGCAGGCAAGCCAATAAATGCAAAGGAGCATTCTGTTAAGTTGCTGTAGTAACAACAGTAATATTATTATGCAACAAGCCCAGATAACAGCATGAGACTACCTCCTGGATACCCAGAATGGCAGAATTCTGAGTTATAAACACTGGTGGTGCAATGGTTAGAATGCAGGATTGCAGGCTGACTCTGCCCACAGTCTGGAGTTCAATCCTGATGGGTTCAAGATTGACATCCATCATTCCAAGCACCCAGATGTTGGGGGCAATATGCTGACACTGTAAACTGTCCAGAGAATGCTGTAAAGCAATATGCGGTTTATATTAAGTCTGAGTGCTATTGCTATTTTAATATTGCTTTTCATACCCATAGAATGGAATCCAAGCCGTCATCCCAGGCTTGCAAGTGGGTTTTTTTGTGATTCCTGATATTCTGGTAAATGGCAAGTAGAAGGCTGAGGTACACAATAACCATATCCATAAACCACCAGTCCACCTATCGAAATGCTTACATCAGTCAAAATAATACTTATTATCTTGTCCCTGACTAAATACAGTAGCTCAGTTTTGCCATCTCTGCTAGTTCTGCTATCTTCACAATCCTTTCCTCCATTGTGGATATATCAGTATTTCTCCTTTTTTGTGCATATAATAATCTTGCTGCGTTACCATATATAAAATCAATCTTCTGTAAATCGTCTCTAATTGATAATCCCAAGTCCATATAAAAAGAATTCTGATTTCATTTCAATATTAATAATAATAATAATAAAGTTGGAAGGGACCTTGGAGGTCATCTAGTTCAACCCCCTGCTCAGGCAGGAAACCCTATACCATTTCAGACAAATGGCTGTCTAGTCTCTTCTTAAAAACTTCCAGTGTTGGAGCATTCACCACTTCTGGAGGCAGTTGTTCCACTGGTTAATTGTTCTAACTGTCAGGAAGTTTCTCCTTAGTTCTAGGTTGCTTCTCTCCTTGATTAGTTTCCATCCGTTGCTTCTTGTCCTGCCCTCAGGTGCCTTGGAAATTTTAATCTTTAAAATTCTTTGCATCATCTTATGCACTTAATAATCTTTATGCATTTAATAGCCTCACTGTTGTTATCATATACAAAAACAATCTTCTATGAGTATTTTCTAACTAGACGTCCAAAAGTCCCAATAAAAAATTCTGATTTAATCTGAATATTATTAAAATTCATTATATCATTTATATTTGTATCTAAATTTTTTTGCAAATTCACCCTGTATGAAAAAATGTCCCTTTGTGCTTTTCACATTTCCAACATTGATTAGAAATGCCTTTATACATCTTAAATAATTTCTCTGGTGACACATACTAGTAGTACATCATTTTATAGAAATTTTCTCTTAAATTATAACAATGTGAATTTCAGTCCTTTTAATCACATTCTCTTCCTTTGGTCCATCTGTATATTAGAACCCAAAATCTTAGTCCATTTCATTATGCACCTGTTAACAAGTTCTTTCAATTTCAAATTTCAACAAAAGTTTGTACATTTAAACAATCACATGTACATAATTCAATTTTCAACTTCATTTTATATTGTTCCATTCCAGTTAGCTTTTTAGCTACATTAAATTTCTCTGTGCATAGAAATACCAAACTAAAACCCTCTGCAGTTAATTATTCTGTTGATTTCCTCTTGAGCTGTACATCTTCCTGCATTAATGTCTTGATATGATAACCAACTGTCCAATTGTTTTCCAAGCCCAATTCAAGACACTCACAATGGCATATAAAGCAATATTGGATACCATAACCGTATATTAAAATTCAGTTATAGAGTCTGCTTCAGACAAACATATAAAAACATTTCATGCTTAAGTAGCCCAATCCTACTCTCCAAGATATTGAACAAGGCTCTGAATAATGTATTCAGAATATCACATAATAATAGATATCCACCTGAAGTGACTCCTAGACACATGTGAACATACATTTGTAAAACATCCTTCATGGACAAACTCAAGCTGATGAGATCTGTTGCAGAAGCTTCATGCATGTATGTCCAAACATATGCAACATTCCATACATAGCAAGACTGAGGATACTATGGTACATGAGATAGAAGCGGGCAAAAGCTACTATTAGAACTTACTGATCTGCAAGAGATTATGGATTTCTGACAAACAACTTTTAATCACAGTAATAACAAAATTACACGTCTCTTATTTTTTGTTATATGAATGGATAAAAGAAGTCTGGCGGTTGTCAGGAATGGATTCTAACTTTAGGAAGGACTTGGCAATCAGTACAGTTCTGGTATCAACTCCAAATTAAGGCCTTCATAATCCTAAATAAATTTGTTTCTGTAATTTGTTTGATTGGTGAATTCCTATGGGGAGGGGTAGAAATCTCATAAATGTGAAATCCTACCTGGACTACCCACTTATACAAGCTAGCATTTCCATGCAATCATACTGAGTAACAAAAGCAATTCCTATGATATAAAAGGTATGGATGCATGCATGAACAGATTTTTGTATTTCTGCCTACAAAGAGATGTATGTAAATATATTTACATAGTGATGAACTGGAACCAGCTTGCTGAGCCAATTGATACGTTTTCTTAATTTTGTGATCTGGTTCACAGCAGAGTGAGCCTCAACACCTAGAACATTAATCAGCTGTTCTACAACTAATATAAGTAGCAATGGAGCCAGCAAAGCTGTTTCTTAAAACATTTAGCAACACACCAGTATGTATACACAATCATACAGTATACTTATATATCTATATTACCTTGCTTACCAATCATGTGAGAGAAGATTCACAGGATTAAACCCAGCTAGCAAGAGTGATGGCAGCCATTCTCTGTACTCATGTCCTGCAGTGACTGCATATTTTAAAAATTCTGCCAGGTGCTGTTGACATGGAAGCTTGCAATCCTTCCTCAAGAAATGCCGAAATAGACTGTATCTTCTATGTAGCAGACAGAGGCCTAAATCTATTTCAAGAATTTTGATTCCATATTTCAGAAGGATGAGGATTATTTCACTTCTGCAAGAAATGTACAAGACATATACATGTTACACCTTGCAAGCAGCCCCACGTTGCCTTGTGGACAGATGGGCGGCAAATAAATTTAATAATAACCCCAGTGAGACACTACCTTGACATGGTTATGGGGCTTGGGTGTACTCTGAGAAAGATGAGAACTATGCCAGAGGTTCAACCATACTCGACAGGTCTCATCAGAGGAATCAGACAAACAGTGTTTCCCCCTTTAAAAATATGGTGAGACGTAAATTACAGAAATCCATATTGGCTCAGTCGTAACCCGGGTTAACAAAGACCACACTAGATGTTGGGAGTCCTGAACATCTAGTGAAAAATGGGCTACAGGACTCAGAACTGTTGGCTGAACAACTAGGGCCAACAGCTTCAAAACTACTTGAAGAAAAGGTGTTTACCCGTCACAAATATGATTGAAAATAAAGAAGGCAGATATTCTTACAGATTATTACAGATGAAGTCCAACAAGAAGAGGATATTTGAAACAAATGGACCAGTTCTGGAAAGAACAACATCCAGATAAGAAACAACAGAACAGAGGCTAGCGTGGTAAAACAAGCAAAGGTAGTACCAATAGTAATAGGTGCCTTAGATGCAATCCCATTACAACTGCAACACCACTTGAACACCATCAACATTGACAAATTCACCATCAAACCAATTGCAAAAGGCTTTACTCAGAACACCTTTCATCCTGTGACAATATGTGTAACACCATAAACATTCACATCTGCCTATCCCTTGGATTCAACAGGTAAATAAAAATGGCAAATCCGATCTGAACATCTGGATGACTGTGCAACAAATCTTCATAATAAAAAATGTTAACACAGTATTTATTCAAACAAATTTTCCAGAAATTAACCTGCAACCTACCAGTTAGTTAATTTGCTAGATAGCTGATTAATTCCTACTTTTTAAATAGCACTAGGCTAAGGGGTGCTCTACACCATCCATGAAATTAGTTGATCTCTTTGAATACAAATGCCAATCCAGCAAAATATTTCAACGAACGATCCATAGAGGTCACCAAACATGCTCTGAGGGCTGAAGATAGTACATAGCCAGAAAATATTGGATTAGCAATATCTATTTGAACATATTCCAAAATGGTTTTCTTATTTCAAAGTAGAATATGGGCAAATTAATGTTCAATAAATGTTTCAACTAACCCTCTGTAAAGGAAATGCAATAGACATCCCTGAAGAATGCATACTAGCATCTTAATAAAGTGCATTTTAAAAATGTAAAAAAGACAGATTAAGAATAAGAGAACACAAGAACAACCATTTTGAGCAAAAAAATGTAAAAAAAGAACCATTTCATTCAAGTTCATAAATTATATCAAGTGCTCATGAGACACAGCTTTCAAAAAAAATATAATAGAAAAAAATTCTTCTCAAAAGGGAAGAATATCCTTTAAACACTTTTTACAAGGATGCTCTGTGCCTAGAGATGACCTAGTACTGGGATTTCTGGATGCTTAGAAATAAGTCCAACTAAGTCTAGCTAGGCTTATTCCTAGATAACTCTGCAAGTGTGATTTAGTGGTTTAGAGCAAATACTCTGCTAAAAGAAAAGAAAGTAGAATTGAAAATAAAGTTAATTTTTACATAATCTTTGCTTTATGATCATAGGTTGAAGGGTCAATAATGAGTAGTAGAGAGTAAAGCAGTGATATTAAGTTTCAAAAGAGATGAACTCAATTTATTTTTCTGGATTTGGTTCACTATTCTAAATCCACTTAAATCCACTTAATATTTAATGAACAAAATATGCCTAACATATAACTAACTTTTAAAATCTTTCCAAAGAGTAATTGAACAGAAATATTTAATTTAGATTATCAAATATAAGGTGTGTTATAGGTGTGTTAATAAAATAAATTTAAGATGTGGCTTTGAAATTTATCTTTACTGATGTATTTCATAAAGTATTTCATATTTTAAAATACAAGTCAATATACTGTTTATTTGTTTGTTTGTTTTTATTTCTTTATCCCACCTTTTATATATAACCAAAGACCTACATATATACATATATATAAACTTAAGGAAGTGAACATATCTAATATTCCTTCTTCCTCCTATTTTCCCCACAACAGCAACCTAGTGAGGGAGTTGGGCTAAGAGAGAGTGACTACCCCAAGGTCACCCAGCTGGCTTTCATGGTTAAGGCGGTACTAGAACTCATGGTCTCCCAGTTTCTAGCCTGATGCCTTAACCACTAGACTAAACCATAACAGCTCTCTTGTGTATGAATTCATCTAACTGGCAGTAGATGCCAGAGTTTTTTACTCTGATTCTCCTCAACAGCTTGTGGAAGTATAATAAGCAATGCATTGTTTTTTATAAAATAACAAATCTCTCGACTCTGTGGCCCTAATTCACTACCTTTTCATTTAGGTAAAAAGCATTTCAGAGTTTGTCAACAGGTTTTTCCATATTATGTGAGTCTTCCACAAGGTTACAATAATATTGTAATCTGATATGGAGAATAAGATTCTTTAGCTTAATAACAGTTCCATAAAAAGGATCAATTAACAGCAGAGAATGTTCCCCAAAACTATTTCCTGTATTGACTGATTTCTCCTGAAATGTGAAGCTGCATGTTCTAAGGCAGAGATTCTTAAAGTGAGGTCTGGAAACCTCCAGGGGTCCCTGAGACCTTTACGGATGTCACAAAGTCAAATAAACATTTTAACATTTCTCAGTTTTGATTTCTAATACAATAAATATTGCAAGATATAACCCACATAAAAAAGCTCTTTGGAATCCTCACTCATTTTTAAGAATATAAAAAGGTCCTGAGGCCAATATGTTTGTGTAGAACTGTTCTAAGCCCTTTCCAAGCAACTACTTTAACCGGCATACTAAAGTTGAAATATTATCTGAAAGTAGAAAGTTTTAAAAACCTTTAATACAAACCAGTTACTGCTCCCATAATATTTTCACCTTATTTGCTAGGTTGTTTATTTTTAAATTTTCTTGGCCACCCATCTTATTGCAAGTTTATAGTTCCCATAATATCCTTGTCCCTTAATAACTGCAAACAACATACATACCCTTTTTGAAAAGCAAGAGACATTGGCGATCTGCAGCCAAAAATGGGACAAGACTGAGCATCCGGACTGTAACCTTCCTTAAGCAAGAGTTCCAAGCAATTCTCCTGACCACTGTAGATTGCAGAGTAGACAGGACTCACTTTGCCTTCAGCACTACCACAAACCTGGTCAGTAACCGGTATCAGCATGCGCAATATACTGCAAAAATGTAAAATTTTGTGCAAGCACAAAAATCTTTATTATGTATCTTACAGATGAAAACATTTTAAAACAAAACCATTATTTGCTGCCTTTTAATGTGTTCTGCATCTAATTGAAATCTCAGCAAGTGGTAAGAGAACCAGCTGATCTCATCTGGATTCTAAAACTAAGTAGGGTTCAGCCTAATGGATGTGAGACCTTTAAAAAAATACCAGGGCTGCAGACAAGATATATTGGTTAAAAAAAAAATCCTAGAAAAGTCAGTGGCAAATAATCTCAATTTTGCTGCCAAAAAAAATTGCATAATTTCATTCATGCTGTTATTAGCTGTTGAGCTTGATTCAAGGGCTTCCATAGTGGATAACTGAGCCCATGTGGTAAAAAGTTGAAGGTCCTCAAACCTTCTCTTTCAGAAATCCTCTGGGTCCTCTGTGTAATTCTAGTATGTGAGGGAAATAGGACTCTCAAACCAGTGTTACCTTTTTAGCAATTAACAGATTAAAAAAACCAAAATAACTGCAGTAATGCAACCTCATGGCCATTTAGCGTGTAGTCATGTAGCTGGATTATCCATCCTTCCTCTCCTCCTTGGATGATAGACCAATCTCACCAGAAAAAAACTTAACCAAATTTTATTTAAAAAAAAGAAAAGATAAAATGTATTCCTATTTAATTTTTTAAAACTCCAAATGGTTAACATAAAAGATAAACGACAGACCTGTTCAGATTGCAATAAAATAGCTGACTAAAAGGAAAAATACAAAGGATAATGCAATATTCTAGATAGGCAAGCTGCTATTTCTCATTCTGAGTGAAAAAAAAGAAAACTGAGTAGGTATTTCAAATTAATATTAAAGATCACATAAACACTCCAGAGAAGATTTGGAATCTCCATATGCAACCTGATAGATTGAAGGCTGAGGTTACATGCTCAATTTGTCAGAGAAATAACATTAGACTTTAGCACCATGAAGGAATATAAATCAAAAGCCATTAAAATGTTAAACAAATCACCTGTTTAAACAGATGTTCCCAGTTCTTCAGCTACCTAGATTGGAATATTAATTCCTGGTTTTCCCAGTCTCAGTTCAAATTTTGGAATTTTGCCCCTAGATTTAAAAAGGCGCAAAACTTTTCTTTTTCCAGCAGAGGGAGAAGCTGAGATAGTCATACTCTATAAATGATGCTTCTTTACCCTTTTTAAAATTTAAACAGCACCTAGGTTTTTGGAACAAGCTTTTACAGTAAAGAAATCTGATTTTTTAAAGCTACTGAAAAGATAAATCTAACATTTAATACATTCTGACAGAGATTTATTTTATTTTTAAATCTATTTTCTCTTTCCTGATAGCCCTCTTTTAATCTACCCAATTTCTGTAGCTTGGTGTGTTCATTCAAACAGCATTCCAGATACATGCAGTCAAAAGTCTGATATGAAACCAGAACTATTTACAGAAAGCTGTAAGTAGAAGAATTTAAATTCCCTTCATCCCCAAAACACATTTCCTTCACTACCCTGGGATATAGAGGTAATCCATACCTAGCCTGGAAAAAAGGAAATCTTCCTTTGGAGACTGCCTGTTATGCATTAAATAAATAGTCTGCGAGGAGGAACCCAATAAAATTACCTCATAGGTCACAGTGAAGCTGGGATAAATATTTTAAATTATAAGGAAAGGGAGGCTGTCCTATTAGATATTGTTTATAGTGCCCCATTTTCAGGAGATGGTGGAAGCTGAGGCTAGAAAGCATTGCTTTCCAACTATTATTCTTTGGAACAGGTTCCCTTTAGATCTGTTTATCACATTTGACAATTTTAAGACTGTGTGGACTTCAACTCCCAGAAATCCCCATGGGTGGCTAGGGAATTCTGGGAGTTGAAATCCACACATCTCAAAGTTGCCAAGTTTGAGAAACACTGCTCCAGATGTTAGACTGGCCCCTTCAGTAATAGTTTTCCAGAAGGCTGGATGCGAGAGAGAGTATGAGATTGATCCTTAGTCATAACTATTTTTATTATGTTTTTCCTTTTTTATTCTTACTGTTAGCTTTGGGTTTTTTAGTTGTTTTGGAATTATGAAACAATGATTTTAAGCTGCTTTTTATTATTATTTTTATACAAACACATTTGTATATTTTTCCTTACTGGGGTTGCTTTTATTCTACTGTACTTTTTTATTCTAAGCCATGGTAGTCTGAATGTTTCTCCAAAATACAAATTTAACATCAAATTCAACTGGTTTTAAGTTGAGGTTATCCTCAACTTACAACCAGTTGCTTAGCAACCATTCAAAATTATGGCAGACACCCCCCCTTAAAAGCTAACAACATGATCCCAAAGTGACGGCTGCTGCAGCACCCCAACAGTCATTTGCCACTAGGACCAGCCACAGGGATACTGCAGCACCCCCCACCTATCTACCCCTATCCCATCCACTAGACTCCATATCTTCCACATGACTCTTGNAGAATCGTGCCATGGCCCACAGCGATGCCACCCCGGTGCAAGGCTCGCACCACCACCCCGCGCAAGGATCACACCGTGGCCCGCAGCCATGCCGGCCCCCGGCGCGAGGATCGCACTGCTGCCCCTGCGCAAGGATCGTGCTGCGGCCTGCAGCAATGCTGCCCCCCGGCGAGGATCGTGCCGCCGCCCCCACGCGAGGATCATGCCACAACCCACAACAATGCCACCCCGGTGCAAGACTCACACCACCGCTCCTGCGCGAGGATCATGTTGCAGCCTACCTGCCGCTTGTGACGCTGCCGCCCATGCAAGGTTTGTGGCAACGCTGCTGCCCGCGCGATACTAACAGCGCTGCCGCCACCCACACAACACTCGCGACAACAGTGGCACCAGGGGAAGTGAGCACATGCGCGTGCACTGCCCAGCTACTCATACAGCTCGGCAGCCAAGAGGCCGTGGCCCGGTATTGGGCCACAGCCTATAAGTTGGGGACCTCTCCCCTAAAGGAAGAAGGAAACTTCCATTCATACAAAAGTTTCTTTTCCTTTATCCTTCTTTTCTTCCTTATCTATGTAAATGCCTCACAATGAATTGCTGGTTTGTTCTTTGGTTCTGGTTAAAAGCATAAGATTTAAGGCTTACATTTTTCAATCCAAACATTGCTATTTTCTGGAATTTTCAAGGACAAATTGGGTCATTCAAGACAATCATAATGCCGATTCATTTCAGAGAAATATCAATCTTTTTTTTACTTTTATCCCACATAAATATATAAAAAACAATGAAGAAAGTGAAAGATGTTAGAAAAACATTCTAAATAAAATTGGTTTAACTATCAGTCAAAATCAGAGCAGATACAAAACTGATTCATCAACTGTTAAAAATCTGAAAGATTAAATAATTTCTAATATTGCTTAGAAAATATAATCATAAATAGGAATGTCTTATTTCCATTATTCAAAATGTCTTATATTAATTTTATTTCATAATTTATGCTCTTTCTTCCTTTAACAGAAACTAGGAGCATTTTTTTCATATCACCTACTTAATGTGTCCCATTTGTGCTGCTGCATGGATAGCTAGCTGCCATTCTTCTTCATTGCAGTATAGGTTTGGATTGGCTCCTTCGGCTAGTAACAGCTCCACACATTTGTCATTGCCTTCCTGGGCCGCAATGAAGAGGGGTGTGGCTTGATCTTTAGCTTGGCAATTGATGTTTGCTCCTGATGAGGAAATTTTAATAAATTGACAAGGGAATTTCAATAAATTGATAAAGACTGACCAATGCAAATGCTCCTCCCTTTCAATGGCCCACTAAACCTTATTTTTATAATCTATGCTTAGACAGGAACTAGTATAACTACTGGGATTACAATAAGGTTACTGAATCTTTTCAGGATTTCTACAAATCTGCAACTGTACCCATTTCTATCCGAACACAAGGTATTAAATGCAATTCAAACATTATCGCCTCATGTCCCTTAGCTTAGGAACAATGTTCATCATTCTAATGTCTTCAAAAGCTCTACAGAAGAACTGGATCTTTACTGCTCACCAGAACAGTCATAGGGACAGAATCATCCTTATTTTCAGGTTCAGTTAGGCATTTATTTTAACACAGTAAAATTTAGCAAGACTAACATTCAGACTATGAATATTACAGCAAAAAAATGCACATAACTTCTGATAAAAGACTCAAGAAATAGCAAGATCCTATAATTCTAATTACTTCATGTTTGATGTAACCACTCATTGTTTTTTGGCTATTACTATTGTCTATTCCCAGCTTAAATTCTTTATTGTCTAGCCCAGAGTTTCTCAACTAGGTTCAGTGGAACCGTAAGGTTCTATGAGAAGTTGCCAGCCATTCCATGTTAGACTGCTTCTGGGGGGAAAGGGAGGAGGTCATATAAAGTTGACCATAGATATATCATTTGATCTCATCATACAACAAGAGATGTGTATAATCGCTCAAACTCTGTTTTTCACATGGCATTCTATTCTGCCAGTCAGTCCCTAGATCAGAGTCTTAACAGAAAATAAGAAGCTAATAATATAATCTATCTGCTACAATTCACCCACAACTTCTACTAATGAAAGCCACAATAACTGTAGTTTTGCAGAAATTACCATATGATATAAGTATCCTTAAACATTCCAGTTTTCCATATTGTGCAGCAATAAATAAAGGTGTGATCCCAAAATCATCTACAGACTCTTTGTTGGCTCCTTCATCTAGGAGTAATTTCAATATTTCAGAATAATTCTAAAATGGGGGGAAAGATAGGTTGTTAAATACAGCTATAGAACTGAAATCTTTCACTTATTTGTAGCCAGTTCCTTGGTCCCTTAAAGATAAATTCAGCTGATGCTAGCCCACTACAATATTGCTAGTGAGAACGGAAAACACACAATGGGATACAGGCAAAATATAAGCCAAAACAGATTTGGAGGACTCCCATTTTATAATGCAGCCTTTTGTTTCTTGTAACATTTAATTCTGCTCAAGTGAAAGACTGATTTACAAAAGAGTTTTTAAAGCAGTTCTCAAGGGAGAAAAAACAACAACAAAATGACTCTATAAGGTTTGTTCGGCTTTTTTAGTCTTAAAGGCTAGATGGATATAAAGATAAATGAGAAATGAGCTAGTTTTGCTATAAAACCTTAAAAAAATCAAAGCAATAGAATAAATCAAAACAAGATTTGAATTTTACAGATGTGGGATGACTAAAAGTCTAACAATCTCTCAGGAAGATCTTAAAGACATACATGGTAAATAAATAAAGGCATTAAATGAAAAGGATTTCATCAAAATTGTAACTTCCAGTCAAAAAGTCCCCATTACTTAGAATTCTCACTGGTTTAAATCCAGAGGTATTTCTGCACCATTTTGCTCATGCTGTGGGGCTTTTCTAATTCGTCCTTCACCTTCCCTTAACAGCTTCTTCATTCAAAATAGCACAGGATCAGAAACAAAGGGCTGAATCAAGTTAAGGAAGCACGGTGATTTTTGAAAACAGAAGCCCTTTCCCACTTGTGCGTGAGTATCTAGATATTACAGTTGATTTCAACAAGATCTGTCCACCACAACCCAAAGAAGTCATTATAAAAACAATTACCATACTTAGAACTGTGGAATATAAATGTAAATGTCAAAATGCAGTCTACTACACCAAAAAACTAAAGAGATGGAGAGTCTATCTCAGGAACCATAGGCTGGTGCTCACTTTTTAAATACCAAAACCTATGTCATTTTTTTTTATGGTCTCGGTGTAATGGGATAAAATAATTAGTTCAAGTGAATTATTGTTCAATAAGAGATTTATGACCCATATTACATCTGATAATTTCTTAAATATGCGTAATACTTTTATTATTTTAAAAGTATATACTCTCTTCAGCTTTTGCCATATTGAGGATGATCATTTGCATTTAAACTGAGTTTCATGTACTACACTGTCACAGATCAAAAAGTAAATGGCTTGGAAAAACTATACAAACCTGTTCTTTAAAGAGAAAAAGAGAAAAACTTTTATTCACATGGAAATGAAATTATGGATTTATAGCTTACCTGAAAAGCTGCCTGGTGCAAAGAATTCCATTCAGACCAGCAGTGGGATCCATTAAGATTGGCTCCATGTTGAAGGAGAAGCTTAATCACATTAGTATGTCCGTTTTCAACAGCTTCAAAGAGTGGGTTAAAAGCTATTATTATTATACAATAGACAACCCATGCCCCGCTGGGTCATCATTTCAGAGATATTTTCTTACCTAAACAGAGAAAAAGAATGACCAAGGGGAGGCAAAAAAAAACAGTGGGAGCAGGAGCAATTTCCAACTTCCTGCCAGCTTCCCCATTGAGTTTCCTTGTAAGAATCTGGCAGGGAATATTGGAAATTTTCCTTCCTTCCTTCCTTCCTTCCTTCCTTCCTTCCTTCCTTCCTTCCTTCCTTCCTTCCACTTAGGGCCTTACTATTTAAGAATTCATGTCTGTTATGAATTTGTCCGACTATTCAGAAATGTGGCAGATGTCCTTCTGAAGATATGCCTGTTAAAGGAGACTCATTTTATGGTTCACAAGAAGGGGCTTTTTGCTTTTTTCTGTATTGCTCCCACGCTATGGAAAGCATCCCTTTGGCAGCTGATTTTGACCACCTTATATTATTTTAAAAGTCTTGTTTAAGATTCATCTTTTGTTAGGCTTTCAGTTAACTAAAAAAAAACCTAAAAAGAGATATTAACTTATCTTCCTAACAACATGTCATAGATCTCATCTCTGGCAACAAATACAATTATTATTCAGTAGTTTTTCATTCATGCGAAGGCAGTTTTGGAAACATCAGCATCACTGCAGTTATTCTGTAGCTTCATCAGCAATTCAAAATCAGATAGCAAGATTTAAATATCTTGCATATACTGTATATATGAAATGTGCAAACAGACCAAAAACATATTCAGAGAATACTTTTCTAAAATGAAAAAATCTTGAATGCTTATATTATCTGTGCTATTCTCTCCTACAAAATGAAAGTGAAACCTTTTTTTAAAAAATTATGAAAATACTATATGCACTTAAAAGTCAAGTAGGTTCTGTGGATTGCACCCAATACTCAATTCACTAGTAGAAATTTTATAACTGGAAAGGTTCTTTTTATTCTATTCTCTCCAATACAGGAAATTTTACCAAGATGGATGATCCTCCAGATCAGAATTGAGATGGGAGATACAGAATGAGAAAAAAGACAGAATTTGATATACACAAGTAGCATATGTAGGATATTTATTTATTTATTTATTTATTTATTTATTTATTTATTTATTTATTTATTTATTTATTTATTTATTTATTTATTTATTTATTTATTTATTTATTTATTTAGCTAGCTAGCTAGCTAGCTAGCTAGCTAGCTAGCTAGCCATCCATCTCACTGCGAGGTGACTCTGAGTGGTTTGCATTATATATCTAATGCATATATGTCTACTGCAATATAAATTCATAACTCTAGGAAAAGAAGGATGAATACTATGAAAAACATGCAACAAGGAAAATTATAGTGAAAAAGTGATGTGTAGGGGATTGAAGATATAAGGTCCAACAGTGGTAAATGCTTCTAATCAATAAGTTAATTTATAAATTGTGGAGGTTCATTACTATCCTAAAAAGGTGGAAAAGTTTAAAAGGCAATGTTAAGAACAGCATTTTTAAAGAAACTTGTATGATCTTAACAAGTTGAACAAAGGAAGAACTGAGAATATATTATTTCTTTCCAAGTTTTTGCCTGTCTGATTATTGCACTGCCAAGGCAGTTTCTATTTCACATTAAGCCAAGAATTTGCCTTGATCACTTTTAATTCTCCATGTAGATTTAACTCTCCCACAGATGTATTAACTCCAAAATCCCAAATCCTCACACATGAAGAAAATGCAAAGTCAGGAACTCTTTGAAAATAGGTTTTATTGTGGCTGAGACCAAGTAACAACTAAAGCTACAACAGTAAAGAGATGTTGGACAGGATTTCTAGAAGTAGCCAAATTCAATTGAGAGCCTATGGCTTTGAGGCTGATTTCAGAGAACTCTTGAATTGCTTTGCTCTGAATGGAATTTTGAAAAAGAGGTTTCTCTTTTCAAACAAACACAATGCTCTTTTTTATCATTTGAAACAAAAAAAAGATGTCAAAACATCAAATTTCCTTTTAATAAATAATTTGAAACCCAGGCATGTTTTGCATAATTCTAGACTGACTAGTATCTACACGCAGTATAAAATGAACCTTTGGGGAGTTTATTATATATATATTTTACCATCATATTTTATAAACAAGACCAGCACCACAGCTACATTACATTGATCAGCGCTCTGATTTCTAAATTGGGGAATGAATATGTGTTTGCTTTACTGTAACTTTGAGGTAAAGAAAGAAAAAGAATTCTTTTATGCCTACTGATGTACAGCAATGTTACTCTATACTAATCAACTAGCAATGTTGATATTGGGGATAAATTGAAAAATCCTGTATACAGTAAGAACATTCTAATCTATAGCAGATCATTGCAACCAGCAGAAAATCTCTAATTACTTAAGAAACAATTGTTCACAATACAGAAATATAATTCTAGCAGGTTAATTCTAGCCTGTGGGCTAGAATTCAGCTTGACAAGCATTGAAAGTAAAGAATTATTAATTCTGAAGCTAGTGTGGCTAATGAGGCTTTTCTCATTCCTGGCAGCCTCCAAACTGATTGTTTTATTTCCTCTGCAATAAATCTAATTGTTTAGCCAAAGATCAGAGTGATAACAATAAAACATTAAGACATAATGCAAACATATCCAAAGACAGCCACCAGTCCAAGCTGCACTGAGACAAATTCTATTCCTTTGAGAGCACATAATCACTCTCAACACCACTACACCTCTATTCATTACTGATATCCTGATATTTCTGCAACCTATCCAGAGACCAATTACACAATTCTGAGTTTCCAGTAAAGGATTTCTTCCTTAGTCAAAGCATCACTGAATTTTTGAAACAAGTGCTGTAATTTATAAGAGTACACTGAAGTCTGAGATGTTTAAAATCAATTCAACATTTTGCTGCTCCTTGGATAACACTGACATCTACCGGCTCATTCATAGCAGTTGGTTCCTCCCTATTTAAAAGATTGTCATTTCCATTAGTCCTGTGACCATTGTTCAATTATTGAATAATCCTCCAAGTGTTTCACAACCTTACCTTTCCAATACAATCCTTGGGAGTAAACCTTGGTGTATGGGCCTAAAAGCTTAAATGAGACACTTTTTCTTCCCTTTCAAAGCAGCTAAAAAACTAAATGACCAATAGAATTTTGCCCATTTGTACAAGGAACTAGTAATTGACGTTGTAAGGAGGCAGTTTCCCACCTGAAAAATGGCAAAAGGTGTATTAAACAACATGTGGGAAATAAGAAATATATTTGAAAGATGATGAAAATAATCTATCCTGGTTTTGGTTCAAAGCAAAATAAACACCTTGCTTATTACAGAAAGAGATAGTACTAATTCAAGTGACAAGGATGAAGTCAGTCCCTAAAACAGACCCTGTTATATGGCACCCAGAACTCTTCTGAACATAATTGCCAACAATCAATGACACTGGTCTGGCACTCTGATACAGGAATATCCAAAATTATTATGCTAAAATAGGCTTATCATCATTCAAACAAGAGGTGAGGGAGGGGGAAAGGAACCTTCAAAACACAAGAAAAAGAACAAAAAAACTTGGGCCATATATACAGTGCCATTTACTTTACACAATCCATCACAGTCCTAGTGCTACAGATGGTACCAGCCTTGGTAAGCTTTTTGCTTTTTTAAAAGGTGAATCGTATTGTAAAACAAACACATATGCATTGAATCACAAATCTTGCTTTCAAAAACTGTTCAAGACCCAAATATAGTTTACTCTCAAGAATGACCAGCTATATTGTAAATATGAAGCCAAATGACCTATCCATCTTGCCCACATATAGCAAACCCTTTTTAAAATAGAAGCAACTGTGAACCACTTGCCCAACACTTCAAACTGAAGAGCACTGGGCAATACCAGTGAGAAAAATGGAAAACTACACAATACAAAACTGCACAGATGTGTCCATGCATTTGCCATAGTTGGATTTGTATATCCTGCACACTGATAAAGGAAACAATCCAATAACAGCTATATATGCAGTATATTCAAGAACTATGACTAGCTGAAACTTTGTATTAATATAAAGTAATGATGGCATTATTGTTATTTTTATATTTCTTTTGGTTTATACCAAAGCACACAACTAGAAGAATTAAAGTGATGATGATCAGTTATGAAAAGAAGAAATTTGAAATGTCTACATTTGAGGATTTTTTTCCTGTGTAACCTCTTAAATGTTTGATAACAGTATAGTCACCTAGAAATAAGGGTGTGGTGGCATCATGAGTGAGCTCATTAGGATCAGCACCAGATTCCAGAAGAATAGCAGTACATTCCAGGTTTCCTCTACTTGCAGAAAGATGTAGTGGACAAGTACCTTCAAATGTTTTGGATCTTATAGCAGATGGTGCTGCAAAGCATAACATAGTAAAATGAGTAAAAAAATAATACACAAAAGTTGGAGAAATTTCTTTTTAAAAGAGAAGCATTTAAAAGTGCCATTTTCCACCCCTCCCTAACTGCAGTAATCTACATAAATAAACAGAATCACAATAGGGTGGCAAAACATGTGTTTCTCACATAAAAAGTTCCAGTTCACATCTTCATTTAAAACAATCATAATTTGCTGTTGTTCCTAGGAAGAAATTCTGAGCCTCTTGGTCAATCACTCTGAACTACCACAAGGCAGCTTTCTATTGCTAATCTAAATATGCAAAAAAGGAGATTATTTTTTTTTTTGCCTATCTACCTCCTGCCTGCTTTTTCTTGAGAAAGTAAAGACAGCCCTTTACTAGAAGGCAATCCCTTACAATAGCAATAGCCAGTGCTTTTTTTCTAAAAAAAAAAAAAAAAAAAAAGGTGCTGGAACTCATACACGTCATACAACCCGCCTTGCCTACCCTACAAGATTCCATCCCAAAAAAATGCCGGAACTCCGTTCTGGGCGTTCTATGTCAAAAAAAGCCCTGGCAATAGCACTTAGATTTATACCGCTTCACAGTGCTTTACAGTCCTCTCTAAGCAGTTTACAGAGTCAGCATGTTGCCCCCCAAAATCTGGGTCCTCATTTCACTGACCTCAGAAGGATGGAAGGCTGAGTCAACCTTGAGCTGGTGAATATAGAACTGCCGAACTGCTGGCAGCCAGCAGCCAGCAGAAGTAGCCTGCACTATTGCATTCTAACCACTACACCACCACAATGCCAATTTCAGACGCAGTATTGCATTTTAGCTGTTTCCTTTCTGTAATATGTTTTCTACATAAGATCCAAAACATTTGAGGGTACTTGTCCACTTGTTACAATTACTATTTTACATCTGGAAATAGTATGAAATATAATGAAATATTGGGCTTTGATATCCAATATCAATAGATGTCTCTAAGATTCCATTATGGCCCCCGAAGTTAATTCTTTCTTTATCATTTGTGGGGCATTTAAATACCTTCTAAATAGTTCCTCAAATAAATAAATAAAAGGTGCTCCTTTTAATAATTTGCTCCTCCACTCTAGTGCCATAATAATCATCAACCACAATTTTTGCATCCCCAAAGAAGGAATAAAGTGTGGCTTCCAGAATACACAAGTTTGTCTACCCCTATTCAATATTTATTAAATTTAAATTTAGCAAAAATCATTATGCTAAAAATTCTCTAATGAAGAAAATAATTCAAGTAATATACTTTGGTTCTTTAAAAGACCCTGAGAAGAAATCATTTTACTAATAGGATAAAGGCTTGATTTGCATGTACCAATACCACTTAGCAATAGCACTTAGACTTCTATATCACTTCGTAATGTTTCACAGCACTCTCTGAGCAGTTTACAGAGTCAGCATATTGCCCCCAACAATCTGGGTCCTCATTTTACCAACCTCCCTCCCTCCCTCCCTCCCTCTCTCTCTCTCTTTCTCTCTCTGTGTGTGTGTCTATAAAAAACAAGAGTGGCCTCACACTGTTCTCGGACAAGCTGACAAGCTTATTGGGCGGGGCTCCTGCCTTTGCTACGTCTCAGCAGGAAGCAGGAGAAAGCTCTCTCTCTCTCTCTCTCTCTCTCTCTCTTCACTCTGAGGATTCAAAGGATCATTGCTAGTCATTTCTCTTAGGGAAATGACACCCCTGATTCAGTTTTGTTATCAAAGATAGGGCCAATTTGCTATAGCAATTAAGGCATCAGGCAAGAAAAACCAAAGATGGTGAGTTTTAGTCTCTTAGGCACAAAGACAGTGATAAACCACTTCTAAAAATCCGAGCCAAGAAAACAGCAGGGACTAGTAGTCCGGACAGTTGCCAGGAGTTAAAAAGTAACAGGAAGGAGAAGGAAGGAAGGAAGGAAGGAAGGAAGGAAGGAAGGAAGGAAGGAAGGAAGGAAGGAAGGAAGGAAGGAAGGAAGGAAGGAAATATGTGTTTGTGTGTGTGTACACATACTGTACACATAGGTACAATTTTTTTTAAAAAAAATTGCTGGACAGATTTTTTAAGATTTTAAAACCATTATCCTGAAAAATATAGTTGACTGAAGGACAGAGAAACTGTCCTTCCTTGATTTGTTCATTGTTATAAGTTTGGGGTGCTGTCAAGATGACCTCACAGGAAGCCCTCTAATTCAATGTTTTTTGACTTGAAAATTTCAGTAAGTATAGCTCTCACCTGGAATGCTATAAATGGTAGCTTAACACTTAGCAAAAATGAGTCAAGAGATGGTAAGATATGGTGATGCCTTCCAATGCTGTACACAGACAAATGGCAGGTATGATTAGTCTACTTTTCATCAGTTAGATATCTGATGGGAAATTGGAGTCAATTGGAGAATTAATACTGTGAGTCTTAATTTTATCCTCATATTATATATATTTGTAAATAGGTGGCAGTAATCTCCTTTAAATTCAGGGGATGGCAATCAGAGAAATCACACATTATTTCAGCCTTCAAGAGTCATAGTAGCAATGATGACACTAGAGGGAGACAGGAAAATATTTGGCCATATTTTGAAGGAATTTAGATTAAATGTCTTAAAGCAATGCTGGAATCTTAATGCACCTGTTTTGCTTGCTACTTGGGATAGTAAAAAATCATGAGACCAAATTTTGACCTTTTGCTCCTTGAGTATCAGTAGCTCAAGCTATTGAGAGTATGGTATAACAGTCAGATCTTATGCTTTCTGTAACTTCTGAAATATCTACCCCGTTTAAAGAAACTAAACTCCTGAAAAAATTGGAGCCTCTGAAAATTCCCATTACTCTAAAACACAACGCATATAAGTATCACTACTGCTGATACATTTCTTCTTACCTGCTTGAATTAAAAGCTTTAGACATTCATTTGTATTTTGAAATGCAGCTTCATGAATAGCCATCCAACCTCTGTTATCAGAAACATCAATGCTGTATCCCTTGTTGATTAGTTTCTTCAAAAGTTTAATATTGCCTTCTCTGGCTGCAAGCCCAACAGCCGAACATCTATCAGAATAGGCTTCTGTAAAATCCATCCTAACAAATTGAGGTAGGAGAAAATGAAGAGAAATAGCCCATGAAATTAATGGAAAAAATACAAAAGTGTATAATTTCAACAAAAGTTATCCTCATTAGAATATAAATCTACACAAATATATCTAATAGGAACCTCTACAATAAATTCATTTTCAGAAAGTATTAAGGACAACAGAAGGCCATGCCCAGAGTATATACATAGAACAGGATCACTAAGGCATGAAGAGCATCCCAGTTAAAACAAGCAGACACATGTATCAGACAGCAGCAATATAGGAAAACACTGGAAGAGAATAATCACTTTAGTAACAAGAGTAAAGGCATCATTTCATATTGTATGAGAGAAGACAATGGTAAACCACTCCTGTATTTTACTAGAAAACTACTTGGGTAGTTTGGGTGATAGTTATGGTGACAGACAATATAGAGCCTGGTGCAGGGCCTCTCAGGTCAGATGGCACTCAACATGCTATCGAGAAAGAGCTAAGGATTTTTCATAGGGTTCGTGTCAGATTGATTAAATTCTTCAGGACATCTAGTCATTAATGGTGCCAAATAGAAAAAGAAAATGCAAAGATGCAATAACAGAATTATAGTGGGAAATGCAACATATGAAGCATGAGCATGTTCAACACAGTGAAATATTAAGTGAAACAACTACATGCTGACATTTTAAGTTAACTGAAATGGACTGTTGTGGGGAACATTCAGTAAGATCACACAGTTTGCTACTGCAGTACTCTGAACATGAAAAATAAAAAAGGAACACTGCTTTCCTAGTCAGGAAGGATAAAGAAAAAATAATACCTGGGTACAATGCAATCAGTAACTGCATAATATGAATTAGAGTTCACAGTCTAGCCTTTAAAATTATCATTTTTGAAATTAATGCTCTAATGAGAAGAGGTTTCACCAAGTATGATGGTCAAGTTCAATCAGAAACTGATAAAGTAAGCAAGTGATTGGAGATTGGAATGAAAAAGTTGAAAACTGTAAGCAGGAAAATATACAGGTAATCCTTAGGACCACAATTGGCACTGGAAAATTTGTCATTAAGTGGCATGGTCATTAAGTGACTGACTAAATGGCATTATATAACCGCACCTAATTTTACAATTTTTTTGCCATTGTCAGGAAGTGAATAATTCAGTCTTTAAATGAGATATCACATGATCATGATTTACAATTTTGCCTGCCAGCTTCCCCATTAATTCTGCTTGTTGGAAGCCAGCTGGGAAAATCACATATTATGATCATGTGACCACAGGACACTGAAACCCTCCTAAATGCAAACCTCTGAACTGCAATCATGGAAAGATAACAGCGTTCTGTGTACCTCGGCATATAGTCATGCTGGCCACCTGGCCACATAAGTGTATTCAGACAATGCTGGCTCCCTCGGCTAATTAACAGAGATGAGCAACACCCCCTTGAGTTGAACACAACTGGACAAAGGAAACCTTCACTTTTCTTTGACCACAGGGGGTGATCGTTTGTAACATTGCAGCTAGATTGTAAATTCCTTTTTTAGAGCAGTCAAAACTTTAAGCTGACATTAAAAGAATGATTGAAAATTAAGGTTACCTGTAACTACAGTGTATCACAATGTGGTGGGATGTAGTCTGGATTCTCAGGCATGCAGGACTGCATTCCAGAAGACCAAGAGGAGAAAGAGGGTTAAGATGCATCCTCCTTAGAAATTGCCAGAGTAAATCTTTAATGATGCTAGTAGTTGCTTTAGTTTGGCAAGATTTCTATCTATAGGTGAAGAACAGTAAACAGCTTAGAAGTAATTCTACCTGTCTTTCTTGGTTCTGAGAGGTAGAGAGGCTTAAGAAACAGAAATGAAGCAGGAGAATGGCTTATCAGTTTCTCCCAATACAATTATTTCTTCATTAAAACTCCTATTTGTCTGTTTATCAATTCATCACAGACATCAATTGATTATAGAGCAATCAAATTGACTATTTTATTGGTACAAAAAGATGGAAGTGCTTAAAGATAACACCAAAGACATAGCCAGGGGATGACCGTGGAACAGATCATAAACTGTCCATATGCAAATTCCAAGTCAAGCCATAGCAGAACAAACGCTAACTAGTTTCACGATTTAATCGTGAGCATACTCCCACCATGTTCAAGAACATCAGGAATCATGTTGAAGTCTTGAACCTCAATGATAGGAAAAGTGGAATGAAATCAAAGTAGTTGCTAAGGATGAATGCAAAAAGAAACTGCCAAAGATCAAGAGAAAAGAGAAAGCAAATTTGATGCCAGAACAAATGGTGAAAACTGCCAAGAAGAGAAAAGCTAAAACCAAGAAAAACAATCAGGAAGATACTGAAAAATTCAGAAAGCTCTTAGAAAAGACAAGAAAAACAGTATGCCATCTATAAAGAGATAAAAGATGGAAACAAACATGGAAAAACAAGAACAATCTTCCAAACAATCTCTGAGCACCAAAGGTTCCAATCTCATATTTGTACACCAATGGACAAACCGGAAGAGTAAACAGAGATGGAGGGAGTATATTGAAATTCTGCATAGTAGGGATGTCAACAACTAAGGTACCTTAGAAAATATTTCTAACTTACAGGAATGTCTAGTACCAGAAGATGAAGTTATATCAGAACTCTAGTCTTTACCAAGTTAGAAGGCTGTAAGAATTGACAGAATATCCAGAGAAATATGGCAAGCAATAGAAGAGAAATCAATAAAGGTTCCAACCAAACCATAAACTAGAGAACACAGTGGTCAAAAGATTGAAAGAGGTCAGTCTACATTCTAATATAAAAAAGGGAAACTTAACAAAATGTACAAACTATTGTACAATATCCTTAATTTCACCTATTAGCAAAATACTCTTACAATCATCCAAGGAAGATAAGAGCACTGTATGGCAAGTGAGATGCTGGATGTTGAAACTGTCTTTAGAAAATGCTGAGGAACAAGAGACATTATTCCTAATGCATACAGCAAAATTAAGACAGCCAAAGAAAAAGGCAGTGCTTCATTGATCAAAGGCCTTTGTGTCAATCATGTCAAACTATGGAGTCTCTCCCTTCACAGTGGCACCTCTGTCATAGATATTTGTTGGGGTGGTAGTAGATTTTCCCAAATTGGTAGCACTAAAGAACTTCAATCTAGTGAAAGGCCTGGAGCAACCCAGTAGTTTATGACAATCATTGACCTTAGGTACCCAGCATTAAGAGATCTCACACTAGGACAGTTTTTCATCTCAAGGCAGACATAATGTGATCTCAAAGTAGAAGCCTGGTCATGGGCAGATCACTCTTCGATCATTTAGGAGTTTTGCTGTGCAACCTCCCTTCACAGGGGTGATCTATCAGATCAGTCAACCCCTGGTGCCTAATGAATCCAATAAGGTTTTTCAGAAAGCGCCTGGGCAGTTTTCCAAAAATCTGATGGGCAATTAAGACTGATCATCCACTAGAACAGGGGTGTCAAAAAGCTGGTCCACAGGCTGGATGCGTCATGCCAAAACCGCACCCATTCCATTGCCGGCAATAGAAAAAAAGTAGCGATACATCGCGACACATTGCGAGTTTGACACCCCTGCACTAGAATAAAGGAGAAGCTAAGGAGCTTGACCAAATTACACTAGAGTGACCTCTCTCTTCTCACAGATCCTATACTACTCCTTGGTTTACCAAAGAGCTCATGGAGGAAGACTCATTTTGAGTCCAACCACTAGTAAATGCTCACATTTGCATCTACAGTGAAAATCCAACCAGCAAAACGGAGATATTTTGCCACTTCATTGCAGAAAAATTTTCATAAAAAGGCCTACTGTGAAGAATTTTCATGACCTCCAGCTACGGTAACAAAACCACTTAGATTCAAGAGGAGTAGAACTTCAGCTGCACAGCATCAACAGAGGTAACTGGCTCTTTTCACAGGTCACTCACACACTGTATAAATAAACTTATGCAACTAGAAGAAAGATAGGCTTTCTGGAAATTTTTTTATAAACTTAGGAGGCTACCCTTTTAAATTTATCACAAAGAAATGCAAAATCTCTTCCATATAATAATAATTAAACCGAATGAGTTCACCCAATATCAAAATCATTATGGCTCAGTACATGGGTGCAATATACTATCCAATATAGTACATGAGACTACATAATAAATTATATAGTTTATAATTCAGTGTACTATGAACACACAACCGTAGTTTGATTCATGACTAGTGCAATGTATGAATACATGGCTAAGTTAAGAATACTGATTATGTCTTGGGCTGAGGAGACCAGAAGGCGGCCCACTTGGGGCTGATCACACTCAAATTGACCTTCCTCAGAGGTTGTTATGGATACACGAACGGCGATCCCCACAACGGGCATTCTAAATTCCCAGAAGGAAGAGGGGATAGAAATGCAATAATTAACTAAATACGAATTAGGATACTGCCCTAATTGGATTCACAGCACAGCATATACTCAGTATCGCATAAAGTTACAGGTTAAATTCGTGTAGCAAAGTAAGCAAGAGGGAGGCCGCCTCCTTTGCGACTCAGCGGGCTGCAGTACCCGGATCCTCACTTCCCGAGTTTGAAAACCCGCTGCCTGGCTCAAGAACCTCAAAGGGGGAAGCTAGCGCAACGCCGCATCACCACGACGGCTCCTCTTCCCTCTCGGCTGCCTGGGCAGCCTGAAGGGAAAGAGGTGAAGAGGGTTCCCTCGGCGGGCTCACCTACTCGGCCGCCGGCGTGGGATATTCCGTAAAATGGCGGAGGCGTCTGTAAATAAGGCCGCGCCAAACAGTCGTCGCCAATCCGGCCTGCCCCTCGCCGAGCAGGACGAAGCAGCCAACACGCCTCCCAGGAGAGGCGGCCTCTTCTCCTTCCTGCCCTTGCGAAAGAAAGAGCCGGAGCCCAGCAAATCAATGGAATCGGTCACCGCCCCGCTCCCTTCCTTGCCCGCTCTTCTCACCCGAGATCTTCGCCGGGCCACCCAGGGCTACCGTGGCCGAGCGAGGCTCCCTTTCTAGGAAAGGAGGGGCAACCGCTCAGCGCTTGGGGCTCGGAGCGACTCTCCCAAAGAACATCAGAAGCTTTGCCGAGGAGGAGCAGCCCGTTGACACCCAGCCTTTCTTTTCCTGGCTCAGAAAGGGATGCCGGGAGCTGTAGTTTGAGCTCGGTCTACTACGGCAAAAAGCAGCACTGCCTCTGACTCCCCAGTTCTGCCGGCGAGACAGTCAGTGGAGGGACACGTGGTTAAGTGGAAGCGGAGCCCGCTCGGAGGTTGGGGCTCTTTTGAGCGCGGGCCCGGCGCTCTGCTGTGTTCTCTGCCTGCTCAACAAAGGCTGGAGAGGACATGCAAAGCCCTAGCAGCCCCCAGGGCCGCTGTTGCCTGTCCCCTCCCTCTTCCCCGGTCAGCGAAGCAAAGAGTGACGGGGCTAGAAACATGTGGGTGTTCGGATATGGCTCTCTCATCTGGAAGGTGGATTTTCCTTACGAGGACAAGATGGTAGGATACATCACGGGCTACAGCAGGAGGTTCTGGCAAGGCAGCACGGATCACCGTGGAGTGCCGGGCAAGGTGAGCTGCGGTAGGCAGACAGAGCTGAGAAGCGGGGCTATCTTGTAACCTGCTCGGTGCCAGTAGAGCACTGAGAGATGCCAGGACTCTCTTTTAGTTAGTGGGGAAATTTGGTTATCTCCCAGGTGGGAGCTGGGTTGGAATCGAACTGGGCCAGAGAAGGAAAAGGTTTGGGGAGGTGAACCTGTGTGACTGACAAGAGCTGACCCGCCAGCCATCCTGTTGCAGAGGAGCTTGGCAACTGCCTGCGTGCCCACTGGTCGGATTGATGTTTGTGTGCATAACCGCCGAGGCACATCTCCCACGTTTGGAGCAAAATAAGCCGAGTGCCAGTTTACTACGGGTGGAGCGATTCCAGAACCCAGGTGCACTTTTCACACGCACAGCCCAGCGCTATTATTGTTAGAATAATAGAAAGAAGGTGTCTTTGTCTCCCACTCTCTATGCTTTTTTTACTTGTCTATTTTATCTATACACAGACAAACCTCGAATACTAATATAGTTAGCAATGCAACTTGGGTACAATTGTTTTGTTTTTTCCTGTTTGGAAAAAACTGTCCCGTTGGGGGACAGTGTATCTTTCAGGCAACAAGGAAGAAGACAAAGTTCCCAAGCTAGTTTTTCTTTTATTTCGTTGCACTTCAGTGTTTGAGTCATCTTCTATAAATTTATTTATATTGGCTCAGATTCCTTCAGAGCACACTATGAAGGAAACTTCAATGGCAAGATTTGATTTTCTGCTAAAAATAAAATTACTGACCTTTAAACCTATCATGTTTAAATCCAAACCCATGGCTAATACTGGCTGTATTCCAACATGTTATACCAAAACAAAGAAATCACATTATGGCTTAAAATGATGGGCTGATTCACACAACATACTAAGACATAACAGGATTTGTTTAGTTTTGGCTTAGCATGTATAGTTTAATCATAGTTGTTATTTAGCATATTGTTCAATATGAACAGGTGTGATCATTTCCTGAGCAACGCATATTGTTAAAGGTCAAGAAAAGTATTGTCCCCCTTTAAAACTGTCTTAAGGCATTTGCCATCAGCAATGGCAAATGCCTTTTAATGGCTGCGTCCATTTTATTCTTGAATATAATTTGGGGGAAAATCAGACTATTTCGTAAAAGAAATAAACTTATGTCACATATTACAAATAACTTTACAGATTCACAGCTCAATGCTCCATGTTTTCTTTGAATAGGTTACATTAAACCAAATGAGATTTCCTACTAAATAAAAGAATATAAGATGAAAGAAGTTGTTTCAAATATTTAAAAAGATCAATTTCTATTTACTACATGTGGATTTTGATTGCAAAACAAGAACATAACATAAGAGCTGTGCATCCAATATTTTAAAACCTCCTGAAATCTTGGATTTCTAGCGTACTGTGCTGTGTAAATCATTCCTGTATGTAGAGGGATTCTGTATATTTCAGGAAACAATTTACAATCTTCTGAAATGATACTATCGCAGAACTGGCAGAGCACAATTCTTCTAAAATTAGCAGACAAGCAGTGTTCCAAAATGTCCAGGGTAGCATGTGGACATGCACTTTCAGTGAATGTCCTTTTGTCTGAATAAGTATTACTTTTTTCCAAATTTCAGTTGAGAGATCTTAAACTACTTAAGTTTTGGACATCAGATATTGGTTGCTATGAAGCCGATGCTGTTCAGTTTTTTTTTACTGCATTAATCTATAGAGCTTACTAATCAACTGATAAATTTAGACTGTGTTTCATTTAAAATGAATATGTGACCAATATTAAAACTAATGAAAAATTAGTTGGAATTGGGTAGCCAATTAATTTAAATAATGTTATTGCATGATCAATTGACAAGATAATAATTTTGTCTCTACAACATTTATACTGCTTCAGTCCCCATTTCTCTTTCTATATAAATGTATCAATAATATGATGAGCCTAAGTTTCTTTACTATGAACATCCTAGTTTGCAACCATTGCATCCTTATCTAGAAATAAGTTTCAATCAATTCAGTGGTACATTAGAAAGATCACAATTTCTGCACCCATTCTGATTTATGATTGCTATTTGAAACGATGTTAACTTCTGATCATATGAAAGAATTGTAAGAAAATGCTATAGTTGTTAATTTTCCATTTCTTTACTTCTTTACCCTTATACCAGATTTAATAAAAGAATTCCGATTAAATGAACATCCTTTAATATCTTTTTTGGACAGAATAAAATGAGGAAAAGTGTAAGAAGCAGTTTGGTTTAGTAGATAAGGCTCCAGGCTAGAAATCAGGAGACTGTGAGTTCTAGTTCCACCTTAAAACATGAAAACTGATTAGATGTCCTTGGGCCAGGACCCTGCACTATTAAGAGGATGCTGGGAAGGAAAAAAAGAGAAGAGAAAGTATGTGAATCTTTTGGAGCTATCCATAATCCTGTAACACTTGACTTACAGTGTCCTCAGAGCTCATGTAAGCCTATTAATAAAACACAAACATTGACTGTCTTCATCAGAATGCTGCTCACAATCCAAGTTTATGTAAACATGCTCAATTTTGTAGCCCTAAGAAAAAGTGTTGTTGGTATTCATGAGACTAGAATGGCTTCCATCAATTCACAGTCAGGCAGATAGTGTACAAATGGAGAAAATGCAACAAGAGTGTTACTCCCAGGTCTGGTTATCCAACACAAAATTTCCCAAGAGCAAAGCTTACAATTTTCTGGGAGGTCACAAAGAGTCCAGAGAACAGCAAAGCATCTACAGGCCGTTCTTGCACTGAACAATGTACTGATGTCAGTGTTCATGACTCTACCATAAGAAAGACACCAAAGAAGAATGATTTGAATGAAAGGTTATCAAGGAGGAAATCACTGGTTTCCAAAAAACACAATGCCACAAGTTTCAAATTTGCCAAAGATGATCCAGCAGGCTACTAGAACATGGTTCAGTGGACAGAGAGATAAAAATAGAACTTTGGATATTAATAAGAAATTTTATTTTTGAAGAAAATGAAATATGGAATTCCAGTAAAAGTAACTATCATAAGCATAGTGATAAGATTTTTCATGGATTGGGGTATTTTGCAGCCTTATGACCCTGGGCAATTCATAATTAGGAAGGAACGATAGATTCTGGAAATAGAAAATTGCTGGGTATTTACAACAGTTAGCCTAATTGAAAATATGTGTCACCTAAAACAAGGGGTACATCTAAGGCAACGTCAAACTATCAATGAAATGAAGCTGTTATGTAAAGGGAAAAGGGCCAAACTACTTGCAAATCAAGGTGCAGGATTGGTTAAAAAGCACAGAAAATATTTTGTTGAATCAAATCTAATAGATCTTAGAGAAGTTTAAATTGCAGCTCATAGTACAGCAGGATTATGGATAGTTCTGAAATGTTTACAAACTTACTGTTGTAGTATAACCAAGACTAGGATGTGTTGTCCAGTATGCATTCTTTCACTCTGTTTTTTTATTGGTTTTATTTGCTATTTTATTCCTTCAATTTTTAATAGAGATAGCATTTCATAGTGGCTGCATCTGAACATTACGTTGAAATAGAACCCTTAAGACAAAATTGATCCAGAATGCAGTGGCATGTGAAGTTTTGGGCATCCCATAGTTTGCCCATGGTACACTGATGCTATGCAAGCTACATTATCTTCAATTTTCTTTTTGGCTGCAATTCAAGATTCTTGTCTCCTTTAAAGCCCTGAATGGCATGGGGCCAGATTATTTGTGGGACCACTTGGGGTTATTTGCGTTCTCCACCAGATCAGAGTGGCTTGCTCCAAGTTCCTTCCCTTAAATGTTGCCACCTAGCAGGATCTAGGTAATCTGCCTTCTTGTTAGTAGCCCTGCCCTTTGGAACAACCTTCTCTCAGAGATCCAGCATATTCCTACCTGCCTGGTTTTCTGAAAAGCCTTGAAGATTTGGTTTTTCCAATAAGTTGGGATAGCATCTGGCTGGAACCTAATAAAGTTGTTGGTAGATATAAGTAATGTATTATTTTAGTGCCACTGCAAGATTTTATGCTGGTTTTGAGGTGCTTTTTGTGTGTGTGTATGTGTATTTGTAAACTGCCCACCATTATGGTGAATAAAATAAGAGATTGTATAAATGTTTAAAATAAATAGGAATGTATAGCATATGAGTAATATGTGGTACAGGTACTTTCCACAAACCACCAGGGGTAAATAATTCTGAAGGGCCTGCATGTGATTTGCATGGAATTGTGTGCAAACCAGTAATTTTCACCCCTATCTGTCCTATAACAATCCAGAAACATGGAAGTATCTCAATCAAACTACTGTGTTATATCAACAGAAGGATGTTACTATTCAATTTTATATGCTACCCATAGGAATTAGATTGTTCAATAGCCTTTTAGTTTGAACCAAAGAAAGCAAGCAGCATGGACTAACAACCTGCTTCTTGTGGTTAAACAGAATTTTAAATAGCTGATTTCAAGCACCGACAGGATGCACTGGATTTCACTCTTCTAAATTGGTATCATAAGAAAATTGGCTGTGTTGATCTAGATCGTTTGTTAATATTTGGGGGATTTTTAAATATATTTGGTCAAATTTTTAAATGTTTTTATGCAAGTACTTAATCATTTCTGTTTAAGCATAAAAAAGATTTTGGGGGAACCACAATCACTAATTTTCTCAGAATGAAGGATTTTGGTTATTAGTGCAGGTGCCTGTTTAATTATAACAATATGCTGTTCATTGCCTACTAAAGCCCACTGATGTATACTTCTCCAACTTTCAGGGATTTCTCAGAAAGCCGTATTTTGAATTTGTAGCCTAAATAAAGGACTGAGAATAAGCTATGGTCTAGCTATTATTCGGAAATGCTTTTCAGAAAGCATTGTCTGCCATAGATTAATAACAATACCTATGAATTAAGATTAAAACAAGTAAAGCCTTTCTTATTTTCTATTTCATAAAAAATAAAAATATTTGGACAAAAATATTAAATTTTACAGTACTTTGGAACCCAGCGTGCCTCTCGCTATACAAGGATAATAGAGCTTATAAAATTCTAAATAGTATTTGTGGAGCAGAGGAAACAATGGAGTTCAGAAACATCCAGCAATCTAGGAGAATGGCATTGACAAGGCAAGGCTATGTTATTTACTGCTGTATATGCAGCAGATTTGTCAGTCATCAGAAATACTGACTGACTTCAACATAAATGAGCCAATACTTAAAAATAATTGGCATTCTTCTGGGAATAGACAATATGCAACATTAATATTCATTAGAGCTTACACCTTTCAAATAATGTTTGCTTTTTATGCAAATTCACATCTCGTGTCTGAAATCCTTACAATAAATTTTAAAAATTTATTTAAAAGTAAATGCTTCTTATAATATTTCAGCATAAGATTAGAACATCCACAGTAAATCTACAAAACGTCTTTTCAGGAATATATTTTTGCATTTTTCTTTTCATCTGTACGCCAAAGAAAGCTATAAAGATTAAGGTTTTTCTGAAAAAAATAGTACTAAGGTAGATAATGGAATATATTACAGAAATCAGAAAATCCTAAACATCTTCATGATAGGATAAAATAGTACCTACGTACTTCTGAACATTTAATGAAAAAGTGACTTAATTTAGTTATCAGTTAACGTCTACATTGTAAATGATTCTGTCTTTTTAAGAGTTCAGAGAAATAATAATTACAAATCAACTTGATAGATTCCAATATTGTTGAGATAAACTCAGACTGAGAGGTAGCACCTTAGTTTAGGCCTTTTAATAAGTTTTTAACTAAGACAGTGGTTCTCAACCTGTGGGTCGGGACCCACTTTGGGGTCGATCGACCATTTCACGGGGGTCGCCAAGCAAGGCTGTCCGCCATTTTTTTGTCTGCCATTTTTTTTGTCCGCCATTTTTTCCCCTTTTCCGGCAGGTGCCTTACCTCCCTTGAGCTGGGCCAGCTGGTGGTCGGCCTGCTCCGTCTCTGCCGCTTGCCAGCTACGCCTCGGCCAGCGCGGGGGGCGGAACCACGCATGCGTGATGCTCCCAGGCAGGGAAAGTCCTCGACTTATGACTGGTTGGGTAGTCCTCGACTTACGACCGGTTTAGTCCTTGACTTATGACCAGTTTAGTCCTCGACTTACGACCGGTTTAGTCCTCGACTTACGACCGGTTGGGGTCGCGGCATTAAAAAGGTTGAGAACCACTGAACTAAGATAACACAATGCCAATTTTCCCATAGCTGTTTTTAAGGGAACTATAGGAAAACCCCATATGAAACCAGACATTGCCCCTGTGACTTGGGTGCTATAGAAACCACAGCCCATGTTCTTTTGTATTGTCAGTTCTACACAAAAATTCATGACCAATTGATTACCCATTTGTATGTAAATTTCCAAGGCACTCCATAAGATTTTTATTTATATTATATTATTATATATTATATTATTATATTAAATAATTAAATTTATTTCTTTAAACATAGCAAATTTTTCCTACAGTATGTTTGAACTTTGTCTACAAATGGTTGCCAACAGTTATTGATATTAAGGGATAATTTTGCTTTGTTTTATAGAATGTTTTTTTTTAGTCAATGACCAATATAAAGTTTCTGTCTCTCAGTACCAATTTCCTAGCTATTAGATACCAGATTGCCTCAGCTTAACAGAGTTAGACAACTGGGCACAAAGATCCTGTCTGTGGTGGAGAGGACACTTCATTCTTATACCTGTACAAATGTGGTCATTCTTTTGAGTGTACACATAAATACATTTCTAAGGCCAAATCTCATTTTTCAGATTTATTAAACAAATTTACATGGCCACCAAACTGACATCTAGGTGACTCCAAGAGGCTCTCAACATTAAAAACCACAAACAAAAAAACACAACATAAGCCCCTCCCCCCATGGCATTAGCAACACAATCAAATTAACCATTGATTGGCTCCTGTAGATGATGATCAGCTGAGATTGAAGGTGGGGTCAAACACATAATTTTGGAATGTTTATACCCCCATAAGAGACCTTGAAGTCTGTTAACTCTTATGTGACCTTGACCGTTAATAGATCAGATTTTTGTGTATAGGTAGTATGAACTAAACTTGTAGCACTTTTGAACTCTATCCTGGTTCCCAATTTCTTGTACCTGTCAGCTTCATCTTCATTTGGGGTTCCCAGGCCTGTTGCCTTTTGGAAAAGCAACAAGATAGAGGGCCAACCATACCTCAGCAGGAATGACATTCCTTAGAGAGGTGGCCACCATTGAGAAGACTCTTTTTCATGGTCCCAGAGATGTACATCCCTAACTGATGGGACCCATAACATATCCTGTCTTCTGCCTGGTAGGCTAGGTGGATGTAATAGGGGAGAGGCGGTCCTTCAAAAAGACCAAGCCTTGTAGGGCTTTAAAGTTGATAACCAGCACCTTGAATTGTATCTGGAAGCATATTGGCAGCCAGTGCGACTCTCACAAGAGAGATGACACATGCAGAACTTAGGCTTGCATAAAACTGTTCAGGCCATGCATTCTGAACCAGCTGAAGCTCCTGGATACTGTACTATGTAAAGCGCATTACATCAATCCAGATGGGTGATAACCAAGGCATGGGTGACTATAAGAAGGGCATGTTGGTCATAGTTGTGCAAAGACTGCCACTGGCTCCTTAAGCAAAAGTCACAAGTCCAGAAGAAACCCCAGTTTAAGCACTGGATCAGTATGGGGCAGTACAACCACATCCACAACCAAAGATGGCAATTCTTCAAGAGCCAGAGTCCCTAACCCAGAGCCACTCTGTCTTGCCAGGGTTTAGATTTAGCCTGTTGCTCCCCATCCAGACCTCAACAGCCTCCATGCAATTCTTATCACCCATATGACTTTACTGATTAAAGTATATAACAGGAGGCAAACCTAGTAGTTATGGACTAGGGGCAAATTTAAAATTTTGAAAACATAGGGGTGGTGGATTCAGAACATAGTTACCATAGTACTGTATGCATAGCCAATCTCACAATACTCATTTATCAGAAGCCCAGCTTCATTTCCCAGTAAGGTATATGTGCAACTGAAAGACTACTTGATTCTAGAGGCTTGTGCTTTGTAGCATGCCAGCTTCCTGCTTTTACCATCATCATCATCATCTTCTTCATCTCTTTTTTTAAAAAAACTCATAGTCTAGCGAGTGAGTTGTCTGGGGACAATTTGTGAATAAAAAACTTTAGTTAGTTATGTCCAGGTTGTATTATTTTTATAAATAACTTAAGGAAGCGAATATACCTAATACTCCTTCATCCACCTATTTTCCCTACAATAACCCTGTGAGGTGGGTTTTGGGCTGAGAGAGGGTGGCTGGCCCAAAATCACTCAGCTACCTTTCATGCCTAAAATGGGACTAGAAGTCAGAGGGCTCCTGGTTTTTAGTGGATACCTTAACCACTAGGACAACTGGCTCATTATCATACAACATCTATATTATAGAAGCTACAATGGTTGCCAGTTTATTTCTGGATGCAATTGATGGTTCTGTAATAGTTATTACCGTAATAATTAATTATTACAGTTACAATAAGAGTTAATGATAAAGAGACCTTGGTATCTATGAAATTGTTTCTGTTTGGGAGCTGCAAGTAAAATCTGTCTCTGCAAGGCAAATAGATGTAACACATTTAGAATATCCACACATCCCAAAATCTATAGAAGGAACTCCAAAGCAAGCATTCTCTCCTGGAGCTCCCCTTCTACAGAAGCAGCTGTCATCTAAAATAAGATGAGCATCTTTTTATTTTAAAATCTGTGAAAATATTTAATAGGCATTCAAGGGTTGAGGAACCAATGATAAATGTGCTTGGGATGCATACAGCCACTACTTATTGTTATTACTACTGAGTTGAATTATTTTGTTTGATTAAACCAGCCTAAAAGCACATGAAACACTTGTACATAAATAAAATGATTAAAAATGGATTAATGTTACAGTCTGCATTCTTAACAAATATAAGCTCCTCAGCCAACAAATAATGCCATCAATATGACAGAAGACAAATATTTTAAAATTATATTTCATTTATTTAATGATTCTGTGATTTGGCTTTTTGTTTTATCGGCTCTGATAAAAGTTTTTACTGAATTTTTGTATGTTTTGTTTTTAAATTTTAGCCTGGAAGAGTTGTGACACTTATTGAAGATCCTGAGGTACAGTAGTTGCATTTTTACGTAGTCTATAAATATGTTTTGTCCTGAGTAGTAGTATGAAGCTGCCTTCTTAACTCTGATACAGAGAGAAAACTAGAATTTTAAACTGCAATCTTACAGACATCAATTGGGATATAAATTCATAGACACAATGTAAATATACAAATTAAATATGCATAGAATTTCATTTGTTACCATTTTTCTCCAAAGATACGAAGAAGGAAGTTCAAAATGATGGTTCAGAAACCATCTTTGAGCCTAATATATATATATCAAATTGACATTTTTCATGGACAAAAACCCTATTCCCATAGAAAAGCAGCCAAAATAGTATACCACTGTTTATAAACCATTCAGTTGAAGAAACTAGTTTCATTTTCCTGAAAAAGTCTCTTAAGATGCATAATAGTGGTCTCAAATAAATTGATTCCTGTTCATCCTGATCTCTTTTTTTCTTTCCTGCCCTTCTCTATTCAGCTTTTATAGGTAGTCTTCAACTTATGACGATAATTAATCCTAGAGTTACTGTTGTAAGTTGTGCCAGTATTAATCAGTAATAACATGACTGCACCTGATTTTATGACCTTTTTTGCAGTGGTTCTTAAACATAGCAATTGTAAAGTTGCCACTACAGTCGTTAAGCAAATCCATTGTCTTCAAGGGATGTTTTTTTGCAGGAAACCAAAAGCAAAGCTAGTTTCCAGTAAAAATCATCATAAATCGCAGTCATGTGACTGCAGGACACTGCAAACGGCTGTAAATGCAGGCTGGTTGCCAAGTGCCAAAAATGCAGTCATGTGACCATGGAGGAAGGTGGCCATTGAACTTTGAATCCAAGATACAAGTACCTTTTTTTTTATCCATTGTACACTTGAACAGTTGCAAATGGAGAACTATCTGTAAAGGTAATCCTCAGCTTACAACAGTTCATTTAGTGACCGTTCAAAGTTACAATGGCACTGAAAAAGAAAGACTTATGACCATTTTTCACCCTTATGAGCATTACAGCATCCCTATGGTCACATGATCAAAATTCAGATGCTTTGCAACTGACTCATATTTATGATGGTTGCAGAGTCCCAGGGTCATGAGATTGCTTTTTGCAACATTTTGACAAGCAGAAACAGTGGGGAACAACCATTTTACTAATTTAATAATTGCAGTGATTTACTTAACAACTGTGGCAAGAAAGGTTGTAAAATGGGGCAGAACTCATTTCTCACTTAGCAACATAAATTTTGGACTCAATTGTGATCCTAAGTCGAGGACTAGCTGTACTGAAGTGTGCATTAGGACTCCTGGAAAATAGCTGAGAATTAATTTATATATAAGAAAATAAATCTAACAATTTAATACTAACTGCCAAACAAGAATGAACTCTCTCTTCATCTTCACACCACCCCCCAATACCCTTAAAACTGTGTGGCAGTTACAAGAGTTACAAGGGAGTCAGGCTATTCTCCAAAGCACCTGAAGGCAGGACAAGAAGCAACGGATGGAAACTAACCAAAGAGAGAAGCAACCTAGAACTAAGGAGAAACTTCCTGACAGTTAGAACAATTAACCAATGGAACAACCTGCCTCCAGAAGCAGTGAATGCTCCAACACTGGAAGTTTTTAAGAAGAGACTGGACAGCCATTTGTCTGAAATGGTATAGGGTTTCCTGCCTGAGCAGGGGGGTTGGACTTGATGACCTCCAAAGTCCCTTCCAACTTTATTTATTTATTTATTGGTTGATTGATTGCAATTAGTGGTCCCATAACATAATAGTTATTTTTAATATTTAAACACAAGGATTCAGTACCTCATTTCAGCATCTCCTTATTCTCTATTCATGCTTGCCAAGGTACAGGTAGACCTTACTTAATGGCCCTAATTGAGACCACTTATTTTTCTCCATCTCTTCCCAAATACATCCTGATTTCTCCTTTTAGAAATCAAGAAATAATATTTGAAGCAAAGAAGATTTGGCTGTAACCTAAACTCATGAAATTAGAAGAAAGGCAATTGACTCTCTGGGAAAGTTTTTATAAGCTTAGGAGGCTATCATTTCTACACTTACAGTCCTCAACTTATGACTGGTCAGTGAGCTTTTGAAGTTATGAGGGACCTAGCAGGGAGCTATTTATCACCAAATTCGCTCAACAGTCGCTCCCCACCCTGCAGTCACAAGACTGAACTTTTGGCTCTTGACAACCAGGACACATTTATGGCTATTTGCAGGCGCAATGCAGTCATATGACCACATTTTATGATGGTTTTGCAAAAAGAAAATAGCATTTATTTCCAATTTTCAGCAAAACCAGTGATTCACTTCATTACTGCAGCATTAGCTTTATAACTACTGTGAAAGAACTGGAGAAAATTACAAAATACAAAAACCTGCAAATAGAGTAACTGGCAAAAGAAAACAAAGATAGTTCAAATTGGACGCTTGGGTGCAATCCCAAAACATCTGGAGCACTACTTGAATAACATTGGCATTGACAAAATCCCCATTAGTCAATTGCAAAAGGCAGCTTTATTTGGAATAGCCTACATCCCACCATGATATCTTTAACACTTTCAAATAACATCTCCCTCTCTGCTCGAGGAAGATGGGCAGTTAAGAAATATGAAATATAAACAATCACCTATCCCAGATTCTTGGGAAGGACTCAGTGGGTGGAGAACAGTACAAAATCCAATATAAACAATCTAGCTGACTGTGAAATGAATCATAATAATAATTCAAAGTTGAACATTTATGGAAATCCAAGTTGAATGCTTATGGAAAAAGAAGTCCATTATTAAACCAGTTGTGATTAAAGCCCTCAGAGCAATACCTAAAAGATTCCCTTAATGGCTGGAAATATTGAAATTATCAGATCTGAGCACCTTAATTTTACAAAAGCCCATCCTGCTTGGAACTGACTATATTCCTAGATGCTACCTTAATAATACTTGGTTAGGACTTGAATTATTAAGATTCTAGTGGTCTTAGACTGTGAATCTAACTGTAGATTACACACACAAATAATGAATTGAAAAGTGGATAAAAATGCAAAATCCAGTTTAAATATCTAACTGACTGTACAACCTACTATAATAATAATTCTATTTTCACCAAAATATTTAATGCTTTGAATGTTCATACAACATCAAAATCTACATAATGGTTTAGTACATGGATAAATCTAGTCACTGTAATAAATTATATAGTTAGGCAATGGAATACAGAGTAGCCAAAAAAATAGAAAGATAGGTGGGGGAACTGAAATGCACAATGTGGTCATAAATGCCGCCAAGCTGCCAAGCATCCAAATTTTAACCCAGGGATGTTGTAACAGCTGTAACTTTAAGGAAGTGCCATAATTACCATTCATTCAGTGCTAAGTTCTAAGTTCAAACAGTTCCTGAACAAATAGTTGTTAAGCAAGCACTACATGTAGTGAGATGCTGGTATAAAAGATAATTTATTTTTCAAATGAGCTTACTATTAGTTTCATAGAGTAGATATGAAAAAATCAAAAGAAAATATACAGTATATGGTCCCCATGATGTCTAGTTCCACTTCTGGATCATATGCCTCCATGATTGAAGAAAGCACTGATGAGACACATGGCAGCCTGCAAAATATGCTGTCAGATAATGCTCATAGACACATCCTGTACCAAACTTTTCCTCTCAGTGACATTTTCTTGCTGCTGTACATATGTTTAATATTTGTTTTGGACTCTACCATAGGGAGCAAGTAGTAATATCCAGTTGAATGGTAAAGCAGCTATTTATGGTTTTTGAATAGCAAAGAAATTATTGTTCTGCCCATATAAATACAACTTTATTTTAAATATATTAAAATGTCAATAAAATATAGCAAAAAATAAGATTTTCTACTCTCTGAAATGCTGGTTCTATAGAGCACAATCCATTATATTTCTACCCAAAAAAAAATTCAAACTCACAGTTCTGTACTCCTCAGTATACTTTTTGCACTGTAAATGTATCTTGTACTTGAACGATTTCCTTGATATTTTTTTTTACTTTACCTTGACATAATCTATGATTAGCATTGTATTTTAACACGTTGCTGAAAACTGCTAATTCTGATTACAGTGATTATATTTTAAACCTTTTTGGAAGGCAATGTTTTGTTTATAGTACAAAGAAAATAAATAACTACTCCCTTTCTATGACCTGCGGTTAAATACTCCAACACTGAGGCTTAAACCAGTTTTACACAGATAGGTACCACTAAACCTACTTATTTAAAGTAAATTTGCCTAGGATCAGAAATTAAAAATATGAACCATGAAAATCTCGCTTCAAATCAGCTGCAAATTCACACGTGAATTAAATTTTCAACTTTGTTGTTCTCACATCTGAAGAGCAAAGGTAAAAATTTACCTATTACTGAAAATACACGTGAAATGTTCTAAAAAATAAAAAATAAAATAAAATAACTCAGTTCATATTACTATTCTATATCATCTTTATTTCTTTTACATTAGAAGTGTTCACATCAAGGACCATCTTGACTTCTACATGGTGTGCTAGATGGGATCCTGTAAAATAAATTAAGTGAAGCCAAGATTAAGTAGTGGCTAAGACAAAGAAATCATTGTTCCATAGTTTAATTGTGATATAATGTAGATCAGGGGACCCCAACCCCCGGTCCGTGGACCAGTACCAGGCCACAACATGCCAGCAACTGGTCCGCACAAACAAGCAAAGCCCTATCCATGGGATGTAGGTGGCACACAAAAACATGCACTCTCAGGTCCACGAAAAAACCTCTCTCCACAGAACCGGTCCCTGATGCCCAAAAGGTTGGGGACCTCTGATGTAAATTATAATATAATATGTACAATTTATTTATGACGCACTCAACAGTTTCTATGATTCTATTATCACTGATGCTACTTAGAAAAGTTATGAACAGTTGAGGCTTCAGGGCTAAATGCAGTCGTCATATCCCTCCAAAATTTGCCTCCAATTGCAATTTTTAAGGTGTTAACCCAACACCTTAAAAATTGCAATTGGAGGCAGATTTTGAAGGGATATGATGATTGCATTTAGCCCTGAAGCCTCAACTGTGCATATCTTTTCTAAGTAGCATCAGTGATAATCCCTCAGTATTTATATTTCTTGAGAATAAATGCAAATGTCATGAAAACAAGGAGGTTTAAACACCACCAATTGTCCTGTAATGCTGCCGAATTTAGATCAGAGTAATGGCAGCTACAGATTTCAACCTTTTGTACTTGACAAGATCAGCAAAATGCAACACAGTGTCTGTCACTGTGAATTCTTCTGTACTTTTCTGGTAAGTTTTTTCATACTGTTGTGCAGTTAGATCCTATTATGTTAGCAGCTTCCTCTATAAGCAAAGAATAGTTTAGCTTGGTTTTTTTCTCTTTCCCCAGCATTTGTATTGCAAAACAAACTCCAATCATCGCAAACTAGTTATTTCAAATCAATACCCTCTAGTCATCCTGAGTTACTAATGTACAACTAATAGTGCAAAGTTAACATCTAGAAAATATCAATATTTTTAGCTTATCTCTATCAACATAGCTTGCTAAATTTACAGTACTTGTTAGATGAAGTACCTGCCCAGAGGTGTCAGAGAGTAGAAAAAGAGTTCTTAACCATAATAAAACCCTGGAAGAAAACGTGAGAAGGGAAGAGAGCCAGAGAAGAAGTGGAAACATGGGTTTGAGAATTTGCAATTCTATCATTAAATCCTGTTTTCTAGTCTTTCATTAATGTGCATGCATTACTGACAATAAACGTTTGGAAGAGTGACCTCTGTAACTCTTTGATAGAGTCTGATCTTTGTACGTTTTATCTTTATCTGATTGTATTCTTCTACAGGGCTGTGTATGGGGTGTTGCATACAAACTGCCAATAGGACAAGAAGTTGAAGTAAAAGCCTATCTTGATTTTCGAGAGAAGGGTGGATATAGGACTACAACTATTGTCTTCTATCCCAAAGATCCTGCAGTGGAACCTTTTAATGTGCTATTATATATTGGAACCTGTGAAAACCCTAACTACCTCGGACCCGCACCCCTAGAAGAAATTGCAAAACAGATTTTTAATGCAGTTGGTCCTAGTGGAAGAAATACAGAATACCTATTCGAACTTTGCAATTCCCTCAGGGATCTTGTACCAGAAGACGTGGATGAACATGTTTTTGCTTTAGAGAAACTGGTAAATAAACTATTGGAACAATAGCAAAACAAACCTGTATAACAGTCGCTTTGCAAAGAGTTTCTTCACTATCAGAATAAGTTTATTCTGTTTATATTGTTTATATAATTTGGAAATTATCCATCAAAATTTTTAAAAATTAATTTCCATATTTCATTGAGGCATCACTGTCCTTGAGCATTAGAGATTTTTAAAATGATATTTTAAAAAGTTTAAGAAGGAACTTTGAATTTCCATAAAGTTTTAAGAATGCTTTTCTGTTCATTTCTCAAATTTGAATAACGTAGGCCTGATTTAAGTTGAAGGGAAGCTTTCTTAACCTTAAGTTACAGTATTAGATTTTGTTTTCCTCTTAAAAAAAGTTTTGAACTAGATTCTTCACTTAAGTATGGATGCAGTCCTATGCACAAAAGGAAGTCACTTTCAACAAAGAAAGAAATGCATAGGATTGAGTGATGTGTATTGATATGTCAGTATATTCCTTTAAAAATGTTCCCAATAGGATTTGTGGATTACAGCACTGAGAGAGAAATCCTTTGTGCACTTGTTTAGGATTAAGTTCAACATGGTACAAAGTAAATATGTGTAGGATTACATTCTAAATGGCAATTATATCCATGAAGGGCCTGGATTATATGTACACCTGTTTGAAATGTATTGCTTATTATATATTATTTATCATTTAGTTTAACTTGCCCAAATTCAGTAATTTATATATAACAATTTGCTTAGTGATAAGAAGATCAATAGTTATAAATGAAAGGAAACTACACTTTGCATTCATGGTTTCAATATCTTCAGAGATGACGTACACTGGTACAAGGCTTTCTCTCATTTTTTGGAAAATAACTAATCAGGGAAACAACTTGAATCTAGAGTAATAAGTATGTAACAAAACTCCTATCCATAATCATTAAGCAATTTTCAGAGATAGTCAAATTTACCCTTATCCCAGTAACTAGAACTCCATAAATTAAAATTCACAATAACCCTTTGTTCAACCTTTACTTTGCCAAAATGATGTGGTCACCAATACCTAATGTTATAGTTTCACAATTTCTTGCTTCTAGTAGTTAAGAACACACAAGAACATTTCTTCTTCAATCTTTGTTTTTAGTGACAATCCTGTGTTTTTGTAAATTTCTATGCATTTGTAAAGCTTCATTATTGAAGACCGCACTTTTCTTTGTAAGCTCTAATTGGAAAAATTTGGAAGTATATGGATTATGCAGCTCAGTCCATTTGAAAAGCACAGAATCACCATTTGTAATACAAGAGCAAATTTTGGATAGTAATTCCTTTTTGCTTTCAAACAGAATCAAACAGAAGGATTGTTGTTTCTTTAAGGACTGGCAAAGATCTGGCAGGCATCTAAATAAGGAATAAGCTCCCTTGTAAGTCAAACTTCTTCAGGAAATATTGGCACATAACTTGCATAGGAAAGGTTCTGAACGAAAATTTATGCTACCAATTTGCAAGCCTAGTTATTATCATTAATTAGCATAGTTCTAGTTGTACCTGCATAACTTATTATAATTAACTTAATTATATTTTCTACTAACAAGAATTTGGAAATGCTTGCTAGAATTTTTCACTGAAATAACCATTGCAATGATAAACTTGTCACTAAACAAAGGAAAATACATGAGCTCCAGTCTATTTCCAATCTCCAATAAAAATGTTATTATGTTTCCTCCTATTGCCAAGGATTTCAAAAGAGAACACTATGGAATGCCTCTTTCAACCTGGCCAGTAAACACTCTTTAAAAATTCTAATAATTGTGCATCTCTCTCCCATAATGCTTTGAACTTGTTGTTTATTGAAGATTGTATTACATATACCTAGGCCATCTGTCACAATATTTTTGAAACCACGTCAAAGTATTTATTTGAGAATCCAAATTAAAATGTATACCAGTTAAGCATAAGCTGTTGATTTAGTTTAAATCAAATCAGTCAATTTTATTTGCATCCAGAAGGCCCATAAGTAACTTACAAACATAATCTAAATTTAAATATTTTACTTACTAAACTGTTTTATCCATTATCAAATTTAGATTATGTTTGTAAGTTGCTTTTAGGCCTCCTGGCCATAAATAAAATTGATTGATTTAGCTAAATGTACCTCTTTTTTCAGAATTCTGTACTTAGGAGTTCAAGGGTAAGTTGCACAGTACATTGCCAGAACTTCTAAACTTTCTCAACTTCCACTGAAATGGTTATCTGCTACGTTAACTTGATGACATTAACGTTTCCGTCCCAATTATGCATGTACATCTCACAATTTCAGTTCTTTTCTTTAAACTTTCAACAAAATCATAAACTGGTTGTATGTTTCTGTAATTTTCATAATGAAACTTGTATGATTTTGCATTAGTAATACAACAATTATGGTTTAAGCCCATACAGTGTTTCTCTCCCTGTTTAACAAATACTTGCAAATGTTATGCTGTTGTTTGTGTATTTGAAGGCATCTGTATCCAACAAAGTGTTAAAACTACAGTAAGTCTGAATCAGAAGGTTATAGTTTTAATAAGGAGTTAATCAAGATTTTAAACAATGAAAAGGAATTCTGATACAAACCATAAATGGCATTTCCAGATTACAGTAAAATAAATTATGTATAGGTTAAATATGATTATTACATCATTATAAAACATCTACATAGAAATAGGGCTTAGTTACCATAAACATTTTATCACTGATTTTTAATCTGAATTATTTTATTGTAATTCAGTTACATTAAGCCAGTGGTTCTCAACCTTTTTAATGCCACGACCCCCAACCGGTCGTAAGTTGAGGACTAAACCGGTCATAAGTCGAGGACTAAACCGGTCATAAGTCGAGAACTACCCAACCAGTCGTAAGTCAAGGACTTTCCCTGCCCGGGAGCGCCACGCATGCGTGATTACGCCCCCTGCGCCAGCCGAGGCGTAGCTGGCAAGCGGCAGAGACGGAGCAGGCCGACCACCAGCTGGCCCAGCCCAAGGGAGGTAAGGCACCCGCCGGAAAAGGGGAAAAAATGGCGGACAGCCTTGCTTGGCGACCCCCGTGAAATGGTCAATCGACCCCAAATGGGGTCGCGACCCATAGGTTGAGAACCGCTGCATTAAGCAGAGCTCAGCAACTAGTAAATGAGAATTGTACTACATAACCAAAGAAATGTTCAATTTTCATTTCCCAATCATGCTGTATGTTCTTTTTTAAAAAAAATAAGTGGAATTTTAATAACAGTTTGTAATCTATTGATTGCTGCTCTGAAAAAAATATATACAATTCCATTGGGCATTCTGAAAATCTTTGGATCCCACCATCAACACTAGACATGCAATACTGTAGTACAAATGTGCAAAAGGTTATAGGTGAAATGAGATAACTTTTAAGCTTAAAATGAGAAGTACACTAAATAGCCAGCACCATTCTTAGGAATCTGTTTCAGCATCACAGCATGGCTTCTTTTACCAGAAGATAAATGGTTCATTATTCCCTTCACTTACCTGTTTTAAATGAGTTATGGGCATCTCTCAACTTATGACGATGCAGTGACCATTCAGAATTACAATGGTGCTGAATAAAGGGTCTTATGACCTACACCCAAAATTATGGCCACTGCAGTGCCCCATGTTCACATGATCACAATTCAGGAACCCTTACAACCAACATCAGGGATGCTACAGCTGCCCCTACTTGCCTATCTTCCTCCCATCCACCCAACTGTTTCCCATGAGACTGCTTCCCATCTTGCTCCGTCCCACACCCCACCATGCCTTGCTCCACTTACCTCTACCAAAGATTGCCTTTCCCAAAGAAAAGTAGCTGATGCATCATGCAGCCTTCCTATATAAAAGTGGCTTGGTGCCATCTTGGAAACTGATGCAATTTTGGGAGTGGCCACAATTCGCATATCTCCAGAATTGTAGTCACTTCTAAAATGGCACCAGTTTCCGGTATGGCACATTCTGTACATTATGTGCACAATTATTAGGCAAGTGAGTATTTTGACCATGTCATTTTCATGCATAATTTCCATCTCCAATCTATAAACTTAAATGCTTAGTGGATATAAGCATATCAGGTGATATGTATTTGTGTAATATGGGAGGGTGTGGCCTAAGGAGATCGACAACCTATATCAAGGTGTGCATAATTTATTAGACAGCTTCTTTTCCTCAGGCAAAATGGGCCAAAAAAGAGATTTAATTGGCTTTCAAAAGTCAAAATTGTAAGTTTTTCAGAGGGATGCAGCACTCTTGAAATTGCTAAGATATTGGGGAATGATCACAGAACCATCAAACGTTTTGTTGCAAATAGTGAACAGGGTCGCAAGAAACGTGTTGGGGAAAAAAGATGCATATTAACTGCCAAAGATTTGAGAAGAATCAAACATGAAGCTACCAGGAACCCATTATCTTCCAGTGCTGTCATATTCCAGAACTGCACCCTACCTGGAGTGCCCAGGAGTACAAAGGTGTTCAATGCTTAGAGACATGGCCAAAGTAAGAAAGGCTGGCAGTACTGTAGGTTTGGGAGTTGATTCTGAGTCCATCTTCAACCCGAAAAGGTCCAACTACCTCATCATTAATACCAGCCCATACCAGTACCCCACCTCTACCTTGCTGGTGTCTGAGTCGAAGTGAGCTCTGTGCCCATTACTGATACAGCCACGGGCCCATCCATCTGGTCCGTCAAGAATCACTCTCATTCATAAAACCTTTGAAAAATCTGTCTTCCGATATTCCTTGGCCCAGTCTTACTGTTTCAATGTATGTGTCTTGTTCAGTGGTGGTCGGGTTTCAGCCTTCCCTACCTTGACCATGCCTCTGGCCATGCCTTCTGGGTACTCCAGGCAGGTTGCAGTTCTGAAATATGACAGCATTGGAGGATAATGGGTTCCTGGTAGCTTCATGTTTGATTCTTCTCAAATGTGCAGTTAATGTGCATCTTTTTTTCTCAACACGTTTCTTGTGACCCTGTTGACTAGTTGCAACAAAATGTTTGATGGTTCGGTGATCACGCCCCAATATCTTAACAACTTCAAGAATGCTGCATCCCTCTGACTTTTTACAATTTTTGACTTTTCAGTCAGTTAAATCTCTGTTTTGGCCCATTTTGCCTGAGGAAAAGAAGCTGTCTAATAATTATGCACACCTTGATATAGGGTGTTGATCTCCTTAGACCACACCCTCCCACACAAATACACATCACCTGATATGCTTACATCCACTAAGCATTCAAGTTTATACTGCTTGGGAGGTGGAAAATATGGTCAAAAACTCATTTGCCTAATAATTGTGCACACAGTATATGGGAAGGCCATGCAGTAAATTGCTGCTGCTCTTTCTGAAAGACAATTTCTGAATATTTTCATTTGGAAAGAGAATCAGCTGATGTGACACACAACAATCAACAAGATTTGTGCCTACCTCCACAATGACACAAAGCAGCCTCTTCAGGAAGGCTGCATGTTGCATTGGTTGGACACTCTTTTGGAAAGGTGAACTTTGGAAGAGATGAATGAGGCAGGAGAGGAGATGCAAGTTTGTGGGACCCAGGCGAACAGGAAGCTGTGGAAAGAGTGTCTCAGAAGGTGGAGGCCCTAGGAGGCCTTATGCAGGCAACATGTGAGCTGGGGAGGTACTGCATTGCAGTCCTGCATTAGATGTCCCCCATTAACTGTGTTCTGCTTAAAGATTACCACAGGGAGCCAGTATTGTGGTCATAAGCAAGGTAATCACATAGGTACTTCGCTAACGACTGCAAGGACTTAAAAATATAATTCCAAATTTGAGGACTATCTGTATATATTTACAGGGTATAACTTCTGTTCTAATGGCAGAATGTGAAGAGGAGCCAAGAGCTTCTTGATGAGGATTAAAGATGAGAATGTAATGTTGGTTGGAAACTCAACATTAAAAAACCTGAATCATGGCATCCGGTCTCATCACTTTCTGGCAAATAGAAGAAGAAATGAAAGCAGTGACAGATTTTATTTTCTTGGACTCTAAGATCGCTGCAGACAATGACTGTAATTAAATTAATTAAAAGAAATTAAAAGACTTTTGCTCCTTGGGAGGAAAGCTATGGCAAAGCTAGGCAGCATATTAAAAAGCAGAGACATCACCTTGCCAACAAAGGTCTGTATATGGTTTTCTCAGTAGTAATGTATGGCTGTGAGAGTTGGACCATAAGGAAGAGGAAGGCTGAACGACTGATACTTTTGAATTGTGGTGCTGGAGAAGACTCAAGTGTCCCTTGGACTGCAAGGAGATCAAATCAGTCTTTGGAAGGACAGATGCTGAAGTTCAAATACTTTTGCCACCTAATGAGAAGAGAGGATTCATTGGACCCTGATGTTGGGAAAGATTGGAGGCAAAAGGAGAAGGGGACAGCAGAGGATGAGGTGATTAGATAGTGTTATCAACACCAGAAAAGTAAAAAATGTTTCATTTCAATTTTAAACCAAATCTGATATCACTGCAAAAATACAATTACAAAAATGACATAAATATATCTGCCATGTTACCACAACTTAATGAAAACAATGTTCGCAATAAGGACTGGTTCATTAAATACATATTGAAACATTAATAACTAGCATTCTGTCCAAATAGTCTATTAATGAAATTATGTTAGGATTATGGTAGTTCAAACTTGATTGTTATAAGATAGTTTTCATTCTTGTATGAAGATGCCATCAAAAAATTGATACCAGATAAAGAACTGTCAAAGCAAATTAAATATCTTTTTAAGAGCAATATTTTAAATGAAATTATGTACCAATTAAATCCTTATGGATTATTTAAAAAGTGCATGCATTGTTCACATATTTCCTACCAGGTCTTTCCACATCTTCCAATCTTGCACTACGTACTTCTTTGTTTACATACCGTACTAAGCCTCCCTGAAATCTACCGCAACGTCACCCATCAAAAACATACTACCTGGATTTATCTGGAAGTGAATCAAGTTCTTTTTTAAAGGTAGGGTTAGGTTTTGTTGCAGATTTTATTTATTTGCCACTGGCAGTTCAAAGTATGTGCATTTTTTGTTATTATTTTAATCCCATTACTAGAAATCAGGAATCTAAACCACTGAACAGAAACCACGATTGAAGCAGCCTGTTAACTGTTAACGCAGCGGTTCTCAACCTAAGGGTCGCGACCCCATTTGGGGTCGATCGACCATTTCACGGGGATCGCCAAGCAAGGCTGTCCGCCATTTTTTTTCCCCTTTTCCGGCGGGTGCCTTACCTCCCTTGAGCTGGGCCAGCTGGTGGTCGGCCTGCTCCGTCTCTGCGGCTTGCCAGCTACGCTTCAGCCGGCGCAGGGGGCGGAACCACGCATGCGTGGCGCTCCCGGGCAGGGAAAGTCCTTGACTTACGACCGGTTTAGTTCTCGACTTATGACCGGTTTAGTCCTCAACTTACGACTGGTTGGAGGTCGCGGCATTAAAAAGGTTGAGAACTACTGTGTTAACGTAAGAAAATGATGGTCTACAACTCTTTTGAGATTTCTGGTCGTGGTCTGCCACGTATGAACCATATTCCACAGAGAATCAGCTTAACCTCTGAGCCAGATTTGGCCAATTGCCGACAATATATCGCTTAACCCCTGATCTCTTGCTGCTCTGCTGCAAGAACAGGCGTTTCGAGGCCCCCACCCCACCCCTCCAATTCCTGCCCTCTGAATCCCACCAGAGCAGTGTTTCTCAACCTTGACAATTTTAAGGCATGTGGACTTCAACTCCCAGAATTCCACAGCCAGCAATGCTGGCTGTGGAATTCTGGGAGTTGAAGTCCACATGCCTTAAAATTGGCAAGGTTGAGAAACACTGCACCAGAGTATCTTTATTCCACTTCCCACCACGGGGAGCTCGGCAAACCTCCCGCGCAAACACGAATTTCTCGGTCTTCAGTTTTCAAAAGACATGAAAGGAGAGCCAGTTTCCACCAGTCCTTCCGGAACCAAACGGTCACGGAGAAGCAGGAACGCGCCTCTCCCTTCCCCTCTTGGTCTCTCTGAAGCCTCTTACCTCCTCTCATCTGCTCAGGCAACGCGCTCCGACCGCCCCGGATGTTGACCAGAGGCTGGGACACACACGCGCGCACACCCACATACACACACACACACACACACACAGCGCCCCGCCCCTCCTCCCCCCGCTGGAGGAAAATTCATAGAACTCCGCAGAGGGTAGAGTCGCCCATAACCTGCGCCCACTTTGAGCCGCAAAGATGATTAGTCGACTCCACAACTGACGTTGCAGCCTACACAAACGTTGTTCCAGTATTGTTGGCTAGCGATTATAGGAGCAGGCTGATATAGTGAGAATCTTAGCCAGAAAGAGCTGAACTATAATGGAAAGCAGGGAATTTCAATGAAAAAACTCTTTGGAAGTTCAGAAGGCCATTAATGCCTGTGACACGGAACGGGCTGAGAACAAAAGGATTAGACCAGGGGTAGGCAACCTCGGCTCTTTTATGACTCATGGACTTCAACTCCCAGAATTCCTGAGTCAGCATAGCTGACTCAGGAATCCTGGGAGTTGAAGTCCATGAGTCATAAAAGAGCCGAGGTTGCCTACCCCTGGATTAGACTGAGATGTCAGCTATTGGGGATCCATAGATTTCGACAAGATCAGGTTTGCGAAGTCCACTCTTATTTTTAACGGTAATCTCCATGGGGCAACCGAAACAAACCAACCAAAACGAATCAACCCGAGAGCAGCGGAAGCTAAACGCAACTGCCGGTAACTCTAGGAATTTCAAATTGACGGAAAATCACGTGCCTTTTTCCTCCGGAAGTAGACGTGGCCGGCTTCTTTGGGCGTGTGATGATTGGTGGTTGCTGGCCGTCTCGGACGGGTTCCCGTAAAGAATGAAGCGGCGAAAGCCGGAGCCCCGGAGAGGGGCTGTGCTGGTGCGCCTGTTGCTGTGGGGGCTCCTGGAAGCCAAGGCGGCCGCGGGCGAGGGCAGCAGGTCCCTCCCGCAGTTTAACGACGACGTGTCTTTCCGAGTCAACTGGCCGGGCAGAGAATTCATCCTGGTGGGTGGCTGGTTGGTTGGAGAAGGGAATTTTAGACGGGGAGAACTGGAAGGACCCGGGGAGGAAAGGGGCGAGAAGCGGGAAGAGAGACGGGCCGGGACTGGCCAGTTAGCAGGTTTTCGTAAGATTGCTCGATCTGAAGTGAAGAATTAACGGACGACCGCCAAGTTGTCGCAAAGAGAGACCGCGGCTTTTAACTCTTTGCTGTTCGCTTATACTGTAGTCCAGGGGTAGGCAACCTTGGCTCTTTTATGACTCGTGGACTTCAACTCCCAGAATTCCTGAGCCAGCTTGGCTGGCTCAGGAATTCTGGGAGTTGAAGTCCACGAGTCATAAAAGAGCCAAGGTTGCCTACCCCTGCGTGTAGTCATTCATGCTTTGCTACTTCAGATTTGGTAGTTTGTAGGCTTTTGCGTTTTTAATCTGAAAGCTCGAAACGTTGCTAGCTACTTGGTAACACTGGTTGGTTCTAGAATATTGCTCGGCAGCAGTCTTCCTTCCTTTTGCTAATGAGTCAACGTGGCTGGGCTGTCTTTCCTTTTTTTTTTTTTTTAAGAGAGGGTGATTGATCTGTCCGTGGTTGTCAGTTCCTGTACCTAATGGAGCCTTTGTGTGCCAAGGCACTTTCTCACGTCAAAGGCGAGCTTGTCTTATTCTACTGCGAGTCATCTGACTGTTTACTCATATGGATACTGTAGACCAGGGCTTTTCAACCAGTGGTATCACACCAGTGGTACCACCTGTGTACATTGGCGCCTGGCAGGTGGTACGCGACCATCCTAGAAAAGTGGTAGCGGGGGAGGGGGAATGAGCTGAACCGGTGGCAGCACTGCACAAGCCTGAGCAAGAGATGGCTGGAGCTGCAGGGCTGTCAGGGCTCAGCGAAAGCGCCAGGATCAGTGCCGCTTTCCAGCTGATGGGTGCTTCTTCGGGGCTGTCGGGGCTTAGTGGAAGCGTCAGGATCAGCGCCAGGCTTCAGCGGGAGCTTGGTGCTGATCCTGGTGCTTCTGCTCAGCCCTGAACAAGCACCAATCAGCTGGAAAGTTGCAGCATCTCCAAGGTCTTGATTTACATTCAGATGCTTGGCAACTGATTCATATTTATCACGGTCACAGTGTCCCAGGGTCATGTGAAGTGACCAAAACCTGCTGCAACTACCCAGCAGACGGGGGGGGGGGAATAAAAACCAAATACCCCCCCACCCCACCCCCATTGCCAATCCTCAACAGAAATGCTCACAACAATGAAAACCTCAAGACAGGAGGGAGAGCGCCGCCAGGTGGGCAGGCAGGTGTCTTGCTCGGCTGTGGCTTGGGGGGCACTTTTTTCAGTGCCATTGTAACTTCGAAGAGTCATTAAGCGAACTGTCGAGGATTACCTGTACTTTATCACTTTTTTCTTTTTTTTTCTTTTTTTTTTGGTCATCAAGTTTTTGACACCTTGCTAGGTGACTGGTGGTACTCAGATGTTGCCATATCCTAAAAATGGTACAATGGGTGAAAAGGTTGAAAAGCCCTGCTGTAGACCACTCAGTACCGGACAGTCTCTATGTCTGTGGAACACTGAATGAAATTGGATGGCTGGTATGATCCAGCAGGGTTGCGCTTTACCCTTGAAGTTGCTATTACCCTGCCAAAAATTCTACCATTTTTTTTAAAGTCCATCCTAGTTGTCTTGAAGGGCTTGAAGAAAACCATTAGACCTTAATGCTTAATGCTTAAGTATGCTTGAATTTTCACAGCTCTGGAAATAGCAGCAGAATGGGAAGTTACTGTGATCAGGGAATGGAAGGCTGATGATGACATAGGAAGCAGGTGTTCATATTCCATCTCTTTTCTCTATTCATTTATCTGAACCCAGATCACTGTGTTTCAGTTTGTATCATGGCAATGGTATGGTTTTTAATGTTAGAATGGTTATACTGTTTGTCATCATCAATTTGTCAAAAAGCCATATGTCAAAGATTTGAAGAAGAAATTGGGCAAAATATAATATACATTAAGTTTCAGAAATATAGATTTTGCATAATTTACTACAAATGTTTGTTTCCAATATTAGAGTTTATAATAAAATAATTGTTGTGTACTAGTTACTTGTATGATCTTTGAATCTTTTTCCAATTACGGTAATTTTGATCAGCGAATTATAAGTATCAGTTTTCTTTGACATCAGTGGAACTTAACTGTGATTGTGTCTTATGTTTGAAGAATCATATTTATTCATCCTTAGAGCCCTCATTCACTTACATTCATTAAAAGTGAGTTGCATGTTTCTAACTCTAAAAAACATCTAAGTTTCTAACTAAGACTATGCATTTTTTCAGATCTGACTCACAAGAGATGCTTCCAAATGTCAAGGGGTATGAATCTACCACCTATTGGTAATTCACTGCAGCCACTGCATTCTGGAAACATGTTTTGCTAATGTGCCCAAGCTTTGCATCCCTGTTCTTTCCTGTTCCAAAAGATCTCTTCTGAATCAAAACTGAAACACTATGACCTTTTCGATAACCACGGAATATAAATGTTAGCAGGTATTTAAGAATGTGTCATAGGGTAGCTTGCATTTTGGTTCTGACAAACTGTGCTTTGAAAGGGAGCTTGCTTTAAAATTTCATCCGTAAACATGACACTGCTTGCATCTTAATCAAATGGTTTATTTAATAATGGTGTTTTCTGTAGCTCTAATACTATATATTCTTTGCAGTAGCAAGTCAGCAAAGTCATTTTTATCTACCAAAGGCCCACTTGCTTCTTAGTAATGTTTGTTTCTGTGTTTCTTCCCCTTAAGCCTACTGCTGGGGTTCTATACAAAGAAGATTATTACATCATTATGACAACAGCAGATAAAGAAAAATACAAGTGCATTCTTCCAGTATTAGCTAATGGAGATGAGGCAAGTTATTCTATACCAATTATAGAAAACTAACAATAAGTGTTGCATAAAATATTTCAGATGCACAGAAGGAATTAAATCCAATACAATAGCGTGGTTCTTTAATTGCTGTGAATTATTAGCATGTTAGCTAGGTATGTAACTTGACAGGGATGTTTAAATTGATAATTGGCAAAAGATATCTTATGTTAAAAATTAAATACGCAACATAAAATGCACTTGTTGAATCTGAGTATAGTCTTGAAAGAGTGTATCTTTTAAGAGCCATCTATACTCCAAATTCTTTTGGAGAATGATTTAATTTGTGATATAAAATAATCTTATTATAAAATTGGCTCAATACATTAAATAGAATTTGTCATATCTATTACTAGCATGTTTTTATTTACATTAGGCTACTGAGATATCAAATAAAATCCTTGGACAAATAAGCAATATTATGCTGATAATTTAATCTAGCTGTTAATTTTTTTGATATTACGAAATAATATTTTTTATAGATGGTTCTATAAAGGGTGAGCCTTTACAGTATAGGTCAGGCATGTCAAACTCGTGACTATTTCCCCATTGGCGGCAATGGGTGGGCGCGATTTCGGCGTGACGCATCTGGCCCGCAGGCCGACAGTTTGACATGCCTGGATTAGGTCACAATATGGTCACAAATGACATATATTAACTTAGTAAAGATTTATGCTGTAAAAACTATCCTGCAAAATTCAAAAGCAGTTTAATTCAGGGAAGATGTGGCTGGTGTTTATATGGAAAAGATGTTCATAAATTCTTCTTCAGATAGTTTAATGGTTCTTTAGATCCTGTTCAATTTCTTTAATTTGAACTGAAGAAATTCAAATTGAATCCTGTTCAGTTTTTGAGAAAGTCTATGGTATTCTGTTGCATGAATAATATGAGTATAAGTATTAACTATCTGATAAATATGAAAGCTGGTTTGGGCCTTGGGTTTATACATTCTTGATTTATTTTCTAGTAATTTGTTTTTTCTGTAAATTTTTAGAAATGTAATAAAATAAATACAAATAGTACATATACAATTAATAAATTTGCTAATCTGAATTCATTTGAAATAATAATGCAATCTAATTATTCTTATTTTAGGAGGAAGAAAAAGATTATAAAGGACTAAGCCCAGCTGAACTGTTGGAACCTCTGTTCAAGCAAAGTAGTTGCTCTTATAGAGTATGTTTACTTTGGTTTGAGATAAATAGTTCTAAATCCCAAATAAATTGAGCTAAACACTTACAAATTTGATATGCTACATAGAAATTTGTATTACTTTCCTGTGAAGTTTATTAGCTTTTATTTTAAAAATGTACATATATATTAAGAAAAACATTCAGAGAAAGAGATATAGTAAATGTGAAAGAGAAGAGAAAAGAAAGAAATAAGAGACAAAAAGGGCATAGAAAAAAGAAAGAGAAAATAGAAGATCAGGAAATATGAAAAGAAATATAAAAAGATCTTCCAGTCTTGGCAATTATACATATAATCATAATCAAATCTAAGTTTACATCATATTTCCTTTCTTTCGGTAATCTATTATTTGTAATTATCAATATCCTAGGACATTTTCTTTTTTATGGAGAAAGTCCACATAAGTTTTTCAGGCATTTATGAATGTCAATAATGGCCTTTCCGTAACAAAGAAGTCAGTTTGGCCATCTTGGCAAGTTCTGTCAATTTCACCAACCATTTCTCCATGATGGATAGTGCAGAATCTTTCCATCTTTGTGCATATAATAGTCTCGCCACAGGAATTATATATTAAAATAATCTTCCATGACTCTTTTCTAGCTGTATTCATTCATAAATCCTGAAATGAAAACTTCTAGCTGCAATTGAACATTAATCTTTAAAATCCTCTTTATTCCTGTGTGTCTTTGAATCTAAAATTATTTAGCTTTTACATGTTCCATCAAGCATGATACAATATCCCTTCGTGTTGTTCCCATTTACAATATACATTTGGAATGACTTTTTACATTCTAGATCAGGCATGTCAAACTCGCGATGTCACATGACATTGCGTGACGTATCACAACTTTTTTCCCATTGCCAGCAATGGGGTGGCGCGGTTTCAGCGTGACGCATCCGGCCCATGGGCTGGCAGTTTGACGTGCCTGTTCTAGATCATTTCTCTGGCATTATTTGCCAATAATACCTCGTTTTATAACAATTCTCTTTAATGTAAATAGTCAACCCTTTTAAATTGTTAATTTGACTATCTAAAATCAGAATATATGTGTGAATTCATGGAATATATTTTTAGATTGAATCATACTGGACTTATGAAGTTTGTCATGGTAAACACATTCGTCAGTATCACGAAGAGAAAGAAACTGGGCAGGTATGTATAATTTCATCCTCAAATATATTAAAAAACATTAAACTAGCATTTTTGTACTAAAGTTTGGATCCTTCTAACTTATTACTTTAACAAAGATTAAATCATTGGAGGAGAAGTGATGGTTATGAAAATAAATGAAAATGTCTTTCTTGTTTATAGAAAATAAATATTCAAGAATATTATCTTGGAAATATGCTGAGAAAGAGCCCACCAGTAGATCCAGGTGGGTTACTTTGTTTTTAAGTGCTAATGAATAAAATAGGAAGAGTGGCCCCTGTTACACTGTTATTCCGCGAGCTGCACTTGCTGTTGGCTTGCTTTTGCATGCAATTCAAGGTGTTGGTTATCACCTTTAAAGCCATGCAGGCTAACTGAGGAACTGTCTGACCTCAATGGGATTGGGCTGCCCCACTTATGCCAGCAGAAGGGGCATGCTTCGGTCAAGGAATTTCGGCTGGCAGGGTCCAGTAGAGCCTTTTCTGCCATGGTGCCAGTCCTTTGGAACATCTTGCCCCCCAAGGTGAGATCCGCTTCCATCCTTCTGACCTTCCGTTAGGGCTCAAAGACCTGGCTCTGCAAGTTGACTAGAGTCCCAACAAGAGTGTATCATGCTGGAGATGGCTGACGGATTAAGTGAAGACCACACCTCTCCTCCCCCCCCATGTACCCTGCTTCCTTCCTCCCTGTCTTTTTAATTGTAATCTTCATTGGTATTAGAACTATTTATTCTTAATGGTTTTACTGGCTTTTATTGTTGTAAGCCACCCAGAGTTGCCTCGAGAGATGGGCAGCAAACAAATGAAATAAATAAATAGCCATTATGACTTAATCATGAAAGAAAGTAGTAAGAGTAAACCTTAAAGAATACACCTTCTCTAATTCTCAGTGAAAATGTGATTCCAGTAGAAGTTAAACTTTGTTGATTACCTCTTTTTTCATTTTATCATATAGGTAGTTCTCAACTTACAACTGTTACTGAGCCTGGAATTACAGTAGTAAATCATGGTGGTTGTTAAGCAGTCACTACATGATTGAATCTGATTTTACAACCTTTTTTTGATAGTCATTAAGTAAACACCATGGTTGATAAACAAACACTGCAGTCATTAACTGAACCCATTTTTCCAGTGAATGTTTTTTGCCAGGAACTGAAAGTAAACACTGGAACCCACAAAAAACACCAAAAACACTGTCACATGACTGCAGAATGCTGCAAAAAGGTCATAAATGCAAGCCAGTTGCCAAGTACCCAAAATGTAATCACATGACTCCACGGGCGATTGGAATTGGCACTTTGAAAATGGATCTCAAGTAGTTCTGGGAAGATCCATTGTAACTTTGAATGATCTCTAAGACAGGACTATTTGTAAACTGATATTATGTTGCTGTTTGATTCCTTGCTTAGAATTAGTCAATTACATGATAATATGAGGACTTATTTATTTAGCATTTGGCATATCATACATGGACTAGCAATATAAATTAACATTTCAGCTAGATTAGTAGAACCCAATAAAATATAAATGTCAAAAAGATCTATGTTCAAATATCAATGTCTAGGCCAGGGGTGTCAAACTTGCAACGTCACATGACGTGTTGCGATGTATCACAACTTGTTTTTCATTGCCGGCAATGGGGTGGGCGCGGTTTCGCCATGACGCCTCCGGCCCACAGACCAGCAGTTTGACACCCCTGGTCTAGGCCATGTAAACATTGAAGATTAGCATTGTTTATATTTTAAAAAATCAGATACTGGACCAGTATATGCCCTCAGCTTACAATCAGTCACGATGTGATCTACAGTTTGACATGGGACCCCACAATCACACTGAGGGGAGGACACTATGCCCCATTTATAGAGTCCCAGCAGACACCATGTGAGATGCGAATCCGATTCAGCATTGTCCATTGCTGAATGGCATTTTTTTGTGGGGCCATTTATGTCTTCCTATAACTGGGCATTCAGTGACCCATTTGGCTTTCCATTGGGAATTGATGTTAAAGTTGTTGGGCAGAAATTGTAAAGCTGGTGGTGCTGTGTGGCTCAGAATAGGATGCCAGCAAATTGAAGTGGTTTTAATACATCCACTTATAATCCTCATGGTGTCATTGAGTCTAACTTACTAGTATACCAGCTGTTAAGCCAAATGGACACAGTATCTCCTCTATACAGCAGCTCAAGGCAGCTTACAGATTATAAAAACAAATAGAAGAATAATATATTGAAGTATTAAAACCATACAAAATAAAAATTTAAAATTATACAGAAACCAAAACTGTGAGGTGTGTAGCATTTTGTGCACACTACTATATTATAATATATATAATATATATGAGAGCCAGTTTGGTCTAATGGCTAAGGCACCAGACTAGAAAGTAAGCGACCATGAGTTCAAGTCCCATCTTAGCCTGAAAGCCAGCTGGGTGACCTTGGGTCAGTCCCTCTCTTTTTCTGCCCAACTCACTTCACAGGGTTATTGTTGTGGGGGAAAAGGAGGAGAAAGGTGTGTTTGATGGGTTCGCCACCTTGAATTTTTTGTGAAAATAATAAAAGTGAGATATCAATAAATGAATAAATAAGATAATAAATGAATTCTATATTCTTCTCAGTGAAGCTCACAGATGAAAAATAAGCCCAAGGTGCTTCTTTTTGTTTAACATTTTCTGAAAATGCCCGTTCATGCATTTGCACTTTTTCATACTAATTGAATCAAATCAAGATCCTCAAACCTATAACTAATAATTTATCTTTGAATAGCTTTACCATCTTATTCCATACTGACTCAGTCAAATATTGGAATTGTGCTAAAAGAAAACATTTCAAAAGATTTAGTTTTCTGGTATAGAGAAATGAAAACACAGGTATTGGTTACTGATGGTAAGTAGAGTTTTTTTTCTCAATATTTTCCAGATCAAGAAGAAAATGAAATTGAAAAAGATACTGCAAAAGAGGCAAGTGAGAAATCTGGAATTTCACTTATGCCATTGCCAGCTTTTTTTTAGTAATTCATATCTGCTCTTAAATTTCTATAGTTCCACTTTTTATAGTGGTTAATGCATGCTTGCTTTTCTTGTAGCGTAAGATACAAGATAATACTGACAAATGTGGTTTTGTTTATTTATTCAATTTGGTTCCACCCAACTCCAAATAACTCTGGGCAGCTTACAATATACTAGACATTACTAAACCAATGTAATAAGAAGAAACAAACAACAAAACCAAACTAGACCAGAAGAAAAAGAACAAGATGGTAAACCCATCTGACCACCACCAAGATGCAGCAAAGAGGGTTCCAGCTGGCCTAGCCCAAGACCTGGAAGAATAGTGAGGTCTTTGTAGTCCTCCAGGTACCAACAAGATGGGAGCCTTATTACAGAAAATGATGTCAAAAAGTTATTAATAAGTAAATAAATCTCTTAGTATTTTTGACTATATTCAGACCATTTGGTTTTCTATATGGTGAAGGACTATTTGTATCACTTTCCAAGATAATGCTTATGTTTTTCTCTATATTTTACAAATCTAGATTCCGACAAAAAATATAGAAGGACAGATGACCCCATATTTTCCTGTAGGAATGGGAAATGGCACACCTTGTAGCCTGAGACAAAACCTTCCCAGATCAAGCTCAGTGATGTATGTCTGCCACCCAGAAGCAAAGCATGAGATACTTTCTGTGGCTGAAGTCACTACATGTGAATATGAAGTGGTTATTTTGACTCCTTTGTTATGCAGCCATCCTAAATATAGGTAAGGAATTGAGATAACAGCTATCATTGTAGGCTAGAGTTAAAATAAAATGTTCTATAACTTTTTTTTTATTCTTATCACTAGTTCTTAGTAGTATTTCCATATTATTATCTCAAAGGTGCTTTTTTTAAGGGGCAACTGGACTTTCTTGTTTTTCTTTGAAGACGTTTCGCTTCTCATCCTTCTTCAGCTCTGACTGGATGGTGGGGAATGACCAGCTGTCTACAAGGAATATTAATCCTTCCATTCCCCATATCCAGTCATTGCTGATGAAGCTTCTTGGATGAGAAGCGAAACATCTTCAAAGAAAAACAAGAAAGTCCAGTTGCCTCTTGAAAAAGCACTTTTGAGATAACCATGACCTAGATGACTGAGAATCTCCATAGACACTTCCAGATTATTGCTTTAGCTGAGGTTTACTTTACTCTTACAAAATGAAGTACTGAAGGCAAGTTCTGTCCTTTTCCCCCTATAAAATATGGGATCACTTATCCATGGTATATTATTTCTGTGCTACTTTTTCCTGCTTGGTATTTGTATTTCTTATATCCAAGAATGCTTGCCTCACTTTTACCAGGCATAGCTAGAAAGAAGGCAGTGGACTTAACCAGACAAACAGGACAAATAATACATTTTAGATTTTTTAAATATTGCACTCCCAAGCTATGATTTAAAACATGTGATTCATATGTGATATTTTCCTATGATCACCAATGTATGCCAAATTCATACATACCAATAGAAATCTTAGGTACCTATAGCATTATACTAAAATATCACCTCAACACAAAATACTCTGGATAGACGTAGGTGCATTTTCTTTCTACTTTATCTGGATATGCATTACATTGTGAGCCATCGCATAATGTGAGTATTGAAAAGCTTAGTATAAACTTTTCTTATTCTTTGAACAGATTCAGAGCTTCCCCCGTGAATGACATATTTTGCCAGTCACTACCAGGATCACCACTTAAACCCCATAAATTGGAACATCTAGAACAGCAGCAAGAAATGATGAAGATGCCATTTAGAAGAGCCAAAGAGGTTGGCAACTGGAAGTGTGGGCACTGATGTCACAAATGGGGCATAAATTGCAACCACTCTCTATCATATCTGGCTTTTTTGTTACTATATGTGTAAATACTATTTTTTTAAAAAGAAAACACTTAGAAAGCTGTTCTACTCCAGATGACTTTGGATGGCAAATAACAAAAAATATGAAAATAATTAATCAAGAAAAGTACAGTAATTAACCTGGGGGGAATAATCCATATCCTTGCACACATACTATTAATTAGCAGCCATTGAGCCTCATAAACCCCTTTTAAATCAGTTCTGAATCTTCCTGTCTTTGACATCAGTGGATGACCTAATATTGTCAAAGAGGGAGAAGGCTTCTCTAGTGCTATATTATTTATGTTATGCTTGCTCTTATATACCTCTCAGACAAAATAAAAGTTATTTTTTTCTGTTTGTATGCATTAAATTAGTATATAGAAGCAAAGAAGATTGTGAAATTGACACATTAATATTATTACATTAGAGCAGCCATGGCTTTGTTGCCTGGATATAACAGAAATTTTAAACAAACATAGCTGGAGAGCATTAAATTTAAAAAAGCATTCAGGTTTAGAACACTGCATACTTTGAATTTTTTCTTGCATTTATATATTGTAATTTGCTCACTGAAATTAATATTTTATGTATTTAAGACTACAGTCTGAGTGTAGCATGTTGTGGATATTTTCTGAGGATGCTGACATGCTCAACTGGCATTAATCTTAATGTACATGGTAAGGAAACATCAGTTGTCTTTAAATCTTAATAATCTTAATTTGCAGGAAGAAATTAATTCAGCAAAAGAAGAAAAATTTTCCTCCTTCCACAAGCCAGTTGCTGTTGGAACCTCCCAGCTCTTAACAGTTGGAACAACACACATCTCCAAACTGACAGATGAACAGCTGATTAAAGAATTTCTTAGTGGGTCTTATTGCTTCCATGGGGTGAGAAACACAATTTATGAATGGTTTTTTACATATATTTTTATATCATTTGCAGGATTTATATAAAATTCAGTTGGATATGGAAGCGATTTTCTATATCTCAAAACAGATTTTATGAGGCTTATACATATCTGTTTCTGAAAGAATTATAATACTTTAAAAATAGCCCCGATGAGAGTCTCAGACAGGATCCACTCATACGTTTATTACCTTCAGTGTACAGTTTCATTAAAAAATATCCGAACTTTATAAATATGTACTCAGTTTGTGTATGGATCACATTTTCCCTGAAATTTCAGAATATAGCTCTCAAAAAGCTTCTCCTTGCTGTAATTTTTCCAAATTCAAGGAATTCTTGGGATCACCCAGAGAAAAGACAACTCATAGGGTTTTTATTCATATCATAATCAAGGATAAAAGGTATTGAACTCTCTACCAAATGGACTCAAATGGACTTAAACAGATAATTAGGCATCCCTATTCATTTAATACGTCTAAAAATAACTTAAATCCCCTCCCAATTTTTCTGCTTTCAAAGCAATGTATTGTTTTATTTCCTAATTGCTTTACCGTTCTGAGATTAACTTTCTGCCAATAACATGTCACTTTTACTAATATAAATGTGTCTCTACCCTAAAAGGTAGTTGCTGCTAATTTCCTCCAAAAGTTAATTATCAGGAAGAGAATGTCCAGAGGCAGTTTATGCCTATCTTCTCCATTTTGTCACATATATTTTGTGGGAAATAACTTGCACCCTTAAATTATTCACATTCATAATACAGAATATTGGGCATATATAGCATTAGAACACCCATTCTGAGTTCCAAATGTAGCTACTCTGAGTTCAGAATGCTTTTCTGCATATGAATAGGGAAAGGGAGAGGGAATAGTTAACTTAAATCTTAAGGAAAACAAGGTATGAGTTGGAAGTGAATGCATTGCATACATTTTTTACTATCCCAAGAGCTTATAATCTAATGATATTCAATTTTAATGCATGTTTCAAAATAAAATTAGAATTTTGCAATACAGAAATTGAATTATCAGATGGAATAGAGGGAATTATTTAAGCAATACTGTCTGTCAGACTAGAATAAATACTAATCAGTCTAGTTTTTATGGTGACCAATCTATTTCTGGGCCTTACAATTTGGGCCTGAATTATAAGTACAGAAGGCTGTGTAATTTCAATCTTGTTAATTTGCATATTTTGTACAAATAATTGTAAAAATTATTTGTAATAATGTTGTAAAGAAAGTCTCATCATGAGCCCAGAAATCAGCTTTTCACCCTTTTATCTCAAAAACTTTTGCAAAGCACATTTCGTAGAGTAAAATTGTCTAAGCTTCCATAACAGAGCAAAGTGGAAATTGTGGCTTATTTAATTTCAATTTGGGTTAGGCACCTGGCTAAAAACCAGGAAAGTGTAAGTTCTAGTCTTGCTTTAGGCATGAACACCACCTTGAGTTATTTATAAAAATAATAAGGGTAAAATAAAAATACATAAAATATATTATTTGTTGTGCTACTGAATTTTATTCTGTCTAAATATTATAAACGTGCTTCTCTTTCAGGGTGTTGGCTGGTGGAGGTATGAATTCTGTTATGGCAAGTACGTGCATCAGTATCACAAGGTATATAAATCACTGGTAGACTGTTCCACTAGATGGCTACATGTTCCTGTTTTTGTCTATAAAGAAGAATTTGAAAGTACATATGTAAAATTTATGAATTCACCATTGGGCTGTATAAAGATGAGACACAGGAAGTCACCTAGCACTATATTAGATCTTTGGCCCATCGAACGCAGCATTCTGCCCTGGAGGTAATCTGTTCAGCACTGCATGTAGGTAACTACCTGGCTTGGAACCCAAAATGGACAGGAACATTCATTTGTCACCCCTCCTTTCTCCCCTCCCTTTTTTGTCTTTTTTTAACTTTCCCCCAAGGAGTCAGGGAAGGGGAAGGTGATATATTATTCCTATTTTTAATCTATTTTTATTGTACACAGTATCTTTTCTTCTCTCATCTCAAAACCTTTTCAGGACTGTTTTGGCCAGAAATACGAAACGTTTTTGAGAATATTTTCCCTTTCATTTCTATCCATTTCAGATTTTCTCTTTTTATCCCCTCCTGCATTTATCCTCTCTCTGGGCATTCTCCTCAGAATGAAATCAAGCCAAGAGCAACATCTTGCTCATCCCCAACCTACATAAACTGAGGGCAGTTGTTTCGGGTTTCAGAGAGAAATCTTTACAACCTGCCTACCCTGAGACCTATTACATGCAAAACACATGCAGCTGCATCAAGCTATAACTGTATGAGGTTCATGCTGTAATAAAAATGAACCAATATTCAGTTATGTGCCTTGGTCTCTCTCTCCAATATTGTCAATCCAGGATGGACATGCCAGTAGCTAGGCATTAAAGCAATGTAACATTTAGGTAGTTAGAGATGCTACTTTAATTCTGCCTCATAATGTCGTAAATACTAAGAATGGACTGTTGGATACTTGCCATGAAGGGTTTTTTCAGTTTGTTATGATGGGGGTGCCCAAGCATACTTAAGAGTTCTTATTGCTCAAGAGGAAATGGACAGTATGACTTAAAGTCTATTACACTACCCATTCCTGGATCCTCCTTCCTTTCTTCATTCAGCTCACTACTAAGAATAGCAGGACATGTTCATCAAGACATAACTAAGGATAAACAAAGGAAAAACAGACTGTTATAGTTCATTAAAACCATTGCCATTTAAATATAATGGGGAAAGGCTAGCTGAAGCAATTGGGATTCATATGGGTATTTTTACCATATGGAAACAGTCATAATATTGATTATTGTCTACTTTAGAATTTCTGTTTAGGGTGGTATAAAATACAGAACTATGCATAAAATTTTAAATTACCAAGAAAATATGTTACTTATTTTAGGATAAAGAAAATGGCAAAACTACTATAGTTGTGGGCACATGGAACAAAGAGGAACATCTCGAATGGGCACAAAAGAATGTGGCTAGAACATATCACCAGAAAGACGATGACCTGCAAACAGTCAAGTATGCACAATTTGGTTCTAAAATGATGGCTTAGAAAGAGGGTTGCTGCTTTGTTGTAGCACTTGTAATAATAAGTGTAGAGTGCAGCTGATTTTTAAGTCCCAGTTTTAGTATCCAATCCGGGATGGAATCTTCAATGTTTCATAATATTGTATCTCATGCTTTTAAATTTTTAGATACCCCTTCACTATATCTTTGATATTAAGCCAGAAAAATATTTATCAGCCCATCTATAGATGGATGGATGAGTAATTGCTTATGACTGCCTTTCTAAGAAATGCTGGTTGTAAAGATGGATTGTATATTATATTCTTTTATACTGAAGACATATTGGAATAAACAAAAATAATTAAATTTTAAATGCAAGGTATCTATACATGCCAAATATTGTATAGTTTTCTGATATTCAACTCTAGTTGACAGTTTTTGTATATTTTATGGTAATTGTATAGAAGGCAAATATGAAAGGTCTAAGCTTTGGACCTTATGCAGTGAGTTTTAAATGTGATTATTGCAATCAGAGTCTAAGTTGTAACTTTCCTGACAGAATGGTGTCTCACTACTATGGCAATGGAGATGTTTGTGACTTAACTGACAAACCTCGACAAGTGACGGTGAGATTGAAGTGAGTTACACTTAAAATAAACAGTTTGTACTGACTAATTGAGCTATATTTGTTTCCTAAGGAAAAGATGCCTGGAACCTTAAAGTGACCTTGTTTTCCTTTACTAGTTATTAGGCACAGTCCATGTTTATCTCTTACAAATAATTTGAGAATTACCTGCAAGGCAAGTGCTAGCACTGAGGATCTTACCTAGTTGGATAATAAAATGTTTGCAAGAAAACAACCAAGCTCAAAGAAAACCATTCAATCCTGAGCTACAGTTATTATCTTCCAAACACTAGGTTCACTGGGAAATATTACCTAAAAGTGTAATTCTTTGCTCTATTGCAGCAAGACTTGCATCATCAGAGATGATTTATAGGCCAAATATACCAACTGAAAATCTTGGAGCTTGAGGAACCATTTTCTTACTCTATTTTGTCTACTAACAAACTTTCCTGTTTTAAGGTGCAAAGAATCTGACTCTCCTCATGCAGTTACTATATATATGGTGGAGCCTCATTCCTGCCAGTATATTCTTGGGGTATGTTTTTGAAATCTTGATCTAAACTATGTTGATTTCTGGGAGAAAAAATGTTGGTAGGCAAAGTGATTTAAAAAATACTGCAGTTAGACTACACACACCCCAAAATTAAAAATAGCATTAGTTTAAATTATTGTAATAATATGGAGAAAGACTGAGAGACAGGGCAAAGAAATGCTACCCATGGAATGGTCAAATAAGTGAGGGCATAGCCCACAGCTGCATAATGGGACTAAGAAGGGACCCTTCCTAGCTTCTCGAGATATAAAGGAGATAGAATGAGATTTGTATGTTCAGACTTGCAAGATTCTGTAAATGTAGCCTTACAAGTAGAATTAGCCTGTCTGGTCATGTTTTCTATCTTGTGTGCCCAGGAAAGCTGATAGATTTTTTTATTTATTTTTTGCAAAAACACATTTTATCCCAAATAAAGTATTTAAATGTTAAAAAATTTGGGCACAATTCAACAAGATCTTTAAGACCTTTACAGACTCTGTTAATTAAAATGTAGTTTTGAGCAAGGATTTAACTTTTTTCAGAGTCTTGTTGAAAAAAGATAAAGTGTCCAAAAGGTTTGACAGGTCATATTCTGATTGCATGGTTGTCCTCAAATGCAGCATTATCTTTCTCTAACTCCAAAGCATTAATTTTATGAGCACTAACCCCCATTGTAACCTTTTGGTCACAGTTGCTTGATTTGATTTTTTTCATGACTTAGTTTGTTCAATTGCATTGTGACTAACATCTTTGTAAACTTTTTTTTCTTTCCAGGTAGAGTCACCAGTTATCTGTAAAATTCTGGATACAGCAGATGAATATGGACTACTTTCTGTGCCAAGTTAATGACATGGTAAATTATTAGACATTCAGAGCCACAAAGCTGAAGGAAAAGTACACCTGCAGTTCTCCTTGTGAACCAATTGTGAAACAAGTGCAGTCACAAGAATTCACCAGCAGACAGAAAGAAAGAAAAAAGCTATTGTGAATTATTTTGTGAATATTATATGTATATAAGAGACTATTGATAAACTTTTAAAAAGTAAAAAATATATAATCTTGGACACGTTCATTTACTCTCCAATACAGAATGGAGTCTCTTTCATAATATTTTTTTTTCACTTTATGGAAGATGAAAATAAGATTCTGTTTTGATAATATATCAAAATACTGTTAAGAAATTTCTCCTTAGTACAAGGAGAAAAGCAACCTAGAAATTTCCTAACAATATGAACAATTAACCTTCAGAAGTTGTGGGCGTTGGAGGCTTTTAAGAATAGACTGGACAGCCACTTGTCTGGAATGGTATAGAGTCTCCTGCTTGAGCAGGGGGCTGGACTAGAAGATCTCCAAGGTCCCTTCTAACTCTATTATTCTGTTATATCGTTTCTTTTGTATAGCAGGAAATCTTATATTTATTTGGTAAGCATCATTTTACCTTTATAAAACTTTAGTTTCCTTCTGCTGATAGGTTTTTGCTCAACTAATCCTATTGTGTAAAAACCCCTCCATTATCGATGAGGATTTCTTAAGTCGAGAAAATACATTCTGAACAGATTTTCCCAACGTGATGTTTTTTCAGATGTGCTGGACCAACTTCCAGAATATCTAGCATCTGGCTGAGAATTCTGGGAATAGAAATCTAAAACATATGATACCAATTTAAGAAAAAGGAAGTTTTCTTAGGTTTTTTTCCTGATCTATAAGCCACTTGATACAAACCAGTGGAATTTTCACTGTGTATTAAGTCCTCACCCAAAACTGACAGGCTTAAATTAAGCACACAGAATACACAAAGCATCTTGTTTTGGGTTGAAGTACTGAATCACTATAAAGGTAGTCTTCATATGCTGCTGCTCTGGTTTAGCATTAATTCTGAAATTGCTATGCTACAATTGGAAAATTTAGTAATGCGGAAGTAACAGTAAAAGTTACTTCAGATTATTGCAGTTTGTTTCCTGTCTGTAGCAATTCTTGTTTCGTTTGAATAAAACAGCAAAAGTGGGTGGGAAAAATGAATTAAGATGTCTGTAAAATAATATTTGTCACAGCTTATTTGATTCAGAAACCTTTCCTCAATGATTCATTATAAGAAACAAAGCTAAGAGAAACAGGACCTAGGATGGAGGGCATTTCCAAATCTGTTGATTAAGTGAGCAAGGACTGTGAGACCAAAAGCATTGCAGGATGACAAAGAAGATGGAACAGATTAAAGCAACTTCTGTGTATTGCATTGGCGTAAATTAAGCAATCAACCCATTTGCTTAAGGGAAATTAAGCAAGCTCCTTGATTCCTTGTTGCATCATGTTTAATCATTCACTTATGGGAAACAGCCAATCTACAAGTTATAACATGTTACAACTCAAAATAAGCCTGCCTTTTGTGTACTTATAGGCTTTCCCACATTGAGATTTAATGGTTCACATCCTTATTAGCAGGGAATTTCCAAAGGATGTGATGCAAATTGTAAGTTCAATTTGATAGGACAGAGGTATTCAAAACCATTCTTGTTCAGCTGTTGTATCCATAACAGCAAAATGTTCCAGATCTAAGCTCTATCATGGGAAGAGAATGAATCGAAAGGTAAGTAAAACTCCATGCTAAGGAAAGCTATAGAATGGTTGAGGGAGGATTCATACTTGGGGAATAACTGAGGAAAGCACAGCAGCTGGAACAAATCTTTTGTGTGCCATACATGCCATGCCTCTTTTTGTACTGTCTTGAGATTTCAGTTTAGAATAGAACAGAACAGAAACCGAATACTTTATTGGCCAAGTGTGATTAGACACACAAGGAATTTGCCTTCAATGCAGTAGCTCTCAGTGTATATACAAAGCAATAGAATAATAATAATCATAATGCCAATAAGAGAATAATGCCAATAAGAGGTGGAAACTAAAAAAGATAAGGATAAATGATAATACTACAGCCATACTACAAGGGTGAATATACATAGGACATTAGACAGCACTCTGAGAATTAGGTTTCAGCAGATTGCTGGCATGAAGGAAAAAATTGTCCCCCTGTCTAATTGTTTTGGCATGCAGTGCCCAGTAGTGCCATTCCAAGGAGGAAGGAGCTGAAAGAGTTTATGCCCAGGATGTGAGGGGGTCTGTGAGGGGGTCTGAAGGAGGGTCTTCTCAGATCTCCTTCTGACCTGCGCAATATACAGGTCTTCTATGAAAGGCAGGCTAGTTGCAATTGTTCTTTCTGCAGTCTTAACTATCCATTGGAGTATACCTGTCTTGTTTGGTTGTTGTACCAAACAACAAACAGGACAGGACAGACAGTTATAGAAATACAAAGGACAGACTCAATAATTCCTCTCTAGAACTATATCCACAGCTCTTGGGTCAGTCTGAACTTCCAGAGTTGACGCAGGAAGAACATTCTTTATTGTGCCTTTTTAATGATGGTTCTAATATTAAGTGTCCATTTCAAGTGCTAGGAAATTAAAGACCCAAAAACTTGAAGGACTCTACTGCTGATACTGTCCTGTCGAATATAGTAAGAGGTGTAGAATAGAAGGGCTCCTCTTAAAATCCACTCTTACTTCTACAGTTTTAAGCATATTTAGCTCAGAGTGTTCTGGCTGCACCACAGGGCCAGTTGTTCAACCTCTCTTCTATATGCAGGTTCATCACTATCTCGAATGAGGTCAATGACCATTTTATCATCTGCAAACTACTTTAACAGAAGCTTCCCTTGAGATGTAGGCATTAGTATAGACCAGGCATGTCAAACTCGTGATGTCACATGATCTCGTGCGACATATCGCGACTTTTTCCCCATTGCTGGCAATGGGGTGGGCGCGGTTTCTGCGTGATGTATCCAGCCCGTGGGCCGGCAGTTTGTCATGCCTGGTATAGACAGAAAAGAGCAATGAAAGCAGACAGCCCTGAGGGGCTCCTGTGCTAATTGCCCGAGTACTAGATGAAACTTTCTCTAGCTTCACCTGTTGGTTCCTATCTGTGAAAAAAGCTTATGATCCACCTACAAGTATGAACAGGCACAGTGAGCTGAATCAGTTCACAGTGAAGAATTTCTGGAATGATAGCACTGAAGTCTGCAAAAGGTATCCATGCATAGGGGATTCAAGATTTAGCAAGATGTACTGTGGTCTTGCAAGATGTAGTCATTGGTAGCCTCACACTGCAATGAACAAGGACACACATTCAATTTTCCAGCTACTAAAATTGTTGAACGAGCAGGCACAAAAACAGCCAGGGAAGTGATTGAAGCCTGGGAAACAGGCTCCTTGCCAGTCAACTAGAGTGCTGATTTACCACCATGATTTACATGACGTGTGTGAGTTCCGGCACTTTTTTTTTTTTTTAGAAAAAAAGCACTGTAGATAGATAAAGGAAGATTGGCTACTGTTAGTGTATCTGGGGTGGGGTAGATAGCAGTAGATGACAATGGTCTCTTCTTTATATCAAATTGCATAATATAGCTTTCAGTTAAAACCTAATGGTTTTAAAGTGCTGCTTTAGGGCGAGTCTGATTTGATCCTTTAACTTATGGACTCTTTTTTCCCCCATGCTTTTTTATTTATGTATGAAATGATAGAACCATTTGTATAGAGCTCTGGACAGTTACAAAACTTGGAAGTCATAAAACTTAGAGAATACAGAAATGCAAAGTGTTAATAAAAACATAGAACATGATTCTCAGCTACATGAGATATTTTTCTCTCTGAAAACATTGAATCCATATGTGGAGATTCTTCTGAACCCAGTTTTATTCTAGAAATGGATACCTAGGTGAAAGCTGTGACCATAAGTTATTTTTCCAAGCTCAGGCTTACTTCTCCATGGAGGTTATCTTTGAAAACTGTCCAGAAGCTTCGGCCTGTTAAAATGTGGCATCTAGATTATTTGTTTTAGGTAATATATCACCTTACTGTGGAGACAACTGCACTAACTATCCTTTCTCAGTTCTAAGTGCTAATTATTGCTATAAAATCCTACTTAGCCAAGGCAAGATAATGGATAGCTCCTGGCTTTTTCAAGACAATCAGCAGAAACCACCTTGTAATGTTCACATTTGTTCTGGGGGTAGGCCAGCTGCAGCTCTTCAGATACTGCCAAACCACAACTCCTTTAGCATCTTCCATTATCATGCATGCTAGCTAGGCTGCTGAGGGTTGAAATTGAAAACTTAAAGCATGTAAATATTGGATTGCTTACATATATCACATATGCCAGTTCCTTCAGAACCTTGGGGTGTAATCCATCTGTGATTTGAATTTGTCTAGGGTGAACAGATGCTCATTTACCATTTTCTTGCCTATCTTAACTTGTGTTTCTAATCTGTTTTTTACGGTACTGTTTTTAATAGGTTAGACTGTTTTTCCCTTAGTGTAAAGATGGATGCAAAAAACAAGCCAAATAGTTCTGCTTTCTCCCTGTTGCTTGTCACCTTCTTGCCACTTTCTCCCACTAATGGACCAATCATTTCTTTAACTTTTTTCTTGTTTTTACATGTTGAAAGAAACTTTTTTTGTTATTTTTGTCGCAAGCCTTAGTTCATTTTGAGCCTTAGCTTTCCTCCCTTCACCTTTGCAGGCTCAGGGTAGTTGCTGATATTTTGCCTTACTTATATGCCCCTCTTTCCACTTTTTATACTTGTCCTTTTTGTCTTTCAATTCATCAGAGTTTTTTATGCAGCCATGCTGGGTTTTTTTGAGAGCTGTTGTTTTTGTTCTTTGTTGGTATTGTGCTAGATTGAGCTTTTATAATCTCACTTTTCAAAATTTCCCAAGCTTCTTGAGTTGTTTTCCCCTTGAGGATTCTACACCATGGAATCCTACCCCAAGCTGTCTCTAAGTTAATTGAAATTAGCTCTCTTAAAGTCCAAGACTCTAGTTTGACTATGTTCTATTGCTTGTGCTTGCATAATGTTGAATTCCAATATTGCATGATCACTCCCCCCCCCAAGGTTCCTGTAGCTTCAACACTTTCTATCATTTCATCTCTGTTAGTGAGAAGTAAGTCCAATATGGCTGATCCCCTAGTTCCCTTCTCTACTTTTTGGGAGACAAAGTTGTCTGCTATATTTGTCAGGAATCTGTTTGATCTTCCATTTGATGCAGAGTTTTTCTCCCAGTTGATGTCAGGGTAATTAAAGTCCCCCATTAATATTGTGATGTGCTTTCTACATACCTTAGTTAACTGACTAGCAAATAGTTCATCTATTTTCCCTGTTTGGTTGGGTAGCCTATAGTATACACCTATGGCAATGTCATTTTTCCCCTTTTTATATTTACCCAAATGCATTCAAGACAGTTTTCATCATTGTTGTGCTCTATTTCTGTAGAGATGTAGTCATTTTTATATATAATGCAACTCCACCTCTTCTTTTATTTGGCCTGTTTCTTTTAAATAATTTAAATCCATCTAGCTGTATGTTCTGTTTGTGGGTTTCATCCCCCCAAATTTCTATAATGGCGACAATATCATATCTGTCCTCATTTACATGAATTTCTAATTCACCCAATTTATTGCTCATACTCTGTGCATTGGTGTATAGACATTTGAATCCTTTATGACTGACCCTGTGTTTACTTTCAACATAACCTGTGTGGTGCCTGAGTTCCTTACCACTAGTTTGATTAGTGCACTTGGTATGGCACTCAGTATTAAATACTTTGTTAAAACTCTAAAGTTTTGTATAACAAAATGACATCAAATACAATATTTTCTTAACCATTAGTTTTCTACAAGTGAAATGTGTAGAGTGTGTATTTATTAAATTTGTGTTCCATCGTCATTACCATTTATGGCAGCATAGATGTTCTCCACAATCCTCATTCTAGCATATTCACAGATGTTTTTAAGTGCACTAAAATCTAACTAAATATAATATTGCATATCTGCTCTAATACTAGGCATTGATTTTTACAAATTGTAAAACTTTTCCCTGAAACCTGACAGCACTCAGGAAGATATCTCTTCCACAGTGGTGTCTGCCTCTGGAACAATCTCACACACATAGACCCCAATACATAGCTGGTTCAAAACTTACTAGCCTTTAAAAAGGCGTTTTTGCTTAGGCATTGGAGTCAGAAATATTTTGTGGCAATCTTGTTGTTATGGTCTGTTACTATGATGACAAGAAGCATTTTTTTTTATTCAGACATTTTCAATATATGGTATTTAAAAGAAAGCTTCAGTTTGCTTTGCATGTGGTAGCACCTGTCTGACCTTCTCTGTGCTCAGAAGCTAAGGAGGGCTAGCCTTAAATCTATTTGGATGGGGAGGGGGTTTCCAGGAGAACTGTAGTAAGATAGACTGGAAGACGAAAAGCCATCCTAGAAGGCAACAATGGCATGCAATTTCCATCTTGCTGCCAAGAAAACTATAGATCTGTCTATGAAATCTTGAAGAGACTTCTTCACATAGCACTATTATACTTTCCTCTTAACCTGCTAGATTAATGACTATTCTGCATAGAACATCCTGTGCTCAAATTTAAAAGGAAAATGCCTAAAAATTGTATTAAAATGACACATTTTCATCTTGATTCAAAACTATTTCAATGTCCTAGAATTGGAATTGTTAATAATAATAATAATAATAATAATAATAATAATAATAATAATAATAATAATAATAAAAGTTGGAAGGGACCTTGGAGGTCATCTAGTCCAACCCCCTGCTCAGGCAGGAAACCCTATACCATTAATTTCCTTAATGGTAATTTCCTTGTTAATTTCCTTGTAATTTATTCACTGTATAAAAATCATTTTGCTGATAATACTAGGAAATAGATAACATCTGTCTGATATCAGTAAAAAGACTTAACTAGAACTTATTTAAAAGCAAATATAGAAATCAGTTTGTTTCTAATATTTGAGGGGACCTACTACTATGCCTAAATGTATAATTATCCATTTTATTAGAATGAGGTTTAGACAGTTTCATGCCTATAAATTCTTTTTTTTAGATAGATTTCTACTATAATTAGATGTTTATTTATTTATTTGGCCAACATACAGTATATTGTGAGAAAATTCTAAATATCAGCTTCTATATGCTTCTTTAGCTTAAAGGAGCTGAAATCAAACAAGAAAATTAATACTAAAGTGTTATGAAAATATTTTTGTCAATCCCCTCTTTTTTTAAAAAAAAAAGTTTTTTATTAATAAAACAATTAAAACAAAAAAGGACATGACATGACGTTCCAGTATATATAATCCTAACAATTCGTTCCTTATCATACTTAAAGTTCTATATATACATCTATATCTATATCTATATCTATATCTATATCTATATATCTATATATCTATATCTATATCTATATATATCTATATATCTATATATATATATATATATATATATATATATATATATATATATATATATATATATATATATATATATATATATATATATATATATATATATATATATATATATATATATATATATATATATATATATATATATATATATATATATATATATATATATATATATATATATATATATATATATATATATTCCCCTATATAATACAATATTATACAATCTCGAGCTTGTTTCTCTATATATTAACATATAATTTTATATACCACAAACTTAAACTTTAACTCAAAACCTGGAACAGTTCTTCTTGACTCATACCAGCAGTAAAATTTGTCCCAGATTCCAAAATAGTCCGTTTCTGTCTTGTCCTTTAGTTCCATAGTTAGCCTGTCCATGTCCACACACAATAAAATTTTATGTAGAATCTGTTCTTCAGTAGGGATTTCTTTGTTTCTCCAATTTTGTGCGAAGGTCAGTCTGGCGGCCGTGAAAATGTGTAGCATTAGGTAAAGTGCCCCTTTATCATATTTTTGTATGGTAATACCTAGTAGGAAGAGTTCTGGTTTTAGCTCTACCTCTGTTGTTAATATTTCTTCTAACCATTTTTTAACCTTGTTCCAAAAAACACGGGCTTTCAGGCACTCCCACCACATATGATAATATGTCCCTCTTGCCAAATTACATTTCCAACATGTAGGGGAAATGTTAGGGGCCATTTTAGCTAGTCTTGTGGGCGAGTAGTGCCACCTGTAAAACATTTTGTACAGGTTTTCTTTGTAGGATGTAACCAGAGTGAGCTTCCTATTTCGTGTCCATAGTTCTTGCCAGATATGCAGATCAAGATTAAGATCAAAGTCCCTGCTCCATCCTAACATGGTCTCTTTTACCTGTGTTTCGTATAAGGCCTGTTCTAACAAATAATGATATAGCTTTTTAATCATTTTATCCTCAGTACCTAGTAATATTTTATCCAGCCCTGTCAATTCTGTTTTTATGCCTAATTCTTTTTTATCTTTCCGACATCTCGCCTGCAATTGAAGGTATGCCCACCATTCTAATTTTAATCCTTCGTCTTGCAAGATTTTCCTAGATTTCAATTCCCCTTTCTCATCTAATACGTTTTTATATGTTATAATCTTCCCTAATTGAATAAATTTTGGATGTACGTATATTTCTAGCGGTGAAACCCAGCCAGGGACTTGAGTGTAATTCAGTTTCCAGGTTTTTGCCCATATATCAATTAGAGCCCGTCTAATATAGTGCCTACGAAAATATTTATGTGACCTGTATTTTTGGTCCCATAGCATAGCATGCCATCCTATTTGTAAGTCATGGCCTTCTAAACATAGTAATCTCCTGTTTTTTAAGAGTATCCAATCTATGGCCTGATAGTATTTTTCCATATCAGAGAGGCCAAAAAACCCCCTTTCTTTTGAATCCTGCAGTAATTTTAATCTAATCCTTGCCTTCCTTCCCTGCCAAATAAATTTGAGAACAATTTTATTAAGATTTTGAAAAATATTCTTGTCCAATTTTATGGGTATGCATTGAAACAAAAATAAAATTTTCGGCAACACATTCATTTTAATTACTGCTATTCTGCCCATGAAAGAAAGTTGTAAGTTGGTCCAAATATCTAAATCAGCTTTGATTTGTTCAACTAATTTGTCATAATTATCTCTCTTTAATGTAATGCATCTAGCAGTTAATTGTATTCCTNTTATTTTATTCGTAATTTGAATACCCAATCTATCAGCCAAATCATGTTTCTGTACTTTAGTCATGTTTTTGACAAGCATTTTAGTTTTTTCTTTATTTATCTTCAAACCTGCAATTTCCCCGTACTTGCTCAAGACCTCCATCAATTTTATCCCTGATTGCAATGGCTCTTCAATTATAAAAACTAAATCATCTGCAAAGGCTTGCGTTTTGAACGTTTCTTCCTTGATCTCTAAACCTTTGATCTGCCTATCTTTTTGAGTTACTCTGGCCAATACCTCTAGGGATAAAATAAACAACAAAGGTGATAACGGGCAGCCTTGTCTCGTACCTTTTTGAATCGGAAAACTATCAGTCATTTCTCCATTAATTATTACTTTCGCTACCTGGTTAGAATAAACTGATTTAAACATGTTTATAAAATTTACCCCGAAGTCCATATACACCAATTGCTCAAACATAAAATCCCATTTCACGTTGTTGAAAGCTTTTTATGCATCAAGAAAGATTAAACTCATTTGCTTTTCATTGTGCACCTCGTAATACTCCAAAATATCCAAAATAATCCTGACATTGTTTCTTATGTATCTTTTGGGTAAGAAGCCATTTTGATCAGAGTGTATAAAATCTGCTAAAAATCTTTCAAGTCTTTGGGCCATTATAGACATGAAGATCTTATAATCTGAGTTTAATAATGAGATGGGTCTATAATTTTTGATATGCGCCAGATCTGCATTTTCCTTAGGAATCAAGAGTAAGGAAAGCTTCTTCCCATGAAGCTGGTGTTTTAGCCTTGGTTAAGACCTCATTAAATAGTTCCAACATTATTGGACTTAAAAGTTCTTGTATGATCTTATACACTTCTGCAGGTAGGCCATTTGGCCCAGGTGCTTTATTATTTTTTTGTTTCTTAATTGCTTCCAAAAGTTCCAAAGGTGTTATCTCTTTGTTCAATAAAATTTTAAATTCTTTTGGGACTTTCGGTAAATCAGCTGTTTGCAAGTACTGTACAATATCATCGTTATTTCTCCGTTTTTCATCTTTGTATAAATTCTTATAAAATTCGTATGCCACTGATTTCTTTCCTTCGTTCTGATACACCATATCACCTTCTGTATTGCAAAGTTTAGTAATCCTTTGTTTATTGTTATGTTTTTTAATTTTATAGGCCAGCCATCTCCCCGGTTTATTGGCATTTTCAAAAAAAAATTGTTTAGTACGTTTTATCTGCTGCCCTAACTCTTCCTTGCCAATAATGTCCATCTTATGCCTAATTAAATTTATCTGCTGTTTCAACCCACTTCTTTGTGGTTCCTTTTGCAAATCTTCCTCAACTCTGGTTAATTCTTCTTCTAAATGTCTTAATCGTTGTGTTTTAATTTTGTTTTCCCTGGCCATATAGGAAATTGCCACACCTCTCATATACGCTTTGGCAGTATCCCATAAGTTTTGGCAGTTCGTGTCCTCCTTTTTATTTGTCTCGAAAAATAGGCCCATTTGTTTTTCCAAATTCAATTTAAATTCCTTATGTTTAAGAATTGCCCTTTTCAAAGTCCATCTCCTCATTCTTTTCTGCCCTTTCCATCTAATTCTAATTGGGTTATGGTTGGCCCAGGAGTTTGTGTCGATTACAACATCCTCTACCTCTAAATTTAGACCTGCTGACACCCACACCATGTCAATTCTGGACCATGACTGGTGCCGTCCAGAGTAAAATGTAAACTGTTGTTTCCCTGGGTTCCTCTCTCTCCAAATATCCTGAATATTAAGCTCATTAGCCATTTTTAAGAATGTATCAGGTATTGTACTTCTAATTCTTTTTCTATTCTTTCCACATTTATAATCTAGGCATCTATCCATAATTGCATTGTAGTCTCCCATTATACATATATTGTCATATTCCAATTGAATAATAAATAATATTGTGTAGTTTTTTATAAAATTGTTTCTGCCCCTCATTCGGAGCATAGATTCCCACTAGAAGGATTTTCATTTTATTCAGAATTATTTCTACAATTAAAATTCTGCCCTCTTCATCTTTGTAAATTTGCTTTGCCAAGATTTCTTGTTTAATATATACTACCACTCCTCCTTTCTTATATTGTGATAGTGCCGCAAACATGTTCCCCAATTTAGGGCAGTTCAATAGGTATTGATATTGTTTTTTTATATGGACTTCTTGCAACATGATTATATCTAAATTCATCTTATACAATTTATTCAAAAACTTTTTCCTTTTTATTGGAGAGTTGAGACCATTAACATTGATGGATATGGATTCAACACCTTTTTTCCCCTCATCTATGTTTAGATCTAGTTATTATTGGCGGCCTAGACTCTTGAGGTTGTAAATCCTTTTCTTTTTCCACTATCAATCTTGTCGGTCTGGCCTCTTTAATTTCTTTAGGTCTATCCTCATCATGTTTCCCTTCATTTTTGCCATTGTCTATATCCTCTCTAGTATCAACCCGCTTTCCTTTAGGGTACATTGCCTTTCTTTCCACAGCCTGAACTGATGTTTCCCTTTCCTGTCTCACCTCTCCCTCAGTTAAATCTTCCTCACTACCAAAATTCTCCCTATAAAACTCCTCTGCCTTCTCCACTGAGTCTAGACGGAACCTTCTCTCCTGCCATGTGACAAGAATCCCTTCTGGTGTCAGCCATCTAAAATTGACATTTTTTCTCGTCAATTTAGTAGTTATTTTTTGGT